>NW_027469110.1:0-347957 GCF_051020765.1 Lasioglossum baleicum | reverse complement strand
CATAACGCATAAGGCATAACGCATAACGCATAACGCATGACGCATAACGCATGACGCATAACGCATAACGCATAACGCATAACGCATAACGCATAACGCATAACGCATAACGCATAACGCATAACGCATAACGCATAACGCATAACGCATAACGCATAACGCATAACGCATAACGCATAACGCATAACGCATAACGCATAACGCATAACGCATAACGCATAACGCATAACGCATAACGCATAACGCATAACGCATAAGCATAACGCATAACGCATAACGCATAACGCATAACGCATAACGCATAACGCATAACGCATAACGCATAACGCATAACGCATGACGCATAACGCATAACGCATGACGCATAACGCATAACGCATAACGCATAACGCATAACGCATAACGCATAACGCATAGCGGATAACGGATAACGCAAAACGCATAACCCATACCGCATTACGCAGAATGCATATCGCATAATCCATAACGGATAACGCATAACCCATAACGCATAACGCAAAGCCGATAATGCATAACGCATAACGCATAACACATCGCGCATATCGCATAACGCATAACGCAAAGCCGATAACGCATAACGCATTACGCATAACCCATAAAGCATAACGCATAACGCATAACGCAAAACGCATAACGCATAACGCATAACGCATAACGCATGACGCATAACCCATAACGCATAACACATAACGCAAAACGCATAACGCATAACGCATAATGCATTACGCATAATCCATAACGGATAACGCATAACCCACAACGCATGACGCATAACGCAAAGCCGATAACCCATAACGCATAACGCAAAACGCAGAACGCATAACGCATTACGCATACCGCATAACGCATAACGCATAACGTATAACGCATAACGCATAACGCATAACGCATAACGCATAACGCATAACGCATAACGCATAACGCATAACGCATAACGCATAACGCATAACGCATAACGCATAACGCATAACGCATAACGCATAACGCATAACGCATAACGCATAACGCATAACGCATAACGCATAACGCATAACGCATAACGCATAACGCATAACGCATAACGCATAACGCATAACGCATAACGCATAACGCATAACGCATATCGCATAACGCATTTCGCATGACGCATAACCCATAAAGCATAACGCATAACGCATAACGCATAACGCATAACGCATAACGCATAACGCATAACGCATAACGCATAACGCATAACGCATAACGCATAACGCATAACGCATAACGCATATCGCATAACGCATTTCGCATGACGCATAACCCATAAAGCATAACGCATAAAGCATAACGCATAACGCATAACGCATAACGCATAACGCACAACGCATAACGCATAACGCATAACGCATAACGCATAACGCATAACGCATAACGCATAACGCATAAGGCATAACGCATAACGCATAACGCATGACGCATAACGCATGACGCATAACGCATAACGCATAACGCATAACGCATAACGCATAACGCATAACGCATAACGCATAACGCATAACGCATAACGCATAACGCATAACGCATAACGGATAACGGATAACGCAAAACGCATAACCCATACCGCATTACGCATAATGCATATCGCTTAATCCATAACGGATAACGCATAACCCATAACGCATAACGCAAAGCCGATAATGCATAACGCATAACGCATAACACATAGCGCATATCGCATAACGCATAACGCAAAGCCGATAACGCATAACGCATTACGCATAACCCATAAAGCATAACGCATAACGCATAACGCAAAACGCATAACGCATATCGCATAACGCATAACGCATGACGCATAACCCATAACGCATAACACATAACGCAAAACGCATAACGCATAATGCATTACGCATAATCCATAACGGATAACGCATAACCCATAACGCATAACGCAAAACGCATAACGCATAACGCATAACGCATTACGCATACCGCATACCGCATAACGCATAACGCAAAAGTCATAACGCATAACGCATAACGCATAACGCATAACGCATAACGCATAACGCATAACGCATAACGCATAACGCATAACGCATAACGCATAACGCATAACGCATAACGCATAACGCATAACGCATAACGCATAAAGCATAACGCATAACGCATAACGCATAACGCATAACGCATAACGCATAACGCATAACGCATAACGCATAACGCATAACGCATAACGCATAACGCATAACGCATAACGCATAACGCATAACGCATAACGCATAACGCATAACGCATAACGCATAACGCATAACGCATAACGCATAACGCATAACGCATAACGCATAACGCATAACGCATAACGCATAACGCATAACGCATAACGCATAACGCATAACGCATAACGCATAACGCATAACGCATAACGCATAACGCATAACGGATAACGCATAACGCATAACGCATAACGCATAACGCATAACGCATAACGCATAACGCATAACGCATAACGCATAACGCATAACGGATAACGGATAACGCAAAACGCATAACCCATAACGCATAACGCATAACGCATAACCCATAACGCATAACGCACAGCCGATAATGCATAACGCATAACGCATAACACATCGCGCATATCGCATAACGCATAACGCAAAGCCGATAACGCATAACGCATAACGCATAACGCATAACGCATAACGCATAACGCATAACGCATAACGCATAACGCATAACGCATAACGCCTAACGCATAACGCATAACGCATAACGCATAACGCATAACGCATAACGGATAACGGATAACGCAAAACGCATAACCCATAACGCATAACGCATAACGCATAACGCATAACGCATAACGCATAACGCATAACGCATAACGCATAACGCATAACGCATAACGCATAACGCATAACGCATAACGCATAACGCATAACGCATAACGCATAACGGATAACGGATAACGCAAAACGCATAACCCATAACGCATAACGCATAACGCGTAACGCGTAACGCGTAACGCATAACGCATAACGCATAACGCATGACGCATAACGCATAACGCATGACGCATAACGCATAACGCATAACGCCTAACGCATAACGCATAACGCATAACGCATAACGGATAACGGATAACGCAAAACGCATAACCCATACGGCATTACGCATAATGCATATCGCATAATCCATAACGGATAACGCATAACCCATAACGCATAACGCAAAGCCGATAATGCATAACGCATAACGCATAACACATCGCGCATATCGCATAACGCATAACGCAAAGCCGATAACGCATAACGCATTACGCATAACCCATAAAGCATAACGCATAACGCATAACGCAAAACGCATAACGCATATCGCATAACGCATAACGCATGACGCATAACCCATAACGCATAACACATAACGCAAAACGCATAACGCATAACGCATAATGCATTACGCATAATCCATAACGGATAACGCATAACCCATAACGCATGACGCATAACGCATAACGCAAAACGCATAACGCATAACGCATTACGCATACCGCATAACGCCTAACGCATAACGCATCACGCATAACGCATAACGCATAACGCATAACGCATAACGCATAACGCATAACGCATAACGCATAACGCATAACGCATAACGCATAACGCATAACGCATAACGCATAACGCATAACGCATAACGCATAACGCATAACGCATAACGCATAACGCATAACGCATAACGCATAACGCATAACGCATAACGCATAACGCATAACGCATAACGCATAACGCATAACGCATAACGCATAACGCATAACGCATAACGCATAACGCATAACGCATAACGCATAACGCATAACGCATAACGCATAACGCATAACGCATAACGCATAACGCATAACGCATAACGCATAACGCATAACGCATAACGCATAACGCATAACGCATAACGCATAACGCATAACGCATAACGCATAACGCATAACGCATAACGCATAACGCATAACGCATAACGCATAACGCATTACGCATACCGCATACCGCATAACGCATAACGCAAAAGTCATAACGCATAACGCATAACGGATAACGCATAACGCATAACGCATAACGCATAACGCATAACGCATAACGCATAACGCATAACGCATAACGCATAACGCATAACGCATAACGCATAACGCATAACGCATAACGCATAACGCATAACGCATAACGCATAACGCATAACGCATAACGCATGACGCATAACGCATAACGCATAACGCATAACGCATAACGCATAACGCATAACGCATAACGCATAACGGATAACGGATAACGCAAAACGCATAACCCATACCGCATTACGCAGAATGCATATCGCATAATCCATAACGGATAACGCATAACCCATAACGCATAACGCACAGCCGATAACGCATAACGCATAACGCATAACGTATAACGCATAACGCATAACGCATAACGCATAACGCATAACGCATAACGCATAACGCATAACGCATAACGCATAACGCATAACGCATAACGCATAACGCATAACGCATAACGCATAACGCATAACGCATAACGCATAACGCATAACGCATAACGCATAACGCATAACGCATAACGCATAACGCATAACGCATAACGCATAACGCATAACGCATAACGCATAACGCATAACGCATAACGCATAACGCATAACGCATAACGCATAACGCATAACGCATAACGCATAACGCATAACGCATAACGCATAACGCATAACGGATAACGGATAACGCAAAACGCATAACCCATACCGCATTACGCAGAATGCATATCGCATAATCCATAACGGATAACGCATAACGCACAGCCGATAATGCATAACGCATAACGCATAACACATCGCGCATATCGCATAACGCATAACGCAAAGCCGATAACGCATAACGCATAACGCATAACGCATAACGCATAACGCATAACGCATAACGCATAACGCATAACGCATAACGCATAACGCATAACGCATAACGCATAACGCATAACGCATAACGCATAACGCATAACGCATAACGCATAACGCATAACGCGTAACGCGTAACGCGTAACGCATAACGCATAACGCATAACGCATGACGCATAACGCATAACGCATGACGCATAACGCATAACGCATAACGCCTAACGCATAACGCATAACGCATAACGCATAACGCATAACGGATAACGGATAACGCAAAACGCATAACCCATACCGCATTACGCATAATGCATATCGCATAATCCATAACGGATAACGCATAACCCATAACGCATAACGCAAAGCCGATAATGCATAACGCATAACGCATAACACATCGCGCATATCGCATAACGCATAACGCAAAGCCGATAACGCATAACGCATTACGCATAACCCATAAAGCATAACGCATAACGCATAACGCAAAACGCATAACGCATATCGCATAACGCATAACGCATGACGCATAACCCATAACGCATAACACATAACGCAAAACGCATAACGCATAACGCATAATGCATAATGCATTACGCATAATCCATAACGGATAACGCATAACCCATAACGCATGACGCATAACGCAAAGCCGATAACGCATAACGCATAACGCAAAACGCATAACGCATAACGCATAACGCATTACGCATACCGCATAACGCCTAACGCATAACGCATCACGCATAACGCATAACGCAAAACGCATAACGCATATCGCATAACGCATAACGCATGACGCATAACCCATAACGCATAACACATAACGCAAAACGCATAACGCATAATGCATTACGCATAATCCATAACGGATAACGCATAACCCATAACGCATAACGCAAAACGCATAACGCATAACGCATTACGCATACCGCATACCGCATAACGCATAACGCAAAAGTCATAACGCATAACGCATAACGCATAACGCATAACGCATAACGCATAACGCATAACGCATAACGCATAACGCATAACGCATAACGCATAACGCATAACGCATAACGCATAACGCATAACGCATAACGCATAACGCATAACGCATAACGCATAACGCATAACGCATAACGCATAACGCATAACGCATAACGCATAACGCATAACGCATAACGCATAACGCATAACGCATAACGCATAACGCATAACGCATAACGCATAACGCATACCGCATAACGCATAACGCATAACGCATAAGGCATAACGCATAACGCATAACGCATGACGCATAACGCATGACGCATAACGCATAACGCATAACGCATAACGCATGACGCATAACGCATAACGCATAACGCATAACGCATAACGCATAACGCATAACGCATAACGCATAACGCATAACGCATAACGCATAACGCATAACGCATAACGCATAACGCATAATGCATAACGCATAACGCATAACGCATAACGCATAACGCATAACGCATAACGCATAACGCATAACGCATAACGGATAACGGATAACGCAAAACGCATAACCCATACCGCATTACGCATAATGCATATCGCATAATCCATAACGGATAACGCATAACCCATAACGCATAACGCAAAGCCGATAATGCATAACGCATAACGCATAACACATAGCGCATATCGCATAACGCATAACGCAAAGCCGATAACGCATAACGCATTACGCATAACCCATAAAGCATAACGCATAACGCATAACGCATAACGCATAACGCATAACGCATAACGCATAACGCATAACGCATAACGCATAACGCATAACGCATAACGCATAACGCATAACGCATAACGCATAACGCATAACGCATAACGCATAACGCATAACGCATAACGCATAACGCATAACGCATAACGCATAACGCATAACGCATAACGCATAACGCATAACGCATAACGCATAACGCATAAGGCATAACGCATAACGCATAACGCATGACGCATAACGCATGACGCATAACGCATAACGCATAACGCATAACGCATGACGCATAACGCATAACGCATAACGCATAACGCATAACGCATAACGCATAACGCATAACGCATAACGCATAACGCATAACGCATAACGCATAACGCATAACGCATAACGCATAATGCATAACGCATAACGCATAACGCATAACGCATAACGCATAACGCATAACGCATAACGCATAACGCATAACGGATAACGGATAACGCAAAACGCATAACCCATACCGCATTACGCATAATGCATATCGCATAATCCATAACGGATAACGCATAACCCATAACGCATAACGCAAAGCCGATAATGCATAACGCATAACGCATAACACATAGCGCATATCGCATAACGCATAACGCAAAGCCGATAACGCATAACGCATTACGCATAACCCATAAAGCATAACGCATAACGCATAACGCATAACGCATAACGCATAACGCATAACGCATAACGCATAACGCATAACGCATAACGCATAACGCATAACGCATAACGCATAACGCATAACGCATAACGCATAACGCATAACGCATAACGCATAACGCATAACGCATAACGCATAACGCATAACGCATAACGCATAACGCATAACGCATAACGCATAACGCATAACGCATAACGCATAACGCATAACGCATAACGCATAACGCATAACGCATAACGCATATCGCATAACGCATTTCGCATGACGCATAACCCATAAAGCATAACGCATAACGCATAACGCATAACGCATAACGCATAACGCATAACGCACAACGCATAACGCATAACGCATAACGCATAACGCATAACGCATATCGCATAACGCATAAGGCATAACGCATAACGCATAACGCATGACGCATAACGCATGACGCATAACGCATAACGCATAACGCATAATGCATAACGCATAACGCATAACGCATAACGCATAACGCATAACGCATAACGCATAACGCATAACGGATAACGGATAACGCAAAACGCATAACCCATACCGCATTACGCATAATGCATATCGCATAATCCATAACGGATAACGCATAACCCATAACGCATAACGCAAAGCCGATAATGCATAACGCATAACGCATAACACATAGCGCATATCGCATAACGCATAACGCAAAGCCGATAACGCATAACGCATTACGCATAACCCATAAAGCATAACGCATAACGCATAACGCAAAACGCATAACGCATATCGCATAACGCATAACACATGACGCATAACCCATAACGCATAACACATAACGCAAAACGCATAACGCATAATGCATTACGCATAATCCATAACGGATAACGCATAACCCATAACGCATAACGCAAAACGCATAACGCATAACGCATTACGCATACCGCATACCGCATACCGCATAACGCATAACGCAAAAGTCATAACGCATAACGCATAACGCATAACGCATAACGCATAACGCATAACGCATAACGCATAACGCATAACGCATAACGCATAACGCATAACGCATAACGCATAACGCATAACGCATAACGCATAACGCATAACGCATAACGGATAACGGATAACGCAAAACGCATAACCCATACCGCATTACGCAGAATGCATATCGCATAATCCATAACGGATAACGTATAACCCATAACGCATAACGCACAGCCGATAACGCATAACGCATAACGCATAACGCATAACGCATAACGCATAACGCATAACGCATAACGCATAACGCATAATGCATTACGCATAATCCATAACGGATAACGCATAACCCATAACGCATAACGCAAAACGCATAACGCATAACGCATTACGCATACCGCATACCGCATAACGCATAACGCAAAAGTCATAACGCATAACGCATAACGCATAACGCATAACGCATAACGCATAACGCATAACGCATAACGCATAACGCATAACGCATAACGCATAACGCATAACGCATAACGCATAACGCATAACGCATAACGCATAACGCATAACGCATAACGCATAACGCATAACGCATAACGCATAACGCATAACGCATAACGCATAACGCATAACGCATAACGCATAACGCATAACGCATAACGCATAACGCATAACGCATAACGCATAACGCATAACGCATAACGCATAACGCATAACGCATAACGCATAACGCATAACGCATAACGCATAACGCATAACGCATAACGCATAACGCATAACGCATAACGCATAACGCATAACGCATAACGCATAACGCATAACGCACAACGCACAACGCATAACGCATAACGCATAACGCATAACGCATAACGCATGACGCATAACGCATAACGCATGACGCATAACGCATAACGCATAACGCATAACGCCTAACGCATAACGCATAACGCATAACGCATAACGCATAACGGATAACGGATAACGCAAAACGCATAACCCATAACGCATAACGCATAACGCATAACGCATAACGCATAACGCATAACGCATAACGCATAACGCATAACGCATAACGCATAACGCATAACGCGTAACGCGTAACGCGTAACGCATAACGCATAACGCATAACGCATGACGCATAACGCATAACGCATGACGCATAACGCATAACGCATAACGCCTAACGCATAACGCATAACGCATAACGCATAACGGATAACGGATAACGCAAAACGCATAACCCATACCGCATTACGCATAATGCATATCGCATAATCCATAACGGATAACGCATAACCCATAACGCATAACGCAAAGCCGATAATGCATAACGCATAACGCATAACACATCGCGCATATCGCATAACGCATAACGCAAAGCCGATAACGCATAACGCATTACGCATAACCCATAAAGCATAACGCATAACGCATAACGCAAAACGCATAACGCATATCGCATAACGCATAACGCATGACGCATAACCCATAACGCATAACACATAACGCAAAACGCATAACGCATAACGCATAATGCATTACGCATAATCCATAACGGATAACGCATAACCCATAACGCATGACGCATAACGCAAAGCCGATAACGCATAACGCATAACGCAAAACGCATAACGCATAACGCATTACGCATACCGCATAACGCCTAACGCATAACGCATAACGCATAACGCATAACGCATAACGCATAACGCATAACGCATAACGCATAACGCATAACGCATAACGCATAACGCATAACGCATAACGCATAACGCATAACGCATAACGCATAACGCATAACGCATAACGCATAACGCATAACGCATAACGCATAACGCATAACGCATAACGCATAACGCATAACGCATAACGCATAACGCATAACGCATAACGCATAACGCATAACGCATAACGCATAACGCATAACGCATAACGCATAACGCATAACGCATAACGCATAACGCATAACGCATAACGCATAACGCATAACGCATAACGCATAACGCATAACGCATAACGCATAACGCATAACGCATAACGCATAACGCATAACGCATAACGCATAACGCATAACGCATAACGCATAACGCATAACGCATAACGCATAACGCATAACGCATAACGCATAACGCATAACGCATAACGCATAACGCATAACGCATAACGCATAACGCATAACGCATAACGCATAACGCATAACGCATAACGCATAACGCATAACGCATAACGCATAACGCATAACGCATAACGCATAACGCATAACGCATAACGCATAACGCATAACGCATAACGCATAACGCATAACGCATAACGCATAACGCATAACGCATAACGCATAACGCATAACGCATAACGCATTACGCATAACGCATAACGCATAACGCATAACGCATAACGCATAACGCATAACGCATAACGCATAACGCATAACGCATAACGCATAACGCATAACGCATAACGCATAACGCATAACGCATAACGCATAACGCATATCGCATAACGCATTTCGCATGACGCATAACCCATAAAGCATAACGCATAACGCATAACGCATAACGCATAACGCATAACGCATAACGCATAACGCATAACGCATAACGCATAACGCATAACGCATAACGCATAACGCATAACGCATAACGCATAACGCATAACGCATAAGGCATAACGCATAACGCATAACGCATGACGCATAACGCATGACGCATAACGCATAACGCATAACGCATAACGCATAACGCATAACGCATAACGCATAACGCATAACGCATAACGCATAACGCATAACGCATAACGCATAACGCATAACGCATAACGCATAATGCATAACGCATAACGCATAACGCATAACGCATAACGCATAACGCATAACGCATAACGCATAACGCATAACGGATAACGGATAACGCAAAACGCATAACCCATACCGCATTACGCATAATGCATATCGCATAATCCATAACGGATAACGCATAACCCATAACGCATAACGCAAAGCCGATAATGCATAACGCATAACGCATAACACATAGCGCATATCGCATAACGCATAACGCAAAGCCGATAACGCATAACGCATTACGCATAACCCATAAAGCATAACGCATAACGCATAACGCATAACGCATAACGCATAACGCATAACGCATAACGCATAACGCATAACGCATAACGCATAACGCATAACGCATAACGCATAACGCATAACGCATAACGCATAACGCATAACGCATAACGCATAACGCATAACGCATAACGCATAACGCATAACGCATAACGCATAACGCATAACGCATAACGCATAACGCATAACGCATAACGCATAACGCATAACGCATAACGCATATCGCATAACGCATTTCGCATGACGCATAACCCATAAAGCATAACGCATAACGCATAACGCATAACGCATAACGCATAACGCATAACGCACAACGCATAACGCATAACGCATAACGCATAACGCATAACGCATATCGCATAACGCATAAGGCATAACGCATAACGCATAACGCATGACGCATAACGCATGACGCATAACGCATAACGCATAACGCATAATGCATAACGCATAACGCATAACGCATAACGCATAACGCATAACGCATAACGCATAACGGATAACGGATAACGCAAAACGCATAACCCATACCGCATTACGCATAATGCATATCGCATAATCCATAACGGATAACGCATAACCCATAACGCATAACGCAAAGCCGATAATGCATAACGCATAACGCATAACACATAGCGCATATCGCATAACGCATAACGCAAAGCCGATAACGCATAACGCATTACGCATAACCCATAAAGCATAACGCATAACGCATAACGCAAAACGCATAACGCATATCGCATAACGCATAACACATGACGCATAACCCATAACGCATAACACATAACGCAAAACGCATAACGCATAATGCATTACGCATAATCCATAACGGATAACGCATAACCCATAACGCATAACGCAAAACGCATAACGCATAACGCATTACGCATACCGCATACCGCATACCGCATAACGCATAACGCAAAAGTCATAACGCATAACGCATAACGCATAACGCATAACGCATAACGCATAACGCATAACGCATAACGCATAACGCATAACGCATAACGCATAACGCATAACGCATAACGCATAACGCATAACGGATAACGGATAACGCAAAACGCATAACCCATACCGCATTACGCAGAATGCATATCGCATAATCCATAACGGATAACGCATAACCCATAACGCATAACGCACAGCCGATAACGCATAACGCATAACGCATAACGCATAACGCATAACGCATAACGCATAACGCATAACGCATAACGCATAACGCATAACGCATAACGCATAACGCATAACGCATAACGCATAACGCATAACGCATAACGCATAACGCATAACGCATAACGCATAACGCATAACGCATAACGCATAACGCATAACGCATAACGCATAACGCATAACGCATAACGCATAACGCATAACGCATAACGCATAACGCATAACGCATAACGCATAACGCATAACGCATAACGCATAACGCATAACGCATAACGCATAACGCATAACGCATAACGCATAACGCATAACGCATAACGCATAACGCATAACGCATAACGCATAACGCATAACGCATAACGCATAACGGATAACGGATAACGCAAAACGCATAACCCATACCGCATTACGCAGAATGCATATCGCATAATCCATAACGGATAACGCATAACCCATAACGCATAACGCACAGCCGATAACGCATAACACATCGCACATATCGCATAACGCATAACGCAAAGCCGATAACGCATAACGCATAACGCATAACGCATAACGCATAACGCATAACGCATAACGCATAACGCATAACGCATAACGCATAACGCATAACGCATAACGCATAACGCATAACGCATAACGCATAACGCATAACGCATAACGCATAACGCATAACGCATAACGCATAACGCATAACGCATAACGCATAACGCATAACGCATAACGCATAACGCATAACGCATAACGCATAACGCATAACGCATAACGCATAACGCATAACGCATAACGCATAACGCATAACGCATAACGCATAACGGATAACGGATAACGCAAAACGCATAACCCATACCGCATTACGCAGAATGCATATCGCATAATCCATAACGGATAACGCATAACCCATAACGCATAACGCACAGCCGATAACGCATAACGCATAACGCATAACGCATAACGCATAACGCATAACGCATAACGCATAACGCATAACGCATAACGCATAACGCATAACGCATAACGCATAACGCATAACGCATAACGCATAACGCATAACGCATAACGCATAACGCATAACGCATAACGCATAACGCATAACGCATAACGCATAACGCATAACGCATAACGCATAACGCATAACGCATAACGCATAACGCATAACGCATAACGCATAACGCATAACGCATAACGCATAACGCATAACGCATAACGCATAACGCACAACGCACAACGCATAACGCATAACGCATAACGCATAACGCATAACGCATGACGCATAACGCATAACGCATGACGCATAACGCATAACGCATAACGCATAACGCCTAACGCATAACGCATAACGCATAACGCATAACGCATAACGGATAACGGATAACGCAAAACGCATAACCCATAACGCATAACGCATAACGCATAACGCATAACGCATAACGCATAACGCATAACGCATAACGCATAACGCATAACGCATAACGCATAACGCATAACGCATAACGCATAACGCGTAACGCGTAACGCGTAACGCATAACGCATAACGCATAACGCATAACGCATGACGCATAACGCATAACGCATGACGCATAACGCATAACGCATAACGCCTAACGCATAACGCATAACGCATAACGCATAACGGATAACGGATAACGCAAAACGCATAACCCATACCGCATTACGCATAATGCATATCGCATAATCCATAACGGATAACGCATAACCCATAACGCATAACGCAAAGCCGATAATGCATAACGCATAACGCATAACACATCGCGCATATCGCATAACGCATAACGCAAAGCCGATAACGCATAACGCATTACGCATAACCCATAAAGCATAACGCATAACGCATAACGCAAAACGCATAACGCATATCGCATAACGCATAACGCATGACGCATAACCCATAACGCATAACACATAACGCAAAACGCATAACGCATAACGCATAATGCATTACGCATAATCCATAACGGATAACGCATAACCCATAACGCATGACGCATAACGCAAAGCCGATAACGCATAACGCATAACGCAAAACGCATAACGCATAACGCATAACGCATTACGCATACCGCATAACGCCTAACGCATAACGCATCACGCATAACGCATAACGCAAAACGCATAACGCATATCGCATAACGCATAACGCATGACGCATAACCCATAACGCATAACACATAACGCAAAACGCATAACGCATAACGCATAACGCATAACGCATAACGCATAACGCATGACGCATAACGCATAACGCATGACGCATAACGCATAACGCATAACGCATAACGCCTAACGCATAACGCATAACGCATAACGCATAACGCATAACGCGTAACGCGTAACGCGTAACGCATAACGCATAACGCATAACGCATGACGCATAACGCATAACGCATGACGCATAACGCATAACGCATAACGCCTAACGCATAACGCATAACGCATAACGCATAACGGATAACGGATAACGCAAAACGCATAACCCATACCGCATTACGCATAATGCATATCGCATAATCCATAACGGATAACGCATAACCCATAACGCATAACGCAAAGCCGATAATGCATAACGCATAACGCATAACACATCGCGCATATCGCATAACGCATAACGCAAAGCCGATAACGCATAACGCATTACGCATAACCCATAAAGCATAACGCATAACGCATAACGCAAAACGCATAACGCATATCGCATAACGCATAACGCATGACGCATAACCCATAACGCATAACACATAACGCAAAACGCATAACGCATAACGCATAATGCATTACGCATAATCCATAACGGATAACGCATAACCCATAACGCATGACGCATAACGCAAAGCCGATAACGCATAACGCATAACGCAAAACGCATAACGCATAACGCATTACGCATACCGCATAACGCCTAACGCATAACGCATAACGCATCACGCATAACGCATAACGCATAACGCATAACGCATAACGCATAACGCATAACGCATAACGCATAACGCATAACGCATAACGCATAACGCATAACGCATAACGCATAACGCATAACGCATTACGCATAACGCATAACGCATAACGCATAACGCATAACGCATAACGCATAACGCATAACGCATAACGCATAACGCATAACGCATAACGCATAACGCATAACGCATAACGCATAACGCATAACGCATAACGCATTACGCATAACGCATAACGCATAACGCATAACGCATAACGCATAACGCATAACGCATAACGCATAACGCATAACGCATAACGCATAACGCATAACGCATAACGCATAACGCATAACGCATTACGCATAACGCATAACGCATAACGCATAACGCATAACGCATAACGCATAACGCATAACGCATAACGCATAACGCATAACGCATAACGCATAACGCATAACGCATAACGCATAACGCATAACGCATAACGCATAACGCATATCGCATAACGCATTTCGCATGACGCATAACCCATAAAGCATAACGCATAACGCATAACGCATAACGCATAACGCATAACGCATAACGCATAACGCATAACGCATAACGCATAACGCATAACGCATAACGCATAACGCATAACGCATAACGCATAACGCATAACGCATAAGGCATAACGCATAACGCATAACGCATGACGCATAACGCATGACGCATAACGCATAACGCATAACGCATAACGCATAACGCATAACGCATAACGCATAACGCATAACGCATAACGCATAACGCATAACGCATAACGCATAACGCATAACGCATAACGCATAATGCATAACGCATAACGCATAACGCATAACGCATAACGCATAACGCATAACGCATAACGCATAACGCATAACGGATAACGGATAACGCAAAACGCATAACCCATACCGCATTACGCATAATGCATATCGCATAATCCATAACGGATAACGCATAACCCATAACGCATAACGCAAAGCCGATAATGCATAACGCATAACGCATAACACATAGCGCATATCGCATAACGCATAACGCAAAGCCGATAACGCATAACGCATTACGCATAACCCATAAAGCATAACGCATAACGCATAACGCATAACGCATAACGCATAACGCATAACGCATAACGCATAACGCATAACGCATAACGCATAACGCATAACGCATAACGCATAACGCATAACGCATAACGCATAACGCATAACGCATAACGCATAACGCATAACGCATAACGCATAACGCATAACGCATAACGCATAACGCATAACGCATAACGCATAACGCATAACGCATAACGCATATCGCATAACGCATTTCGCATGACGCATAACCCATAAAGCATAACGCATAACGCATAACGCATAACGCATAACGCATAACGCATAACGCACAACGCATAACGCATAACGCATAACGCATAACGCATAACGCATATCGCATAACGCATAAGGCATAACGCATAACGCATAACGCATGACGCATAACGCATGACGCATAACGCATAACGCATAACGCATAATGCATAACGCATAACGCATAACGCATAACGCATAACGCATAACGCATAACGCATAACGGATAACGGATAACGCAAAACGCATAACCCATACCGCATTACGCATAATGCATATCGCATAATCCATAACGGATAACGCATAACCCATAACGCATAACGCAAAGCCGATAATGCATAACGCATAACGCATAACACATAGCGCATATCGCATAACGCATAACGCAAAGCCGATAACGCATAACGCATTACGCATAACCCATAAAGCATAACGCATAACGCATAACGCAAAACGCATAACGCATATCGCATAACGCATAACACATGACGCATAACCCATAACGCATAACACATAACGCAAAACGCATAACGCATAATGCATTACGCATAATCCATAACGGATAACGCATAACCCATAACGCATAACGCAAAACGCATAACGCATAACGCATTACGCATACCGCATACCGCATACCGCATAACGCATAACGCAAAAGTCATAACGCATAACGCATAACGCATAACGCATAACGCATAACGCATAACGCATAACGCATAACGCATAACGCATAACGCATAACGCATAACGCATAACGCATAACGCATAACGCATAACGGATAACGGATAACGCAAAACGCATAACCCATACCGCATTACGCAGAATGCATATCGCATAATCCATAACGGATAACGCATAACCCATAACGCATAACGCACAGCCGATAACGCATAACGCATAACGCATAACGCATAACGCATAACGCATAACGCATAACGCATAACGCATAACGCATAACGCATAACGCATAACGCATAACGCATAACGCATAACGCATAACGCATAACGCATAACGCATAACGCATAACGCATAACGCATAACGCATAACGCATAACGCATAACGCATAACGCATAACGCATAACGCATAACGCATAACGCATAACGCATAACGCATAACGCATAACGCATAACGCATAACGCATAACGCATAACGCATAACGCATAACGCATAACGCATAACGCATAACGCATAACGCATAACGCATAACGCATAACGCATAACGCATAACGCATAACGCATAACGCATAACGCATAACGCATAACGGATAACGGATAACGCAAAACGCATAACCCATACCGCATTACGCAGAATGCATATCGCATAATCCATAACGGATAACGCATAACCCATAACGCATAACGCACAGCCGATAACGCATAACACATCGCACATATCGCATAACGCATAACGCAAAGCCGATAACGCATAACGCATAACGCATAACGCATAACGCATAACGCATAACGCATAACGCATAACGCATAACGCATAACGCATAACGCATAACGCATAACGCATAACGCATAACGCATAACGCATAACGCATAACGCATAACGCATAACGCATAACGCATAACGCATAACGCATAACGCATAACGCATAACGCATAACGCATAACGCATAACGCATAACGCATAACGCATAACGCATAACGCATAACGCATAACGCATAACGCATAACGCATAACGGATAACGGATAACGCAAAACGCATAACCCATACCGCATTACGCAGAATGCATATCGCATAATCCATAACGGATAACGCATAACCCATAACGCATAACGCACAGCCGATAACGCATAACGCATAACGCATAACGCATAACGCATAACGCATAACGCATAACGCATAACGCATAACGCATAACGCATAACGCATAACGCATAACGCATAACGCATAACGCATAACGCATAACGCATAACGCATAACGCATAACGCATAACGCATAACGCATAACGCATAACGCATAACGCATAACGCATAACGCATAACGCATAACGCATAACGCATAACGCATAACGCATAACGCATAACGCATAACGCATAACGCATAACGCATAACGCATAACGCATAACGCATAACGCATAACGCATAACGCATAACGCATAACGCATAACGCACAACGCACAACGCATAACGCATAACGCATAACGCATAACGCATAACGCATGACGCATAACGCATAACGCATGACGCATAACGCATAACGCATAACGCATAACGCCTAACGCATAACGCATAACGCATAACGCATAACGCATAACGGATAACGGATAACGCAAAACGCATAACCCATAACGCATAACGCATAACGCATAACGCATAACGCATAACGCATAACGCATAACGCATAACGCATAACGCATAACGCATAACGCATAACGCATAACGCGTAACGCGTAACGCGTAACGCATAACGCATAACGCATAACGCATAACGCATGACGCATAACGCATAACGCATGACGCATAACGCATAACGCATAACGCCTAACGCATAACGCATAACGCATAACGCATAACGGATAACGGATAACGCAAAACGCATAACCCATACCGCATTACGCATAATGCATATCGCATAATCCATAACGGATAACGCATAACCCATAACGCATAACGCAAAGCCGATAATGCATAACGCATAACGCATAACACATCGCGCATATCGCATAACGCATAACGCAAAGCCGATAACGCATAACGCATTACGCATAACCCATAAAGCATAACGCATAACGCATAACGCAAAACGCATAACGCATATCGCATAACGCATAACGCATGACGCATAACCCATAACGCATAACACATAACGCAAAACGCATAACGCATAACGCATAATGCATTACGCATAATCCATAACGGATAACGCATAACCCATAACGCATGACGCATAACGCAAAGCCGATAACGCATAACGCATAACGCAAAACGCATAACGCATAACGCATAACGCATTACGCATACCGCATAACGCCTAACGCATAACGCATCACGCATAACGCATAACGCAAAACGCATAACGCATATCGCATAACGCATAACGCATGACGCATAACCCATAACGCATAACACATAACGCAAAACGCATAACGCATAACGCATAACGCATAACGCATAACGCATAACGCATGACGCATAACGCATAACGCATGACGCATAACGCATAACGCATAACGCATAACGCCTAACGCATAACGCATAACGCATAACGCATAACGCATAACGCGTAACGCGTAACGCGTAACGCATAACGCATAACGCATAACGCATGACGCATAACGCATAACGCATGACGCATAACGCATAACGCATAACGCCTAACGCATAACGCATAACGCATAACGCATAACGGATAACGGATAACGCAAAACGCATAACCCATACCGCATTACGCATAATGCATATCGCATAATCCATAACGGATAACGCATAACCCATAACGCATAACGCAAAGCCGATAATGCATAACGCATAACGCATAACACATCGCGCATATCGCATAACGCATAACGCAAAGCCGATAACGCATAACGCATTACGCATAACCCATAAAGCATAACGCATAACGCATAACGCAAAACGCATAACGCATATCGCATAACGCATAACGCATGACGCATAACCCATAACGCATAACACATAACGCAAAACGCATAACGCATAACGCATAATGCATTACGCATAATCCATAACGGATAACGCATAACCCATAACGCATGACGCATAACGCAAAGCCGATAACGCATAACGCATAACGCAAAACGCATAACGCATAACGCATTACGCATACCGCATAACGCCTAACGCATAACGCATAACGCATCACGCATAACGCATAACGCATAACGCATAACGCATAACGCATAACGCATAACGCATAACGCATAACGCATAACGCATAACGCATAACGCATAACGCATAACGCATAACGCATAACGCATTACGCATAACGCATAACGCATAACGCATAACGCATAACGCATAACGCATAACGCATAACGCATAACGCATAACGCATAACGCATAACGCATAACGCATAACGCATAACGCATAACGCATAACGCATAACGCATTACGCATAACGCATAACGCATAACGCATAACGCATAACGCATAACGCATAACGCATAACGCATAACGCATAACGCATAACGCATAACGCATAACGCATAACGCATAACGCATAACGCATAACGCATAACGCATAACGCATATCGCATAACGCATTTCGCATGACGCATAACCCATAAAGCATAACGCATAACGCATAACGCATAACGCATAACGCATAACGCATAACGCATAACGCATAACGCATAACGCATAACGCATAACGCATAACGCATAACGCATAAGGCATAACGCATAACGCATAACGCATGACGCATAACGCATGACGCATAACGCATAACGCATAACGCATAACGCATAACGCATAACGCATAACGCATAACGCATAACGCATAACGCATAACGCATAACGCATAACGCATAACGCATAACGCATAACGCATAACGCATAACGCATAACGCATAACGCATAACGCATATCGCATAACGCATAACGCAAAGCCGATAACGCATAACGCATTACGCATAACCCATAAAGCATAACGCATAACGCATAACGCAAAACGCATAACGCATATCGCATAACGCATAACGCATGACGCATAACCCATAACGCATAACACATAACGCAAAACGCATAACGCATAACGCATAATGCATTACGCATAATCCATAACGGATAACGCATAACCCATAACGCATGACGCATAACGCAAAGCCGATAACGCATAACGCATAACGCAAAACGCATAACGCATAACGCATTACGCATACCGCATAACGCCTAACGCATAACGCATAACGCATCACGCATAACGCATAACGCATAACGCATAACGCATAACGCATAACGCATAACGCATAACGCATAACGCATAACGCATAACGCATAACGCATAACGCATAACGCATAACGCATAACGCATAACGCATAACGCATAACGCATAACGCATAACGCATAACGCATAACGCATAACGCATAACGCATAACGCATAACGCATAACGCATAACGCATAACGCATAACGCATAACGCATAACGCATAACGCATAACGCATAACGCATAACGCATAACGCATAACGCATAACGCATAACGCATAACGCATAACGCATAACGCATAACGCATAACGCATAACGCATAACGCATAACGCATAACGCATAACGCATAACGCATAACGCATAACGCATAACGCATAACGCATAACGCATAACGCATAACGCATAACGCATAACGCATAACGCATAACGCATAACGCATAACGCATAACGCATTACGCATAACGCATAACGCATAACGCATAACGCATAACGCATAACGCATAACGCATAACGCATAACGCATAACGCATAACGCATAACGCATAACGCATAACGCATAACGCATAACGCATAACGCATAACGCATTACGCATAACGCATAACGCATAACGCATAACGCATAACGCATAACGCATAACGCATAACGCATAACGCATAACGCATAACGCATAACGCATAACGCATAACGCATAACGCATAACGCATAACGCATAACGCATAACGCATAACGCATAACGCATAACGCATAACGCATAACGCATAACGCATATCGCATAACGCATTTCGCATGACGCATAACCCATAAAGCATAACGCATAACGCATAACGCATAACGCATAACGCATAACGCATAACGCATAACGCATAACGCATAACGCATAACGCATAACGCATAACGCATAAGGCATAACGCATAACGCATAACGCATGACGCATAACGCATGACGCATAACGCATAACGCATAACGCATAACGCATAACGCATAACGCATAACGCATAACGCATAACGCATAACGCATAACGCATAACGCATAACGCATAACGCATAACGCATAACGCATAACGCATAACGCATAACGCATAACGCATAACGCATAATGCATAACGCATAACGCATAACGCATAACGCATAACGCATAACGCATAACGCATAACGCATAACGCATAACGGATAACGGATAACGCAAAACGCATAACCCATACCGCATTACGCATAATGCATATCGCATAATCCATAACGGATAACGCATAACCCATAACGCATAACGCAAAGCCGATAATGCATAACGCATAACGCATAACACATAGCGCATATCGCATAACGCATAACGCAAAGCCGATAACGCATAACGCATTACGCATAACCCATAAAGCATAACGCATAACGCATAACGCATAACGCATAACGCATAACGCATAACGCATAACGCATAACGCATAACGCATAACGCATAACGCATAACGCATAACGCATAACGCATAACGCATAACGCATAACGCATAACGCATAACGCATAACGCATAACGCATAACGCATAACGCATAACGCATAACGCATAACGCATAACGCATAACGCATAACGCATAACGCATAACGCATAACGCATAACGCATAACGCATAACGCATAACGCATAACGCATAACGCATAACGCATAACGCATAACGCATAACGCATAACGCATAACGCATAACGCATAACGCATATCGCATAACGCATTTCGCATGACGCATAACCCATAAAGCATAACGCATAACGCATAACGCATAACGCATAACGCATAACGCATAACGCACAACGCATAACGCATAACGCATAACGCATAACGCATAACGCATATCGCATAACGCATAAGGCATAACGCATAACGCATAACGCATGACGCATAACGCATGACGCATAACGCATAACGCATAACGCATAATGCATAACGCATAACGCATAACGCATAACGCATAACGCATAACGCATAACGCATAACGCATAACGGATAACGGATAACGGATAACGCATAACCCATACCGCATCACGCATAATGCATAATCCATAACGGATAACGCATAACCCATAACGCATAACGCAAAGCCGATAATGCATAACGCATAACGCATAACACATAGCGCATATCGCATAACGCATAACGCAAAGCCGATAACGCATAACGCATTACGCATAACCCATAAAGCATAACGCATAACGCATAACGCAAAACGCATAACGCATATCGCATAACGCATAACACATGACGCATAACCCATAACGCATAACACATAACGCAAAACGCATAACGCATAATGCATTACGCATAATCCATAACGGATAACGCATAACCCATAACGCATAACGCAAAACGCATAACGCATAACGCATTACGCATACCGCATACCGCATAACGCATAACGCAAAAGTCATAACGCATAACGCATAACGCATACCGCATAACGCATAACGCATAACGCATAACGCATAACGCATAACGCATAACGCATAACGCATAACGCATAACGCATAACGCATAACGGATAACGGATAACGCAAAACGCATAACCCATACCGCATTACGCAGAATGCATATCGCATAATCCATAACGGATAACGCATAACCCATAACGCATAACGCACAGCCGATAACGCATAACGCATTACGCATAACGCATAACGCATAACGCATAACGCATAACGCATAACGCATAACGCATAACGCATAACGCATAACGCATAACGCATAACGCATAACGCATAACGCATAACGCATAACGCATAACGCATAACGCATAACGCATAACGCATAACGCATAACGCATAACGCATAACGCATAACGCATAACGCATAACGCATAACGCATAACGCATAACGCATAACGCATAACGCATAACGCATAACGCATAACGCATAACGCATAACGCATAACGCATAACGCATAACGCATAACGCATAACGCATAACGCATAACGCATAACGCATAACGCATAACGCATAACGCATAACGCATAACGCATAACGCATAACGCATAACGCATAACGCATAACGCATAACGCATAACGCATAACGCATAACGCATAACGCATAACGCATAACGGATAACGGATAACGCAAAACGCATAACCCATACCGCATTACGCATAACGCATAACGCATAACGCATAACGCATAACGCATAACGCATAACGCATAACGCATAACGCATAACGCGTAACGCATAACGCATATCGCATAACGCATTTCGCATGACGCATAACCCATAAAGCATAACGCATAACGCATAACGCATAACGCATAACGCATAACGCATAACGCACAACGCATAACGCATAACGCATAACGCATAACGCATAACGCATATCGCATAACGCATAAGGCATAACGCATAACGCATAACGCATGACGCATAACGCATGACGCATAACGCATAACGCATAACGCATAATGCATAACGCATAACGCATAACGCATAACGCATAACGCATAACGCATAACGCATAACGCATAACGGATAACGGATAACGCAAAACGCATAACCCATACCGCATCACGCATAATGCATATCGCATAATCCATAACGGATAACGCATAACCCATAACGCATAACGCAAAGCCGATAATGCATAACGCATAACGCATAACACATAGCGCATATCGCATAACGCATAACGCAAAGCCGATAACGCATAACGCATTACGCATAACCCATAAAGCATAACGCATAACGCATAACGCAAAACGCATAACGCATATCGCATAACGCATAACACATGACGCATAACCCATAACGCATAACACATAACGCAAAACGCATAACGCATAATGCATTACGCATAATCCATAACGGATAACGCATAACCCATAACGCATAACGCAAAACGCATAACGCATAACGCATTACGCATACCGCATACCGCATAACGCATAACGCAAAAGTCATAACGCATAACGCATAACGCATACCGCATAACGCATAACGCATAACGCATAACGCATAACGCATAACGCATAACGCATAACGCATAACGCATAACGCATAACGCATAACGGATAACGGATAACGCAAAACGCATAACCCATACCGCATTACGCAGAATGCATATCGCATTACGCAGAATGCATATCGCATAATCCATAACGGATAACGCATAACCCATAACGCATAACGCACAGCCGATAACGCATAACGCATAACGCATAACGCATAACGCATAACGCATAACGCATAACGCATAACGCATAACGCATAACGCATAACGCATAACGCATAACGCATAACGCATAACGCATAACGCATAACGCATAACGCATAACGCATAACGCATAACGCATAACGCATAACGCATAACGCATAACGCATAACGCATAACGCATAACGCATAACGCATAACGCATAACGCATAACGCATAACGCATAACGCATAACGGATAACGCATAACGCATAACGCATAACGCATAACGCATAACGCATAACGCATAACGCATAACGCATAACGCATAACGCATAACGCATAACGCATAACGCATAACGCATAACGCATAACGCATAACGCATAACGCATAACGCATAACGCATAACGCATAACGCATAACGCATAACGGATAACGGATAACGCAAAACGCCTAACCCATACCGCATTACGCAGAATGCATATCGCATAATCCATAACGGATAACGCATAACCCATAACGCATAACGCACAGCCGATAACGCATAACACATCGCGCATATCGCATAACGCATAACGCAAAGCCGATAACGCATAACGCATAACGCATAACGCATAACGCATAACGCATAACGCATAACGCATAACGCATAACGCATAACGCATAACGCATAACGCATAACGCATAACGCATAACGCATAACGCATAACGCATAACGCATAACGCATAACGCATAACGCATAACGCATAACGCATAACGCATAACGCATAACGGATAACGGATAACGCAAAACGCATAACCCATACCGCATTACGCAGAATGCATATCGCATAATCCATAACGGATAACGCATAACCCATAACGCATAACGCACAGCCGATAACGCATAACGCATAACGCATAACGCATAACGCATAACGCATAACGCATAACGCATAACGCATAACGCATAACGCATAACGCATAACGCATAACGCATAACGCATAACGCATAACGCATAACGCATAACGCATAACGCATAACGCATAACGCATAACGCATAACGCATAACGCATAACGCATAACGGATAACGGATAACGCAAAACGCATAACCCATACCGCATTACGCAGAATGCATATCGCATAATCCATAACGGATAACGCATAACCCATAACGCATAACGCACAGCCGATAACGCATAACACATCGCGCATATCGCATAACGCATAACGCAAAGCCGATAACGCATAACGCATAACGCATAACGCATAACGCATAACTCATAACGCATAACGCATAACGCATAACGCATAACGCATAACGCATAACGCATAACGCATAACGCATAACGCATAACGCATAACGCATAACGCATAACGCATAACGCATAACGCATAACGCATAACGCATTACGCATAACGCATAACGCATAACGCATAACGCATAACGCATAACGCATAACGCATAACGCATAACGCATAACGCATAACGCATAACGCATAACGCATAACGCATAACGCATAACGCATATCGCATAACGCATAACGCAAAGCCGATAACGCATAACGCATTACGCATAACCCATAAAGAATAACGCATAACGCATAACGCAAAACGCATAACGCATATCGCATAACGCATAACGCATGACGCATAACCCATAACGCATAACACATAACGCAAAACGCATAACGCATAACGCATAACGCATAACGCATAATGCATTACGCATAATCCATAACGGATAACGCATAACCCATAACGCATGACGCATAACGCAAAGCCGATAACGCATAACGCATAACGCAAAACGCATAACGCATAACGCATTACGCATACCGCATAACGCCTAACGCATAACGCATCACGCATAACGCATAACGCATAACGCATAACGCATAACGCATAACGCATAACGCATAACGCATAACGCATAACGCATAACGCATAACGCATAACGCATAACGCATAACGCATAACGCATAACGCATAACGCATAACGCATAACGCATAACGCATAACGCATAACGCATAACGCATAACGCATAACGCATAACGCATAACGCATAACGCATAACGCATAATGCATTACGCATAATCCATAACGGATAACGCATAACCCATAACGCATGACGCATAACGCAAAGCCGATAACGCATAACGCATAACGCAAAACGCATAACGCATAACGCATTACGCATACCGCATAACGCCTAACGCATAACGCATCACGCATAACGCATAACGCATAACGCATAACGCATAACGCATAACGCATAACGCATAACGCATAACGCATAACGCATAACGCATAACGCATAACGCATAACGCATAACGCATAACGCATAATGCATTACGCATAATCCATAACGGATAACGCATAACCCATAACGCATGACGCATAACGCAAAGCCGATAACGCATAACGCATAACGCAAAACGCATAACGCATAACGCATTACGCATACCGCATAACGCCTAACGCATAACGCATCACGCATAACGCATAACGCATAACGCATAACGCATAACGCATAACGCATAACGCATAACGCATAACGCATAACGCATAACGCATAACGCATAACGCATAACGCATAACGCATAACGCATAACGCATAACGCATAACGCATAACGCATAACGCATAACGCATAACGCATAACGCATAACGCATAACGCATAACGCATAACGCATAACGCATAACGCATAACGCATAACGCATAACGCATAACGCATAACGCATAACGCATAACGCATAACGCATAACGCATAACGCATAACGCATAACGCATAACGCATAACGCATAACGCATAACGCATAACGCATAACGCATAACGCATAACGCATAACGCATAACGCATAACGCATAACGCATAACGCATAACGCATAACGCATAACGCATAACGCATAACGCATAACGCATAACGCATAACGCATAACGCATAACGCATAACGCATAACGCATAACGCATAACGCATAACGCATAACGCATAACGCATAACGCATTACGCATAACGCATAACGCATAACGCATAACGCATAACGCATAACGCATAACGCATAACGCATAACGCATAACGCATAACGCATAACGCATAACGCATAACGCATAACGCATAACGCATATCGCATAACGCATTTCGCATGACGCATAACCCATAAAGCATAACGCATAACGCATAACGCATAACGCATAACGCATAACGCATAACGCATAACGCATAACGCATAACGCATAACGCATAACGCATAACGCATAACGCATAACGCATAACGCATAACGCATAACGCATAACGCATAACGCATAACGCATAACGCATAATGCATAACGCATAACGCATAACGCATAACGCATAACGCATAACGCATAACGCATAACGCATAACGCATAACGCATAACGGATAACGGATAACGCAAAACGCATAACCCATACCGCATTACGCATAATGCATATCGCATAATCCATAACGGATAACGCATAACCCATAACGCATAACGCAAAGCCGATAATGCATAACGCATAACGCATAACACATAGCGCATATCGCATAACGCATAACGCAAAGCCGATAACGCATAACGCATTACGCATAACCCATAAAGCATAACGCATAACGCATAACGCATAACGCATAACGCATAACGCATAACGCATAACGCATAACGCATAACGCATAACGCATAACGCATAACGCATAACGCATAACGCATAACGCATAACGCATAACGCATAACGCATAACGCATAACGCATAACGCATAACGCATAACGCATAACGCATAACGCATAACGCATAACGCATAACGCATAACGCATATCGCATAACGCATTTCGCATGACGCATAACCCATAAAGCATAACGCATAACGCATAACGCATAACGCATAACGCATAACGCACAACGCATAACGCATAACGCATAACGCATAACGCATAACGCATATCGCATAACGCATAAGGCATAACGCATAACGCATAACGCATAACGCATAACGGATAACGGATAACGCAAAACGCATAACCCATACCGCATTACGCATAATGCATATCGCATAATCCATAACGGATAACGCATAACCCATAACGCATAACGCAAAGCCGATAATGCATAACGCATAACGCATAACACATAGCGCATATCGCATAACGCATAACGCAAAGCCGATAACGCATAACGCATTACGCATAACCCATAAAGCATAACGCATAACGCATAACGCAAAACGCATAACGCATATCGCATAACGCATAACACATGACGCATAACCCATAACGCATAACACATAACGCAAAACGCATAACGCATAATGCATTACGCATAATCCATAACGGATAACGCATAACCCATAACGCATAACGCAAAACGCATAACGCATAACGCATTACGCATACCGCATACCGCATAACGCATAACGCAAAAGTCATAACGCATAACGCATAACGCATAACGCATAACGCATAACGCATAACGCATAACGCATAACGCATAACGCATAACGCATAACGCATAACGCATAACGCATAACGCATAACGGATAACGGATAACGCAAAACGCATAACCCATACCGCATTACGCAGAATGCATATCGCATAATCCATAACGGATAACGCATAACCCATAACGCATAACGCACAGCCGATAACGCATAACGCATAACGCATAACGCATAACGCATAACGCATAACGCATAACGCATAACGCATAACGCATACCGCATTACGCATAATGCATATCGCATAATCCATAACGGATAACGCATAACCCATAACGCATAACGCAAAGCCGATAATGCATAACGCATAACGCATAACACATAGCGCATATCGCATAACGCATAACGCAAAGCCGATAACGCATAACGCATTACGCATAACCCATAAAGCATAACGCATAACGCATAACGCAAAACGCATAACGCATATCGCATAACGCATAACACATGACGCATAACCCATAACGCATAACACATAACGCAAAACGCATAACGCATAATGCATTACGCATAATCCATAACGGATAACGCATAACCCATAACGCATAACGCAAAACGCATAACGCATAACGCATTACGCATACCGCATACCGCATAACGCATAACGCAAAAGTCATAACGCATAACGCATAACGCATAACGCATAACGCATAACGCATAACGCATAACGCATAACGCATAACGCATAACGCATAACGCATAACGGATAACGGATAACGCAAAACGCATAACCCATACCGCATTACGCAGAATGCATATCGCATAATCCATAACGGATAACGCATAACCCATAACGCATAACGCACAGCCGATAACGCATAACGCATAACGCATAACGCATAACGCATAACGCATAACGCATAACGCATAACGCATAACGCATAACGCATAACGCATAACGCATAACGCATAACGCATAACGCATAACGCATAACGCATAACGCATAACGCATAACGCATAACGCATAACGCATAACGCATAACGCATAACGCATAACGCATAACGCATAACGCATAACGCATAACGCATAACGCATAACGCATAACGCATAACGCATAACGCATAACGCATAACGCATAACGCATAACGCATAACGCATAACGCATAACGCATAACGCATAACGCATAACGCATAACGCATAACGGATAACGGATAACGCAAAACGCATAACCCATACCGCATTACGCAGAATGCATATCGCATAATCCATAACGGATAACGCATAACCCATAACGCATAACGCACAGCCGATAACGCATAACACATCGCGCATATCGCATAACGCATAACGCAAAGCCGATAACGCATAACGCATAACGCATAACGCATAACGCATAACGCATAACGCATAACGCATAACGCATAACGCATAACGCATAACGCATAACGCATAACGCATAACGCATAACGCATAACGCATAACGCATAACGCATAACGCATAACGCATAACGCATAACGCATAACGCATAACGCATAACGCATAACGCATAACGCATAACGCATAACGCATAACGCATAACGCATAACGCATAACGCATAACGCATAACGCATAACGCATAACGCATAACGCATAACGCATAACGCATAACGCATAACGCATAACGGATAACGGATAACGCAAAACGCATAACCCATACCGCATTACGCAGAATGCATATCGCATAATCCATAACGGATAACGCATAACCCATAACGCATAACGCACAGCCGATAACGCATAACACATCGCGCATATCGCATAACGCATAACGCAAAGCCGATAACGCATAACGCATAACGCATAACGCATAACGCATAACTCATAACGCATAACGCATAACGCATAACGCATAACGCATAACGCATAACGCATAACGCATAACGCATAACGCATAACGCATAACGCATAACGCATAACGCATAACGCATAACGCATAACGCATTACGCATAACGCATAACGCATAACGCATAACGCATAACGCATAACGCATAACGCATAACGCATAACGCATAACGCATAACGCATAACGCATAACGCATAACGCATAACGCATAACGCATAACGCATAACGCATAACGCATAACGCATAACGCATAACGCATAACGCATAACGCATAACGCATAACGCATAACGCATAACGCATAACGGATAACGGATAACGCAAAACGCATAACCCATACCGCATTACGCAGAATGCATATCGCATAATCCATAACGGATAACGCATAACCCATAACGCATAACGCAAAGCCGATAATGCATAACGCATAACGCATAACACATCGCGCATATCGCATAACGCATAACGCAAAGCCGATAACGCATAACGCATTACGCATAACCCATAAAGAATAACGCATAACGCATAACGCAAAACGCATAACGCATATCGCATAACGCATAACGCATGACGCATAACCCATAACGCATAACACATAACGCAAAACGCATAACGCATAACGCATAATGCATTACGCATAATCCATAACGGATAACGCATAACCCATAACGCATGACGCATAACGCAAAGCCGATAACGCATCACGCATAACGCATAACGCATAACGCATAACGCATAACGCATAACGCATAACGCATAACGCATAACGGATAACGGATAACGCAAAACGCATAACCCATACCGCATTACGCAGAATGCATATCGCATAATCCATAACGGATAACGCATAACCCATAACGCATAACGCACAGCCGATAACGCATAACGCATAACGCATAACGCATAACGCATAACGCATAACGCATAACGCATAACGCATAACGCATAACGCATAACGCATACCGCATTACGCATAATGCATATCGCATAATCCATAACGGATAACGCATAACCCATAACGCATAACGCAAAGCCGATAATGCATAACGCATAACGCATAACACATAGCGCATATCGCATAACGCATAACGCAAAGCCGATAACGCATAACGCATTACGCATAACCCATAAAGCATAACGCATAACGCATAACGCAAAACGCATAACGCATATCGCATAACGCATAACACATGACGCATAACCCATAACGCATAACACATAACGCAAAACGCATAACGCATAATGCATTACGCATAATCCATAACGGATAACGCATAACCCATAACGCATAACGCAAAACGCATAACGCATAACGCATTACGCATACCGCATACCGCATAACGCATAACGCAAAAGTCATAACGCATAACGCATAACGCATAACGCATAACGCATAACGCATAACGCATAACGCATAACGCATAACGCATAACGCATAACGCATAACGCATAACGGATAACGGATAACGCAAAACGCATAACCCATACCGCATTACGCAGAATGCATATCGCATAATCCATAACGGATAACGCATAACCCATAACGCATAACGCACAGCCGATAACGCATAACGCATAACGCATAACGCATAACGCATAACGCATAACGCATAACGCATAACGCATAACGCATAACGCATAACGCATAACGCATAACGCATAACGCATAACGCATAACGCATAACGCATAACGCATAACGCATAACGCATAACGCATAACGCATAACGCATAACGCATAACGCATAACGCATAACGCATAACGCATAACGCATAACGCATAACGCATAACGCATAACGCATAACGCATAACGCATAACGCATAACGCATAACGCATAACGCATAACGCATAACGCATAACGCATAACGGATAACGGATAACGCAAAACGCATAACCCATACCGCATTACGCAGAATGCATATCGCATAATCCATAACGGATAACGCATAACCCATAACGCATAACGCACAGCCGATAACGCATAACACATCGCGCATATCGCATAACGCATAACGCAAAGCCGATAACGCATAACGCATAACGCATAACGCATAACGCATAACGCATAACGCATAACGCATAACGCATAACGCATAACGCATAACGCATAACGCATAACGCATAACGCATAACGCATAACGCATAACGCATAACGCATAACGCATAACGCATAACGCATAACGCATAACGCATAACGCATAACGCATAACGCATAACGCATAACGCATAACGCATAACGCATAACGCATAACGCATAACGCATAACGCATAACGCATAACGCATAACGCATAACGCATAACGCATAACGCATAACGCATAACGCATAACGCATAACGCATAACGCATAACGGATAACGGATAACGCAAAACGCATAACCCATACCGCATTACGCAGAATGCATATCGCATAATCCATAACGGATAACGCATAACCCATAACGCATAACGCACAGCCGATAACGCATAACACATCGCGCATATCGCATAACGCATAACGCAAAGCCGATAACGCATAACGCATAACGCATAACGCATAACGCATAACTCATAACGCATAACGCATAACGCATAACGCATAACGCATAACGCATAACGCATAACGCATAACGCATAACGCATAACGCATAACGCATAACGCATAACGCATAACGCATAACGCATTACGCATAACGCATAACGCATAACGCATAACGCATAACGCATAACGCATAACGCATAACGCATAACGCATAACGCATAACGCATAACGCATAACGCATAACGCATAACGCATAACGCATAACGCATAACGCATAACGCATAACGCATAACGCATAACGCATAACGCATAACGCATAACGCATAACGCATAACGGATAACGGATAACGCAAAACGCATAACCCATACCGCATTACGCAGAATGCATATCGCATAATCCATAACGGATAACGCATAACCCATAACGCATAACGCAAAGCCGATAATGCATAACGCATAACGCATAACACATCGCGCATATCGCATAACGCATAACGCAAAGCCGATAACGCATAACGCATTACGCATAACCCATAAAGAATAACGCATAACGCATAACGCAAAACGCATAACGCATATCGCATAACGCATAACGCATGACGCATAACCCATAACGCATAACACATAACGCAAAACGCATAACGCATAACGCATAATGCATTACGCATAATCCATAACGGATAACGCATAACCCATAACGCATGACGCATAACGCAAAGCCGATAACGCATCACGCATAACGCATAACGCATAACGCATAACGCATAACGCATAACGCATAACGCATAACGCATAACGCATAACGCATAACGCATAACGCATAACGCATAACGCATAACGCATAACGCATAACGCATAACGCATAACGCATAACGCATAACGCATAACGCATAACGCATAACGCATAACGCATAACGCATAACGCATAACGCATAACGCATAACGCATAACGCATAACGCATAACGCATAACGCATAACGCATAACGCATAACGCATAACGCATAACGCATAACGCATAACGCATAACGCATAACGCATAACGCATAACGCATAACGCATAACGCATAACGCATAACGCATAACGCATAACGCATAACGCATAACGCATAACGCATAACGCATAACGCATAACGCATAACGCGTAACGCGTAACGCATAACGCATAACGCATAACGCATAACGCCTAACGCATAACGCATAACGCATAACGCATAACGGATAACGGATAACGCAAAACGCATAACCCATACCGCATTACGCAGAATGCATATCGCATAATCCATAACGGATAACGCATAACCCATAACGCATAACGCAAAGCCGATAATGCATAACGCATAACGCATAACACATTGCGCATATCGCATAACGCATAACGCAAAGCCGATAACGCATAACGCATTACGCATAACCCATAAAGCATAACGCATAACGCATAACGCAAAACGCATAACGCATAACGCATAACGCATAACACATAACGCAAAACGCATAACGCATAACGCATAATGCATTACGCATAATCCATAACGGATAACGCATAACCCATAACGCATGACGCATAACGCAAAGCCGATACCGCATAACGCATAACGCAAAACGCAGAACGCATAACGCATTACGCATACCGCATAACGCCTAACGCATAACGCATAACGCATAACGCATAACGCATAACGCATAACGCATAACGCATAACGCATAACGCATAACGCATAACGCATAACGCATAACGCATAACGCATAACGCATAACGCATAACGCATAACGCATAACGCATAACGCATAACGCATAACGCATAACGCATAACGCATAACGCATAACGCATAACGCATAACGCATAACGCATAACGCATAACGCATAACGCATAACGCATAACGCATAACGCATAACGCATAACGCATAACGCATAACGCATAACGCATAACGCATAACGCATAACGCATAACGCATAACGCATAACGCATAACGCATAACGCATAACGCATAACGCATAACGCATAACGCATAACGCATAACGCATAACGCATAACGCATAACGCATAACGCATGACGCATAACGCATAACGCATGACGCATAACGCATAACGCATAACGCATAACGCCTAACGCATAACGCATAACGCATATCGCAAAACGCATAACGCATATCGCATAACGCATAACGCATGACGCATAACCCATAACGCATAACACATAACGCAAAACGCATAACGCATAATGCATTACGCATAATCCATAACGGATAACGCATAACGCATAACGCAAAACGCATAACGCATAACGCATAACATATAACGCATAACGCATAACGCATAACGCATAACGCATAACGCATAACGCATAACGCATAACGCATAACGCATAACGCATAACGCATAACGCATAACGCATAACGCATAACGCATAACGCATAACGCATAACGCATAACGCATAACGCATAACGGATAACGGATAACGCAAAACGCATAACCCATACCGCATTACGCAGAATGCTTATCGCATAATCCATAACGGATAACGCATAACGCAAAGCCGATAATGCATAACGCATAACGCATAACACATCGCGCATATCGCATATCGCATAACGCAAAGCCGATAACGCATAACGCATTACGCATAACCCATAAAGCATAACGCATAACGCATAACGCAAAACGCATAACGCATAACGCATAACGCATAACGCATAACGCATAACGCATAACGCATAACGCATAACGCATAACGCATAACACATAACGCAAAACGCATAACGCATAACGCATAATGCATTACGCATAATCCATAACGGATAACGCATAACCCATAACGCATAAAGCAAAACGCATAACGCATAACGCATTACGCATACCGCATAACGCATAACGCAAAAGTCATAACGCATAACGCATAACGCATAACGCATAACGCATAACGCATAACGCATAACGCATAACGCATAACGCATAACGCATAACGCATAACGCATAACGCATAACGCATAACGCATAACGCATAACGCATGACGCATAACGCATAACGCATGACGCATAACGCATAACGCATAACGCATAACGCCTAACGCATAACGCGTAACGCATATCGCAAAACGCATAACGCATATCGCATAACGCATAACGCATGACGCATAACCCATAACGCATAACACATAACGCAAAACGCATAACGCATAATGCATTACGCATAATCCATAACGGATAACGCATAACGCATAACGCAAAACGCATAACGCATAACGCATAACGCATAACGCGTAACGCGTAACGCGTAACGCATAACGCATAACGCGTAACGCATGACGCATAACGCATCACGCATGACGCATAACGCATAACGCATAACGCAGAACGCCTAACGCATAACGCATAACGCATAACGCATAACGCATAACGCAAATCGCATAACGCATAACGCATAACGCATAACGCATAACGCATAACGCATAACGCATAACGCATAACGCATAACGCATAACGCATAACGCATGACGCATAACGCATAACGCATAACGCATAACACATAGCGCATATCGCATAACGCATAACGCAAAGCCGATAACGCATAACGCATTACGAATAACCCATAAAGCATAACGCATAACGCCTAACGCATAACGCATAACGCATAACGCATAACGCATAACGCATAACGCATAACGCATAACGCATAACGCATAACGCATAACGCATAACGCATAACGCATAACGCATAACGCATAACGCATAACGCATAACGCATAACGCATAACGCATAACGCATAACGCATAACGCATAACGCATAACGCATAACGCATAACGCATAACGCATAACGCATAACGCATAACGCATAACGCATAACGCATAACGCATGACGCATAACGCATAACGCATGACGCATAACGCATAACGCATAACGCATAACGCCTAACGCATAACGCATAACGCATAACGCATAACGGATAACGGATAACGCAAAACGCATAACCCATACCGCATTACGCATAATGCATATCGCATAATCCATAACGGATAACGCATAACCCATAACGCATAACGCAAAGCCGATAATGCATAACGCATAACGCATAACACATCGCGCATATCGCATAACGCATAACGCAAAGCCGATAACGCATAACGCATTACGCATAACCCATAAAGCATAACGCATAACGCATAACGCATAACGCATAACGCATAACGCATAACGCATAACGCATAACGCATAACGCATAACGCATAACGCATAACGCATAACGCATAACGCATAACGCATAACGCATAACGCATAACGCATAACGCATAACGCATAACGCATAACGCATAACGCATAACGCATAACGCATAACGCATAACGCATAACGCATAACGCATAACGCATAACGCATAACGCATAACGCATAACGCATAACGCATAACGCATAACGCATAACGCATAACGCATAACGCATAACGCATAACGCATAACGCATAACGCATAACGCATAACGCATAACGCATAACGCATAACGCATAACGCATAACGCATAACGCATAACGCATAACGCATAACGCATAACGCATAACGCATAACGCATAACGCATAACGCATAACGCATAACGCATAACGCATAACGCATAACGCATAACGCATAACGCATAACGCATAACGCATAACGCATAACGCATAACGCATAACGCATAACGCATAACGCATAACGCATAACGCATAACGCATAACGCATAACGCATAACGCATAACGCATAACGCATAACGCATAACGCATAACGCATAACGCATAACGCATAACGCATAACGCATAACGCATAACGCATAACGCATAACGCATAACGCATAACGCATAACGCATAACGCCTAACGCATAACGCATAACGCATAACGCATAACGCATAACGCATAACGCATAACGCATAACGCATAACGCATAACGCATAACGCATAACGCATGACGCATAACGCATAACGCATGACGCATAACGCATAACGCATAACGCATAACGCCTAACGCATAACGCGTAACGCATATCGCAAAACGCATAACGCATATCGCATAACGCATAACGCATGACGCATAACCCATAACGCATAACACATAACGCAAAACGCATAACGCATAATGCATTACGCATAATCCATAACGGATAACGCATAACGCATAACGCAAAACGCATAACGCATAACGCATAACGCATAACGCGTAACGCGTAACGCGTAACGCATAACGCATAACGCGTAACGCATGACGCATAACGCATCACGCATGACGCATAACGCATAACGCATAACGCAGAACGCCTAACGCATAACGCATAACGCATAACGCATAACGCATATCGCATAACGCATAACGCATAACGCATAACGCATAACGCATAACGCATAACGCATAACGCATAACGCATAACGCATAACGCATAACGCATGACGCATAACGCATAACGCATAACGCATAACACATAGCGCATATCGCATAACGCATAACGCAAAGCCGATAACGCATAACGCATTACGAATAACCCATAAAGCATAACGCATAACGCCTAACGCATAACGCATAACGCATAACGCATAACGCATAACGCATAACGCATAACGCATAACGCATAACGCATAACGCATAACGCATAACGCATAACGCATAACGCATAACGCATAACGCATAACGCATAACGCATAACGCATAACGCATGACGCATAACGCATAACGCATGACGCATAACGCATAACGCATAACGCCTAACGCATAACGCATAACGCATAACGCATAACGGATAACGGATAACGCAAAACGCATAACCCATACCGCATTACGCATAATGCATATCGCATAATCCATAACGGATAACGCATAACCCATAACGCATAACGCAAAGCCGATAATGCATAACGCATAACGCATAACACATCGCGCATATCGCATAACGCATAACGCAAAGCCGATAACGCATAACGCATTACGCATAACCCATAAAGCATAACGCATAACGCATAACGCATAACGCATAACGCATAACGCATAACGCATAACGCATAACGCATAACGCATAACGCATAACGCATAACGCATAACGCATAACGCATAACGCATAACGCATAACGCATAACGCATAACGCATAACGCATAACGCATAACGCATAACGCATAACGCATAACGCATAACGCATAACGCATAACGCATAACGCATAACGCATAACGCATAACGCATAACGCATAACGCATAACGCATAACGCATAACGCATAACGCATAACGCATAACGCATAACGCATAACGCATAACGCATAACGCATAACGCATAACGCATAACGCATAACGCATAACGCATAACGCATAACGCATAACGCATAACGCATAACGCATAACGCATAACGCATAACGCATAACGCATAACGCATAACGCATAACGCATAACGCATAACGCATAACGCATAACGCATAACGCATAACGCATAACGCATAACGCATAACGCATAACGCATAACGCATAACGCATAACGCATAACGCATAACGCATAACGCATAACGCATGACGCATAACGCATAACGCATGACGCATAACGCATAACGCATAACGCATAACGCCTAACGCATAACGCATAACGCATAACGCATAACGGATAACGGATAACGCAAAACGCATAACCCATACCGCATTACGCATAATGCATATCGCATAATCCATAACGGATAACGCATAACCCATAACGCATAACGCATAACGCATAACGCATAACGCATAACGCATAACGCATAACGCATAACGCATGACGCATAACGCAAAGCCGATAATGCATAACGCATAACGCATAACACATAGCGCATATCGCATAACGCATAACGCAAAGCCGATAACGCATAACGCATTACGAATAACCCATAAAGCATAACGCATAACGCCTAACGCAAAACGCATAACGCATAACGCATAACGCATAACGCGTAACGCATAACGCATAACGCATAACGCATGACGCATAACGCATAACGCATGACGCATAACGCATAACGCATAACGCATAACGCCTAACGCATAACGCATAACGCATAACGCATAACGGATAACGGATAACGCAAAACGCATAACCCATACCGCATTACGCATAATGCATATCGCATAATCCATAACGGATAACGCATAACCCATAACGCATAACGCAAAGCCGATAATGCATAACGCATAACGCATAACACATAGCGCATATCGCATAACGCATAACGCAAAGCCGATAACGCATAACGCATTACGCATAACCCATAAAGCATAACGCATAACGCCTAACGCAAAACGCATAACGCATATCGCATAACGCATAACGCATGACGCATAACCCATAACGCATAACACATAACGCAAAACGCATAACGCATAACGCATAACGCATTACGCATAATCCATAACGGATAACGCATAACCCATAACGCATGACGCATAACGCAAAGCCGATAACGCATAACGCATAACGCAAAACGCATAACGCATTCCGCATAACGCATAACGCATAACGCATAACGCATAACGCATAACGCATAACGCATAACGCATAACGCATAACGCATAACGCATAACGCATAACGCATAACGCATAACGCATAACGCATAACGCATAACGCATAACGCATAACGCATAACGCATAACGCATAACGCATAAGGCATAACGCATGACGCATAACGCATAACGCATGACGCATAACGCATAACGCATAACGCATAACGCATAACGCATAACGCATAACGCATAACGCATAACGCATAACGCATAACGCATAACGCATAACGCATGACACATCGCGCATATCGCATAACGCATAACGCAAAGCCGATAACGCATAACGCATAACGCATAACGCATAACGCATAACGCATAACGCATAACGCATAACGCATAACGCATAACGCATAACGCATAACGCATAACGCATAACGCGTAACGCGTAACGCATAACGCATGACGCATGACGCATAACGCATAACGCATGACGCATAACGCATAACGCATAACGCATAACGCATAACGCATAACGCATAACGCATAACGCATAACGCATAACGCATAACGCATAACGCATAACGCACAACGCATAACGCATAACGCATAACGCATAACGCATAACGCATAACGCATAACGCATAACGCATAACGCGTAACGCATATCGCATAATCCATAACGGATAACGCATAACCCATAACGCATAACGCAAAGCCGATAATGCATAACGCATAACGCATAACACATCGCGCATATCGCATAACGCATAACGCAAAGCCGATAACGCATAACGCATTACGCATAACCCATAAAGCATAACGCATAACGCATAACGCAAAACGCATAACGCATATCGCATAACGCATAACGCATGACGCATAACCCATAACGCATAACACATAACGCAAAACGCATAACGCATAACGCATAATGCATTACGCATAACGCATAACGCATAACGCATAACGGATAACGGATAACGCAAAACGCATAACCCATACCGCATTACGCATAATGCATATCGCATAATCCATAACGGATAACGCATAACCCATAACGCATAACGCAAAGCCGATAATGCAGAACGCATAACGCATAACACATAGCGCATATCGCATAACGCATAACGCAAAGCCGATAACGCATAACGCATTACGCATAACCCGTAAAGCATAACGCATAACGCCTAACGCAAAACGCATAACGCATATCGCATAACGCATAACGCATGACGCATAACCCATAACGCATAACACATAACGCAAAACGCATAACGCATAACGCATAACGCATAACGCATTACGCATAATCCATAACGGATAACGCATAACCCATAACGCATGACGCATAACGCAAAGCCGATAACGCATAACGCATAACGCATAACACATAGCGCATATCGCATAACGCATAACGCAAAGCCGATAACGCATAACGCATTACGCATAACCCATAAAGCATAACGCATAACGCATAACGCAAAACGCATAACGCATATCGCATAACGCATAACGCATGACGCATAACCCATAAGGCATAACACATAACGCAAAACGCATAACGCATAACGCATAATGCATTACGCATAACGCATAACGCATAACGGATAACGCAAAACGCATAACCCATACCGCATTACGCATAATGCATATCGCATAATCCATAACGGATAACGCATAACCCATAACGCATAACGCAAAGCCGATAATGCATAACGCATAACGCATAACACATAGCGCATATCGCATAACGCATAACGCAAAGCCGATAACGCATAACGCATTACGCATAACCCATAAAGCATAACGCATAACGCCTAACGCAAAACGCATAACGCATATCGCATAACGCATAACGCATGACGCATAACCCATAACGCATAACACATAACGCAAAACGCATAACGCATAACGCATAACGCATAACGCATTACGCATAATCCATAACGGATAACGCATAACCCATAACGCATGACGCATAACGCAAAGCCGATAACGCATAACGCACAACGCAAAACGCATAACGCATACCGCATAACGCATAACGCATAACGCATAACGCATAACGCATAACGCATAACGCATAACGCATAACGCATAACGCATAACGCATAACGCATAACGCATAACGCATAACGCATAACGCATAACGCATAACGCATAACTCATAACGCATAACGCATAACGCATAACGCATAACGCATAACGCATAACGCATAACGCATAACGCATAATGCATTACGCATAATCCATAACGGATAACGCATAACCCATAACGCATGACGCATAACGCAAAGCCGATAACGCATAACGCATAACGCAAAACGCATAACGCATAAGAACAAACGCATAACGCATAACGCATAACGCATAACGCATAACGCATAACGCATAACGCATAACGCATAACGCATAACGCATAACGCATAACGCATAACGCATAACGCATAACGCATAACGCATAACGCATAACGCATAACGCATAACGCATAACGCATAACGCATAACGCATAACGCATAACGCATAACGCATAACGCATAACGCATAACGCATAACGCATAACGCATAACGCATAACGCATAACGCATAACGCATAACGCATAACGCATAACGCATAACGCATAACGCATAACGCATAACGCATAACGCATAACGCATAACGCATAACGCATAACGCATAACGCATAACGCATAACGCATAACGCATAACGCATAACGCATAACGCATAACGCATAACGCATAACGCCTAACGCATAACGCATAACGCATAACGCATAACGCATAACGCATAACGCATAACGCATAACGCATAACGCATAACGCATAACGCATAACGCATAACGCATAACGCATAACGCATAACGCATGACGCATAACGCATAACGCATGACGCATAACGCATAACGCATAACGCATAACGCCTAACGCATAACGCGTAACGCATATCGCAAAACGCATAACGCATATCGCATAACGCATAACGCATGACGCATAACCCATAACGCATAACACATAACGCAAAACGCATAACGCATAATGCATTACGCATAATCCATAACGGATAACGCATAACGCATAACGCAAAACGCATAACGCATAACGCATAACGCATAACGCGTAACGCGTAACGCGTAACGCATAACGCATAACGCGTAACGCATGACGCATAACGCATCACGCATGACGCATAACGCATAACGCATAACGCAGAACGCCTAACGCATAACGCATAACGCATAACGCATAACGCATATCGCATAACGCATAACGCATAACGCATAACGCATAACGCATAACGCATAACGCATAACGCATAACGCATAACGCATAACGCATAACGCATGACGCATAACGCATAACGCATAACGCATAACACATAGCGCATATCGCATAACGCATAACGCAAAGCCGATAACGCATAACGCATTACGAATAACCCATAAAGCATAACGCATAACGCCTAACGCATAACGCATAACGCATAACGCATAACGCATAACGCATAACGCATAACGCATAACGCATAACGCATAACGCATAACGCATAACGCATAACGCATAACGCATAACGCATAACGCATAACGCATAACGCATAACGCATAACGCATAACGCATAACGCATAACGCATAACGCATAACGCATAACGCATAACGCATAACGCATAACGCATAACGCATAACGCATAACGCATAACGCATAACGCATAACGCATAACGCATAACGCATGACGCATAACGCATAACGCATGACGCATAACGCATAACGCATAACGCATAACGCCTAACGCATAACGCATAACGCATAACGCATAACGGATAACGGATAACGCAAAACGCATAACCCATACCGCATTACGCATAATGCATATCGCATAATCCATAACGGATAACGCATAACCCATAACGCATAACGCAAAGCCGATAATGCATAACGCATAACGCATAACACATCGCGCATATCGCATAACGCATAACGCAAAGCCGATAACGCATAACGCATTACGCATAACCCATAAAGCATAACGCATAACGCATAACGCATAACGCATAACGCATAACGCATAACGCATAACGCATAACGCATAACGCATAACGCATAACGCATAACGCATAACGCATAACGCATAACGCATAACGCATAACGCATAACGCATAACGCATAACGCATAACGCATAACGCATAACGCATAACGCATAACGCATAACGCATAACGCATAACGCATAACGCATAACGCATAACGCATAACGCATAACGCATAACGCATAACGCATAACGCATAACGCATAACGCATAACGCATAACGCATAACGCATAACGCATAACGCATAACGCATAACGCATAACGCATAACGCATAACGCATAACGCATAACGCATAACGCATAACGCATGACGCATAACGCATAACGCATGACGCATAACGCATAACGCATAACGCATAACGCCTAACGCATAACGCATAACGCATAACGCATAACGGATAACGGATAACGCAAAACGCATAACCCATACCGCATTACGCATAATGCATATCGCATAATCCATAACGGATAACGCATAACCCATAACGCATAACGCAAAGCCGATAATGCATAACGCATAACGCATAACACATCGCGCATATCGCATAACGCATAACGCAAAGCCGATAACGCATAACGCATTACGCATAACCCATAAAGCATAACGCATAACGCATAACGCATAACGCATAACGCATAACGCATAACGCATAACGCATAACGCATAACGCATAACGCATAACGCATAACGCATAACGCATAACGCATAACGCATAACGCATAACGCATAACGCATAACGCATAACGCATAACGCATAACGCATAACGCATAACGCATAACGCATAACGCATAACGCATAACGCATAACGCATAACGCATAACGCATAACGCATAACGCATAACGCATAACGCATAACGCATAACGCATAACGCATAACGCATAACGCATAACGCATAACGCATAACGCATAACGCATAACGCATAACGCATAACGCATAACGCATAACGCATAACGCATAACGCATAACGCATAACGCATAACGCATAACGCATAACGCATAACGCATAACGCATAACGCATAACGCATAACGCATAACGCATAACGCATAACGCATAACGCATAACGCATAACGCATAACGCATAACGCATAACGCATAACGCATAACGCATAACGCATAACGCATAACGCATAACGCATAACGCATAACGCATAACGCATAACGCATAACGCATAACGCATAACGCATAACGCATAACGCATAACGCATAACGCATGACGCATAACGCATAACGCATGACGCATAACGCATAACGCATAACGCATAACGCCTAACGCATAACGCATAACGCATAACGCATAACGGATAACGGATAACGCAAAACGCATAACCCATACCGCATTACGCATAATGCATATCGCATAATCCATAACGGATAACGCATAACCCATAACGCATAACGCATAACGCATAACGCATAACGCATAACGCATAACGCATAACGCATAACGCATGACGCATAACGCAAAGCCGATAATGCATAACGCATAACGCATAACACATAGCGCATATCGCATAACGCATAACGCAAAGCCGATAACGCATAACGCATTACGAATAACCCATAAAGCATAACGCATAACGCCTAACGCAAAACGCATAACGCATAACGCATAACGCGTAACGCATAACGCATAACGCATAACGCATGACGCATAACGCATAACGCATGACGCATAACGCATAACGCATAACGCATAACGCCTAACGCATAACGCATAACGCATAACGCATAACGGATAACGGATAACGCAAAACGCATAACCCATACCGCATTACGCATAATGCATATCGCATAATCCATAACGGATAACGCATAACCCATAACGCATAACGCAAAGCCGATAATGCATAACGCATAACGCATAACACATAGCGCATATCGCATAACGCATAACGCAAAGCCGATAACGCATAACGCATTACGCATAACCCATAAAGCATAACGCATAACGCCTAACGCAAAACGCATAACGCATATCGCATAACGCATAACGCATGACGCATAACCCATAACGCATAACACATAACGCAAAACGCATAACGCATAACGCATAACGCATAACGCATTACGCATAATCCATAACGGATAACGCATAACCCATAACGCATGACGCATAACGCAAAGCCGATAACGCATAACGCATAACGCAAAACGCATAACGCATTCCGCATAACGCATAACGCATAACGCATAACGCATAACGCATAACGCATAACGCATAACGCATAACGCATAACGCATAACGCATAACGCATAACGCATAACGCATAACGCATAACGCATAACGCATAACGCATAACGCATAAGGCATAACGCATGACGCATAACGCATAACGCATGACGCATAACGCATAACGCATAACGCATAACGCATAACGCATAACGCATAACGCATAACGCATAACGCATAACGCATAACGCATAACGCATGACACATCGCGCATATCGCATAACGCATAACGCAAAGCCGATAACGCATAACGCATAACGCATAACGCATAACGCATAACGCATAACGCATAACGCATAACGCATAACGCATAACGCATAACGCATAACGCATAACGCATAACGCGTAACGCGTAACGCATAACGCATGACGCATGACGCATAACGCATAACGCATGACGCATAACGCATAACGCATAACGCATAACGCATAACGCATAACGCATAACGCATAACGCATAACGCATAACGCATAACGCATAACGCATAACGCATAACGCACAACGCATAACGCATAACGCATAACGCATAACGCATAACGCATAACGCATAACGCATAACGCATAACGCGTAACGCATATCGCATAATCCATAACGGATAACGCATAACCCATAACGCATAACGCAAAGCCGATAATGCATAACGCATAACGCATAACACATCGCGCATATCGCATAACGCATAACGCAAAGCCGATAACGCATAACGCATTACGCATAACCCATAAAGCATAACGCATAACGCATAACGCAAAACGCATAACGCATATCGCATAACGCATAACGCATGACGCATAACCCATAACGCATAACACATAACGCAAAACGCATAACGCATAACGCATAATGCATTACGCATAACGCATAACGCATAACGCATAACGCAAAACGCATAACCCATACCGCATTACGCATAATGCATATCGCATAATCCATAACGGATAACGCATAACCCATAACGCATAACGCAAAGCCGATAATGCAGAACGCATAACGCATAACACATAGCGCATATCGCATAACGCATAACGCAAAGCCGATAACGCATAACGCATTACGCATAACCCGTAAAGCATAACGCATAACGCCTAACGCAAAACGCATAACGCATATCGCATAACGCATAACGCATGACGCATAACCCATAACGCATAACACATAACGCAAAACGCATAACGCATAACGCATAACGCATAACGCATTACGCATAATCCATAACGGATAACGCATAACCCATAACGCATGACGCATAACGCAAAGCCGATAACGCATAACGCATAACGCATAACACATAGCGCATATCGCATAACGCATAACGCAAAGCCGATAACGCATAACGCATTACGCATAACCCATAAAGCATAACGCATAACGCATAACGCAAAACGCATAACGCATATCGCATAACGCATAACGCATGACGCATAACCCATAAGGCATAACACATAACGCAAAACGCATAACGCATAACGCATAATGCATTACGCATAACGCATAACGCATAACGGATAACGCAAAACGCATAACCCATACCGCATTACGCATAATGCATATCGCATAATCCATAACGGATAACGCATAACCCATAACGCATAACGCAAAGCCGATAATGCATAACGCATAACGCATAACACATAGCGCATATCGCATAACGCATAACGCAAAGCCGATAACGCATAACGCATTACGCATAACCCATAAAGCATAACGCATAACGCCTAACGCAAAACGCATAACGCATATCGCATAACGCATAACGCATGACGCATAACCCATAACGCATAACACATAACGCAAAACGCATAACGCATAACGCATAACGCATAACGCATTACGCATAATCCATAACGGATAACGCATAACCCATAACGCATGACGCATAACGCAAAGCCGATAACGCATAACGCACAACGCAAAACGCATAACGCATACCGCATAACGCATAACGCATAACGCATAACGCATAACGCATAACGCATAACGCATAACGCATAACGCATAACGCATAACGCATAACGCATAACGCATAACGCATAACGCATAACGCATAACGCATAACTCATAACGCATAACGCATAACGCATAACGCATAACGCATAACGCATAACGCATAACGCATAACGCATAATGCATTACGCATAATCCATAACGGATAACGCATAACCCATAACGCATGACGCATAACGCAAAGCCGATAACGCATAACGCATAACGCAAAACGCATAACGCATAAGAACAAACGCATAACGCATAACGCATAACGCATAACGCATAACGCATAACGCATAACGCATAACGCATAACGCATAACGCATAACGCATAACGCATAACGCATAACGCATAACGCATAACGCATAACGCATAACGCATAACGCATAACGCATAACGCATAACGCATAACGCATAACGCATAACGCATAACGCATAACGCATAACGCATAACGCATAACGCATAACGCATAACGCATAACGCGTAACGCGTAACGCATAACGCATAACGCATGACGCATAACGCATAACGCATGACGCATAACGCATAACGCATAACGCATAACGCCTAACGCATAACGCATAACGCATAACGCATAACGCATAACGGATAACGGATAACGCAAAACGCATAACCCATACCGCATTACGCATAATGCATATCGCATAATCCATAACGGATAACGCATAACCCATAACGCATAACGCAAAGCCGATAATGCACAACGCATAACGCATAACGCATAACGCATAACGCATAACGCATAACGCATAACGCATAACGCATAACGCATAACGCATAACGCATAACGCATAACGCATAACGCATAACGCATAACGCATAACGCATAACGCATAACGCATAACGCATAACGCATAACGCATAACGCACAACGCATAACGCATAACGCATAACGCATAACGCATAACGCATAACGCATAACGCATAACGCATAACGCATAACGCATAACGCATAACGCATAACGCATAACGCATAACGCATAACGCATAACGCATAACGCATAACGCATAACGCATAACGCATAACGCATAACGCATAACGCATAACGCATAACGCATAACGCATAACGCATAACGCATAACGCATAACGCATAACGCATAACGCATAACGCATAACGCATAACGCATAACGCATAACGCATAACGCATAACGCATAACGCATAACGCATAACGCATAACGCATAACGCATAACGCATAACGCATAACGCATAACGCATAACGCATAACGCATAACGCATAACGCATAACGCATAACGCATAACGCATAACGCATAACGCATAACGCATAACGCATAACGCATAACGCATAACGCATAACGCATAACGCATAACGCATAACGCATGACGCATAACGCATAACGCATGACGCATAACGCATAACGCATAACGCATAACGCCTAACGCATAACGCATAACGCATAACGCATAACGGATAACGGATAACGCAAAACGCATAACCCATACCGCATTACGCATAATGCATATCGCATAATCCATAACGGATAACGCATAACCCATAACGCATAACGCATAACGCATAACGCATAACGCATAACGCATAACGCATAACGCATAACGCATGACGCATAACGCAAAGCCGATAATGCATAACGCATAACGCATAACACATAGCGCATATCGCATAACGCATAACGCAAAGCCGATAACGCATAACGCATTACGAATAACCCATAAAGCATAACGCATAACGCCTAACGCAAAACGCATAACGCATAACGCATAACGCGTAACGCATAACGCATAACGCATAACGCATGACGCATAACGCATAACGCATGACGCATAACGCATAACGCATAACGCATAACGCCTAACGCATAACGCATAACGCATAACGCATAACGGATAACGGATAACGCAAAACGCATAACCCATACCGCATTACGCATAATGCATATCGCATAATCCATAACGGATAACGCATAACCCATAACGCATAACGCAAAGCCGATAATGCATAACGCATAACGCATAACACATAGCGCATATCGCATAACGCATAACGCAAAGCCGATAACGCATAACGCATTACGCATAACCCATAAAGCATAACGCATAACGCCTAACGCAAAACGCATAACGCATATCGCATAACGCATAACGCATGACGCATAACCCATAACGCATAACACATAACGCAAAACGCATAACGCATAACGCATAACGCATAACGCATTACGCATAATCCATAACGGATAACGCATAACCCATAACGCATGACGCATAACGCAAAGCCGATAACGCATAACGCATAACGCAAAACGCATAACGCATTCCGCATAACGCATAACGCATAACGCATAACGCATAACGCATAACGCATAACGCATAACGCATAACGCATAACGCATAACGCATAACGCATAACGCATAACGCATAACGCATAACGCATAACGCATAACGCATAACGCATAAGGCATAACGCATGACGCATAACGCATAACGCATGACGCATAACGCATAACGCATAACGCATAACGCATAACGCATAACGCATAACGCATAACGCATAACGCATAACGCATAACGCATAACGCATGACACATCGCGCATATCGCATAACGCATAACGCAAAGCCGATAACGCATAACGCATAACGCATAACGCATAACGCATAACGCATAACGCATAACGCATAACGCATAACGCATAACGCATAACGCATAACGCATAACGCATAACGCGTAACGCGTAACGCATAACGCATGACGCATGACGCATAACGCATAACGCATGACGCATAACGCATAACGCATAACGCATAACGCATAACGCATAACGCATAACGCATAACGCATAACGCATAACGCATAACGCATAACGCATAACGCATAACGCACAACGCATAACGCATAACGCATAACGCATAACGCATAACGCATAACGCATAACGCATAACGCATAACGCGTAACGCATATCGCATAATCCATAACGGATAACGCATAACCCATAACGCATAACGCAAAGCCGATAATGCATAACGCATAACGCATAACACATCGCGCATATCGCATAACGCATAACGCAAAGCCGATAACGCATAACGCATTACGCATAACCCATAAAGCATAACGCATAACGCATAACGCAAAACGCATAACGCATATCGCATAACGCATAACGCATGACGCATAACCCATAACGCATAACACATAACGCAAAACGCATAACGCATAACGCATAATGCATTACGCATAACGCATAACGCATAACGCATAACGGATAACGGATAACGCAAAACGCATAACCCATACCGCATTACGCATAATGCATATCGCATAATCCATAACGGATAACGCATAACCCATAACGCATAACGCAAAGCCGATAATGCAGAACGCATAACGCATAACACATAGCGCATATCGCATAACGCATAACGCAAAGCCGATAACGCATAACGCATTACGCATAACCCGTAAAGCATAACGCATAACGCCTAACGCAAAACGCATAACGCATATCGCATAACGCATAACGCATGACGCATAACCCATAACGCATAACACATAACGCAAAACGCATAACGCATAACGCATAACGCATAACGCATTACGCATAATCCATAACGGATAACGCATAACCCATAACGCATGACGCATAACGCAAAGCCGATAACGCATAACGCATAACGCATAACACATAGCGCATATCGCATAACGCATAACGCAAAGCCGATAACGCATAACGCATTACGCATAACCCATAAAGCATAACGCATAACGCATAACGCAAAACGCATAACGCATATCGCATAACGCATAACGCATGACGCATAACCCATAAGGCATAACACATAACGCAAAACGCATAACGCATAACGCATAATGCATTACGCATAACGCATAACGCATAACGGATAACGCAAAACGCATAACCCATACCGCATTACGCATAATGCATATCGCATAATCCATAACGGATAACGCATAACCCATAACGCATAACGCAAAGCCGATAATGCATAACGCATAACGCATAACACATAGCGCATATCGCATAACGCATAACGCAAAGCCGATAACGCATAACGCATTACGCATAACCCATAAAGCATAACGCATAACGCCTAACGCAAAACGCATAACGCATATCGCATAACGCATAACGCATGACGCATAACCCATAACGCATAACACATAACGCAAAACGCATAACGCATAACGCATAACGCATAACGCATTACGCATAATCCATAACGGATAACGCATAACCCATAACGCATGACGCATAACGCAAAGCCGATAACGCATAACGCACAACGCAAAACGCATAACGCATACCGCATAACGCATAACGCATAACGCATAACGCATAACGCATAACGCATAACGCATAACGCATAACGCATAACGCATAACGCATAACGCATAACGCATAACGCATAACGCATAACGCATAACGCATAACTCATAACGCATAACGCATAACGCATAACGCATAACGCATAACGCATAACGCATAACGCATAACGCATAATGCATTACGCATAATCCATAACGGATAACGCATAACCCATAACGCATGACGCATAACGCAAAGCCGATAACGCATAACGCATAACGCAAAACGCATAACGCATAAGAACAAACGCATAACGCATAACGCATAACGCATAACGCATAACGCATAACGCATAACGCATAACGCATAACGCATAACGCATAACGCATAACGCATAACGCATAACGCATAACGCATAACGCATAACGCATAACGCATAACGCATAACGCATAACGCATAACGCATAACGCATAACGCATAACGCATAACGCATAACGCATAACGCATAACGCATAACGCATAACGCATAACGCATAACGCGTAACGCGTAACGCATAACGCATAACGCATGACGCATAACGCATAACGCATGACGCATAACGCATAACGCATAACGCATAACGCCTAACGCATAACGCATAACGCATAACGCATAACGCATAACGGATAACGGATAACGCAAAACGCATAACCCATACCGCATTACGCATAATGCATATCGCATAATCCATAACGGATAACGCATAACCCATAACGCATAACGCAAAGCCGATAATGCACAACGCATAACGCATAACGCATAACGCATAACGCATAACGCATAACGCATAACGCATAACGCATAACGCATAACGCATAACGCATAACGCATAACGCATAACGCATAACGCATAACGCATAACGCATAACGCATAACGCATAACGCATAACGCATAACGCATAACGCACAACGCATAACGCATAACGCATAACGCATAACGCATAACGCATAACGCATAACGCATAACGCATAACGCATAACGCATAACGCGTAACGCGTAACGCGTAACGCATAACGCATAACGCATGACGCATAACGCATAACGCATGACGCATAACGCATAACGCATAACGCATAACGCATAACGCCTAACGCATAACGCATAACGCATAACGCATAACGCAAAACGCATAACCCATACCGCATTACGCATAATGCATATCGCATAATCCATAACGGATAACGCATAACCCATTACGCATAACGCAAAGCCGATAATACATAACGCATAACGCATAACACATAGCGCATATCGCATAACGCATAACGCAAAGCCGATAACTCATAACGCATTACGCATAACCCATAAAGCATAACGCATAACGCCTAACGCAAAACGCATAACGCATATCGCATAACGCATAACGCATAACGCATGACGCATAACCCATAACGCATAACACATAACGCAAAACGCATAACGCATAACGCATAACGCATAACGCATATCGCATAACGCATAACGCATAACGCATAACGCATAACGCATAACGCATAACGCATAACGCATAATGCATCCTCTCGCACGTGTTTTTACTCGACAAGCCTGCGGGAAGCATCCTCTCGCACGTGTATTTACACGACTAGCCTGCGGGATGCATCCTCTCGCACGTGTTTCTACTCGACTAGCCTGCGGGATGCATCCTTTCGCAAGTGTTTTTACTCGACTAGCCTGCGGGATGCATCCTCTCGCACGTGTTTTTACTCGACTAGCCTGCGGGATGCATCCTCTCGCACGTGTTTTTACTCGACTAGCCTGCGGGACGCATCCTCTCGCACGTGTTTTTACTCGACTAGCCTGCGGGATGCATCCTCTCGCACGTGTTTTTACTCGACTAGCCTGCGGGACGCATCCTCTCGCACGTATTTTTCACTCGACTAGCCTGCGGGATGCATCCTCTCGCACGTGTATTTACACGACTAGCCTGCGGGATGCATCCTCTCGCACGTGTTTTTGCTCGACTAGCCAGCGGGATGCATCCTCTCGCACGTGTTTTTACTCGACTAGCCTGCGGGATGCATCCTCTCGCACGTGTTTTTACTCGACTAGCCTGCGGGAAGCATCCTCTCGCACGTGTTTTTACTCGATTAGCCTGCGGGATGCATCCTCTCGCACGTGTATTTACACGACTAGCCTGCGGGATGCATCCTCTCGCACGTGTTTTTACTCGACAAGCCTGCGGGAAGCATCCTCTCGCACGTGTTTTTACTCGACTAGCCTGCGGGATACATCCTCTCGCACGTGTATTTACACGACTAGCCTGCGGGATGCATCCTCTCGCACGTGTTTTTGCTCGACTAGCCTGCGGGATGCATCCTCTCGCACGTGTTTTTCAGTCGACTAGCCTGCGGGATGCATCCTCTCGCACGTGTTTCTACTCGACTAGCCTGCGGGATGCATCCTTTCGCAAGTGTTTTTACTCGACTAGCCTGCGGGATGCATCCTCTCGCACGTGTTTTTACTCGACTAGCCTGCGGGATGCATCCTCTCGCACGTGTTTTTACTCGACTAGCCTGCGGGACGCATCCTCTCGCACGTGTTTTTGCTCGACTAGCCTACGGGACGCATCCTCTCGCACGTGTTTTTCACTCGACTAGCCTGCGGGATGCATCCTCTCGCACGTGTTTTTACTCGACTAGCCTGCGGGATGCATCCTCTCGCACGTGTTTTTACTCGACTAGCCTGCGGGACGCATCCTCTCGCACGTGTTTTTCACTCGACTAGCCTGCGGGATGCATCCTCTCGCACGTGTTTTTACTCGACTAGCCTGCGGGATGCATCCTCTCGCACGTGTTTTTGCTCTACTAGCCTTGCGGGATGCATCCTCTGGCACGTGTTTTTCACTCGACTAGCCTGCGGGATGCATCCTCTCGCACGTGTTTTTACTCGACTAGCCTGCGGGATGCATCCTCTCGCACGTGTTTTTACTCGACTAGCCTGCGGGATGCATCCTCTCGCACGTGTTTTTCACGCGACTAGCCTGCGGGATGCCTCCTCTCGCACGTGTTTTTCACTCGACTAGCCAGCGGGATGCATCCTCTCGCACGTGTTTTTACTCGACTAGCCTGCGGGATGCATCCTCTCGCACGTGTTTTTACTCGACTAGCCTGCGGGATGCATCCTCTCGCACGTGTTTTCACTCGACTAGCCTGCGGGATGCATCCACTCGCACGTGTTTTTACTCGACTAGCCTGCGGGACGCATCCTCTCGCACGTGTTTTTACTCGACTAGCCTGCGGGATGCATCCTCTCGCACGTGTTTTTACTCGACTAGCCTGCGGGATGCATCCTCTCGCACGTGTTTTTACTCGACTAGCCTGCGGGATGCATCCTCTCGCACGTGTTTTTACTCGACTAGCCTGCGGGACGCATCCTCTCGCACGTGTTTTTCACGCGACTAGCCTGCGGGATGCCTCCTCTCGCACGTGTTTTTCACTCGACTAGCCAGCGGGATGCATCCTCTCGCACGTGTTTTTACTCGACTAGCCTGCGGGATGCATCCCCTCGCACGTGTTTTTACTCGACTAGCCTGCGGGATGCATCCTCTCGCACGTGTTTTTACTCGATTAGCCTGCGGGATGCATCCTCTCGCACGTGTTTTTACTCGACTAGCCTGCGGGAAGCATCCTCTCGCACGTGTTTTTACTCGACTAGCCTGCGGGATGCATCCTCTCGCACGTGTTTTTACTCGACTAGCCTGCGGGACGCATCCTCTCGCACGTGTTTTTCACTCGACTAGCCTACGGGATGCATCCTCCCGCACGTGTTTTTACTCGACTGGCCTGCGGGATGCATCCTCTGGCACGTGTTTTTCACTCGACTAGCCTGCGGGATGCATCCTCTCGCACGTGTTTTTACTCGACTAGCCTGCGGGATGCATCCTCTCGCACGTGTTTTTACTCGACTAGCCTGCGGGGTGCATCCTCTCGCACGTGTTTTTACTCGACTAGCCTGCGGGATGCATCCTCTCGCACGTGTTTTTACTCGACTAGCCTGCGGGATGCATCCTCTCACACGTGTGTTTACTCGACTAGCCTGCGGGATGCATCCTCTCGCACGCGTTTTTACTCGACTAGCCTGCGGGATGCATCCTCTCGCACGTGTTTTTACTCGACTAGCCTGCGGGATGCATCCTCTCGCACGTGTTTTTACTCGACTAGCCTGCGGGATGCATCCTCTCGCACGTGTTTTTACTCGACTAGCCTGCGGGATGCATCCTCTCGCAAGTGTTTTTACTCGACTAGCCTGCGGGATGCATCCTCTCGCACGCGTTTTTACTCGACTAGCCTGCGGGATGAATCCTCTCGCACGTGTTTTTGCTCGACTAGCCTGCGGGACGCATCCTCTCGCACGTGTTTTTCACTCGACTAGCCTGCGGGATGCATCCTCTCGCACGTGTTTTTCACTCGACTAGCCTGCGTGATGCATCCTCTCGCACGTGTTTTTGCTCGACTAGCCTGCGGGATGCATCCTCTCGCACGTGTTTTTACTCGACTAACCTGCGGGACGCATCCTCTCGCACGTGTTTTTACTCGACTAGCCTGCGGGATGCATCCTCTCGCACGTGTTTTTACTCGACTAGCCTGCGGGACGCATCCTCTCGCACGTGTTTTTACTCGACTAGCCTTCGGGAAGAATCCTCTCGCACGTGTTTTTACTCGACTAGCCTGCGGGACGCATCCTCTCGCACGTGTTTTTACTCGACTAGACTGCGGGATGCATCCTCTCGCACGTGTTTTTACTCGACTAGCCTGCGGGATGCATCCTCTCGCACGTGTTTTTACTCGACTAGCCTGCGGGATGCATCCTCTCGCACGTGTTTTTACTCGACTAGCCTGCGGGATGCATCCTCTCGCACGTGTTTTTACTCGACTAGCCTGCGGGATGCATCCTCTCGCACGTGTTTTTACTCGACTAGCCTGCGGGATGCATCCTCTCGCACGTGTTTTTACTCGACTAGCCTGGGGATGCATGCTCTCGCACGTGTTTTTCACTCGACTAGCCTACGGGATGCATCCTCTCGCACGTGTTTTTACTCGACTGGCCTGCGGGATGCATCCTCTGGCACGTGTTTTTCACTCGACTAGCCTGCGGGATGCATCCTCTCGCACGTGTATTTACTCGACTAGCCTGCGGGATGCATCCTCTCGCACGTGTTTTTACTCGACTAGCCTGCGGGGTGCATCCTCTCGCACGTGTTTTTACTCGACTAGCCTGCGGGATGCATCCTCTCGCACGTGTTTTTACTCGACTAGCCTGCGGGATGCATCCTCTCACACGTGTCTTTACTCGACTAGCCTGCGGGATGCATCCTCTCGCACGCGTTTTTACTCGACTAGCCTGCGGGATGCATCCTCTCGCACGTGTTTTTACTCGACTAGCCTGCGGGATGCATCCTCTCGCACGTGTTTTTACTCGACTAGCCTGCGGGATGCATCCTCTCGCACGTGTTTTTACTCGACTAGCCTGCGGGATGCATCCTCTCGCAAGTGTTTTTACTCGACTAGCCTGCGGGATGCATCCTCTCGCACGCGTTTTTACTCTACTAGCCTGCGGGACGCATCCTCTCGCACGTGTTTTGCACTCGACTAGCCTGCGGGATGCATCCTCTCGCACGTGTTTTTCACTCGACTAGCCTGCGGGATGCATCCTCTCGCACGTGTTTTTGCTCGACTAGCCTGCGGGATGCATCCTCTCGCACGTGTTTTTACTCGACTAACCTGCGGGACGCATCCTCTCGCACGTGTTTTTACTCGACTAGCCTGCGGGATGCATCCTCTCGCACGTGTTTTTACTCGACTAGCCTGCGGGACGCATCCTCTCGCACGTGTTTTTACTCGACTAGCCTGCGGGATGCATCCTCTCGCACGTGTTTTTACTCGACTAGCCTGCGGGAAGCATCCTCTCGCACGTGTTTTTACTCGACTAGCCTGCGGGATGCATCCTCTCGCACGTGTTTTTACTCGACTAGCCTGCGAGATGCATCCTCTCGCTCGTGTTTTTACTCGACTAGCCTGCGGGATGCATCCTCTCGCACGTGTTTTTACTCGACTAGCCTGCGGGATGCATCCTCTCGCACGTGTTTTTACTCGACTAGCCTGCGGGGTGCATCCTCTCGCACGTGTTTTTACTCGACTAGCCTGCGGGATGCATCCTCTCGCACGTGTTTTTACTCGACTAGCCTGTGGGATGCATCCTCTCACACGTGTCTTTACTCGACTAGCCTGCGGGATGCATCCTCTCGCACGCGTTTTTACTCGACTAGCCTGCGGGATGCATCCTCTCGCACGTGTTTTTACTGGACTAGCATGCGGGATGCATCCTCTCGCACGTGTTTTTACTCGACTAGCCTGCGGGATGCATCCTCTCGCACGTGTTTTTACGCGACTAGCCTGCGGGACGCATCCTCTCGCACGTGTTTTTACTCGACTAGCCTGCGGTATGCATCCTCTCGCACGTGTTTTTACTCGACTAGCCTGCTGGATGCATCCTCTCGCACGTGTTTTTGCTCGACCAGCCTGCGGGACGCATCCTCTCGCACGTGTTTTTCACTCGACTAGCCTACGGGATGCATCCTCTCGCACGTGTTTTTACTCGACTGGCCTGCGGGATGCATCCTCTGGCACGTGTTTTTCACTCGACTAGCCTGCGGGATGCATCCTCTCGCACGTGTTTTTACTCGACTAGCCTGCGGGATGCATCCTCTCACACGTGTCTTTACTCGACTAGCCTGCGGGATGCATCCACTCGCACGCGTTTTTACTCGACTAGCCTGCGGGATGCATCCTCTCGCACGTGTTTTTACTCGACTAGCCTGCGGGATGCATCCTCTCGCACGTGTTTTTACTCGACTAGCCTGCGGGACGCATCCTCTCGCACGTGTTTTTCACTCGACTAGCCTACGGGATGCATCCTCTCGCACGTGTTTTTACTCGACTGGCCTGCGGGATGCATCCTCTGGCACGTGTTTTTCACTCGACTAGCCTGCGGGATGCATCCTCTCGCATGTGTTTTTACTCGACTAGCCTGCGGGATGCATCCTCTCGCACGTGTTTTTACTCGACTAGCCTGCGGGGTGCATCCTCTCGCACGTGTTTTTACTCGACTAGCCTGCGGGATGCATCCTCTCACACGTGTCTTTACTCGACTAGCCTGCGGGATGCATCCTCTCGCACGCGTTTTTACTCGACTAGCCTGCGGGATGCATCCTCTCGCACGTGTTTTTACTCGACTAGCCTGCGGGATGCATCCTCTCGCACGTGTTTTTACTCGACTAGCCTGCGGGATGCATCCTCTCGCACGTGTTTTTACTCGACTAGCCTGCGGGATGCATCCTCTCGCAAGTGTTTTTACTCGACTAGCCTGCGGGATGCATCCTCTCGCACGCGTTTTTACTCGACTAGCCTACGGGATGCATCCTCTCGCACGTGTTTTTGCTCGACTAGCCTGCGGGACGCATCCTCTCGCACGTGTTTTTACTCGACTAGCCTGCGGGATGCATCCTCTCGCACGTGTTTTTATTCGACTAGCCTGGGGATGCATGCTCTCGCACGTGTTTTTACTCGACTAGCCTGCGGGACGCATCCTCTCGCACGTGTTATTACTCGACTAGCCTGCGGGACGCATCCTCTCGCACGTGTTTTTACTCGACTAGCCTGCGGGATGCATCCTCTCGCACGTGTTTTTACTCGACTAGCCTGCGGGATGCATCCTCTCGCACGTGACTTTACTCGACTAGCCTGCGGGATGCATCCTCTCGCACGTGTTTTTGCTCGACTAGCCTGCGGGACGCATCCTCTCGCACGTGTTTTTACTCGACTAGCCTGCGGGATGCATGCTCTCGCACGTGTTTTTACTCGACTAGCCTGCGGGACGCATCCTCTCGCACGTGTTATTACTCGACTAGCCTGCGGGACGCATCCTCTCGCACGTGTTTTTACTCGACTAGCCTGCGGGATGCATCCTCTCGCACGTGTTTTTGCTCGACTAGCCTGCGGGACGCATCCTCTCGCACGTGTTTTTCACTCGACTAGCCTGCGGGATGCATCCTCTCGCACGTGTTTTTACTCGACTAGCCTGCGGGAAGCATCCTCTCGCACCTGTTTTTACTCGACTAGCCTGCGGGATGCATCCTCTCGCACGTGTTTTTACTCGACTAGCCTGCGGGATGCATCCTCTCGCACGTGACTTTACTCGACTAGCCTGCGGGATGCATCCTCTCGCACGCGTTTTTACTCGACTAGCCTGCGGGATGCATCCTCTCGCACGTGTTTTTACTCGACTAGCCTGCGGTATGCATCCTCTCGCACGTGTTTCTACTCGACTAGCCTGCGGGATGCATCCTCTCGCACGCGTTTTTACTCGACTAGCCTGCGGGATGCATCCTCTCGCAAGTGTTTTTACTCGACTAGCCTGCGGGATGCATCCTCTCGCACGCGTTTTTACTCGACTAGCCTGCGGGATGCATCCTCTCGCACGCGTTTTTACTCGACTAGCCTGCGGGATGCATCCTCTCGCACGTGTTTCTACTCGACTAGCCTGCGGGATGCATCCTCTCGCACGCGTTTTTACTCGACTAGCCTGCGGGACGCATCCTCTCGCACGTGTTTTTACTCGACTAGCCTGCGGGATGCATCCTCTCGCACGTGTTTTTGCTCGACTAGCCTGCGGGACGCATCCTCTCGCACGTGTTTTTCACTCGACTAGCCTGCGGGATGCATCCTCTCGCACGTGTTTTTACTCGACTAGCCTGCGGGAAGCATCCTCTCGCACCTGTTTTTACTCGACTAGCCTGCGGGATGCATCCTCTCGCACGTGTTTTTACTCGACTAGCCTGCGGGATGCATCCTCTCGCACGTGACTTTACTCGACTAGCCTGCGGGATGCATCCTCTCGCACGCGTTTTTACTCGACTAGCCTGCGGGATGCATCCTCTCGCACGTGTTTTTACTCGACTAGCCTGCGGTATGCATCCTCTCGCACGTGTTTCTACTCGACTAGCCTGCGGGATGCATCCTCTCGCACGCGTTTTTACTCGACTAGCCTGCGGGATGCATCCTCTCGCAAGTGTTTTTACTCGACTAGCCTGCGGGATGCATCCTCTCGCACGCGTTTTTACTCGACTAGCCTGCGGGATGCATCCTCTCGCACGCGTTTTTACTCGACTAGCCTGCGGGATGCATCCTCTCGCACGTGTTTTTGCTCGACTAGCCTGCGGGACGCATCCTCTCGCACGTGTTTTTCACTCGACTAGCCTGCGGGACGCATCCTCTCGCACGTGTTTTTACTCGACTAGCCTGCGGGATGCATCCTCTCGCACGCGTTTTTACTCGACTAGCCTGCGGGATGCATCCTCTCGCACGCGTTTTTACTCGACTAGCCTGCGGGACGCATCCTCTCGCAAGTGTTTTTACTCGACCAGCCTGCGGGATGCATCCTCTCGCACGCGTTTTTACTCGACTAGCCTGCGGGATGCATCCTCTCGCACGCGTTTTTACTCGACTAGCCTGCGGGATGCATCCTCTCGCACGCGTTTTTACTCGACTAGCCTGCGGGATGCATCCTCTCGCACGCGTTTTTACTCGACTAGCCTGCGGGATGCATCCTCTCGCACGTGTTTTTACTCGACTAGCCTGCGGTATGCATCCTCTCGCACGTGTTTCTACTCGACTAGCCTGCGGGATGCATCCTCTCGCACGCGTTTTTACTCGACTAGCCTGCGGGACGCATCCTCTCGCACGTGTTTTTACTCGACTAGCCTGCGGGATGCATCCTCTCGCACGTGTTTTTGCTCGACTAGCCTGCGGGACGCATCCTCTCGCACGTGTTTTTCACTCGACTAGCCTGCGGGATGCATCCTCTCGCACGTGTTTTTACTCGACTAGCCTGCGGGAAGCATCCTCTCGCACCTGTTTTTACTCGACTAGCCTGCGGGATGCATCCTCTCGCACGTGTTTTTACTCGACTAGCCTGCGGGATGCATCCTCTCGCACGTGACTTTACTCGACTAGCCTGCGGGATGCATCCTCTCGCACGCGTTTTTACTCGACTAGCCTGCGGTATGCATCCTCTCGCACGTGTTTCTACTCGACTAGCCTGCGGGATGCATCCTCTCGCACGCGTTTCTACTCGACTAGCCTGCGGGATGCATCCTCTCGCACGCGTTTTTACTCGACTAGCCTGCGGGATGCATCCTCTCGCAAGTGTTTTTACTCGACTAGCCTGCGGGATGCATCCTCTCGCACGCGTTTTTACTCGACTAGCCTGCGGGATGCATCCTCTCGCACGCGTTTTTACTCGACTAGCCTGCGGGATGCATCCTCTCGCACGTGTTTTTGCTCGACTAGCCTGCGGGACGCATCCTCTCGCACGTGTTTTTCACTCGACTAGCCTGCGGGACGCATCCTCTCGCACGTGTTTTTACTCGACTAGCCTGCGGGATGCATCCTCTCGCACGTGTTTTTACTCGACTAGCCTGCGGGAAGCATCCTCTCGCACGTGTTTTTACTCGACTAGCCTGCGGGATGCATCCTCTCGCACGTGTTTTTACTCGACTAGCCTGCGGGAAGCATCCTCTCGCACGTGTTTTTACTCGACTAGCCTGCGGGATGCATCCTCTCGCACGTGTTTTTACTCGACTAGCCTGCGGGATGCATCCTCTCACTCGTGTTTGTACTCGACTAGCCTGCGGGATGCATCCTCTCGCACGTGTTCTTGCTCGACTAGCCTGCGGGACGCATCCTCTCGCACGTGTTTTTCACTCGACTAGCCTGCGGGATGCATCCTCTCGCACGTGTTTTTCACTCGACTAGCCTGCGGGATGCATCCTCTCGCACGTGTTTTTGCTCGACTAGCCTGCGGGATGCATCCTCTCGCACGTGTTTTTACTCGACTAACCTGCGGGACGCATCCTCTCGCACGTGTTTTTACTCGACTAGCCTGCGGGATGCATCCTCTCGCACGTGTTTTTACTCGACTAGCCTGCGGGACGCATCCTCTCGCACGTGTTTTTACTCGACTAGCCTGCGGGATGCATCCTCTCGCACGTGTTTTTACTCGACTAGCCTGCGGGGTGCATCCTCTCGCACGTGTTTTTACTCGACTAGCCTGCGGGATGCATCCTCTCGCACGTGTTTTTACTCGACTAGCCTGCGGGATGCATCCTCTCACACGTGTCTTTACTCGACTAGCCTGCGGGATGCATCCTCTCGCACGCGTTTTTACTCGACTAGCCTGCGGGATGCATCCTCTCGCACGTGTTTTTACTCGACTAGCCTGCGGGAAGCATCCTCTCGCACGCGTTTTTACTCGACTAGCCTGCGGGATGCATCCTCTCGCACGCGTTTTTACTCGACTAGCCTGCGGGATGCATCCTCTCGCACGTGTTTTTACTCGACTAGCCTGCGGTATGCATCCTCTCGCACGTGATTCTACTCGACTAGCCTGCGGGATGCATCCTCTCGCACGCGTTTTTACTCGACTAGCCTGCGGGACGCATCCTCTCGCACGTGTTTTTACTCGACTAGCCTGCGGGATGCATCCTCTCGCACGTGTTTTTGCTCGACTAGCCTGCGGGACGCATCCTCTCGCACGTGTTTTTCACTCGACTAGCCTGCGGGATGCATCCTCTCGCACGTGTTTTTACTCGACTAGCCTGCGGGAAGCATCCTCTCGCACCTGTTTTTACTCGACTAGCCTGCGGGATGCATCCTCTCGCACGTGTTTTTACTCGACTAGCCTGCGGGATGCATCCTCTCGCACGTGTTTTTACTCGACTAGCCTGCGGGATGCATCCTCTCACTCGTGTTTGTACTCGACTAGCCTGCGGGATGCATCCTCTCGCACGTGTTTTTGCTCGACTAGCCTGCGGGACGCATCCTCTCGCACGTGTTTTTCACTCGACTAGCCTGCGGGATGCATCCTCTCGCACGTGTTTTTCACTCGACTAGCCTGCGGGATGCATCCTCTCGCACGTGTTTTTGCTCGACTAGCCTGCGGGATGCATCCTCTCGCACGTGTTTTTACTCGACTAACCTGCGGGACGCATCCTCTCGCACGTGTTTTTACTCGACTAGCCTGCGGGATGCATCCTCTCGCACGTGTTTTTACTCGACTAGCCTGCGGGACGCATCCTCTCGCACGTGTTTTTACTCGACTAGCCTGCGGGATGCATCCTCTCGCACGTGTTTTTACTCGACTAGCCTGCGGGGTGCATCCTCTCGCACGTGTTTTTACTCGACTATCCTGCGGGATGCATCCTCTCGCACGTGTTTTTACTCGACTAGCCTGCGGGATGCATCCTCTCACACGTGTCTTTACTCGACTAGCCTGCGGGATGCATCCTCTCGCACGCGTTTTTACTCGACTAGCCTGCGGGATGCATCCTCTCGCACGTGTTTTTACTCGACTAGCCTGCGGGATGCATCCTCTCGCACGTGTTTTTACTCGACTAGCCTGCGGGATGCATCCTCTCGCACGTGTTTTTACTCGACTAGCCTGCGGGACGCATCCTCTCGCACGTGTTTTTCACTCGACTAGCCTACGGCATGCATCCTCTCGCACGTGTTTTTACTCGACTGGCCTGCGGGATGCATCCTCTGGCACGTGTTTTTCACTCGACTAGCCTGCGGGATGCATCCTCTCGCACGTGTTTTTACTCGACTAGCCTGCGGGATGCATCCTCTCGCACGTCTTTTTACTCGACTAGCCTGCGAGGTGCATCCTCTCGCACGTGTTTTTACTCGACTAGCCTGCGGGATGCATCCTCTCGCACGTGTTTTTACTCGACTAGCCTGCGGGATGCATCCTCTCACACGTGTCTTTACTCGACTAGCCTGCGGGATGCATCCTCTCGCACGCGTTTTTACTCGACTAGCCTGCGGGATGCATCCTCTCGCACGTGTTTTTACTCGACTAGCCTGCGGGATGCATCCTCTCGCACGTGTTTTTACTCGACTAGCCTGCGGGATGCATCCTCTCGCACGTGTTTTTACTCGACTAGCCTGCGGGATGCATCCTCTCGCAAGTGTTTTTACTCGACTAGCCTGCGGGATGCATCCTCTCGCACGCGTTTTTACTCGACTAGCCTGCGGGATGCATCCTCTCGCACGTGTTTTTCACTCGACTAGCCTGCGGGATGCATCCTCTCGCACGTGTTTTTCACTCGACTAGCCTGCGGGATGCATCCTCTCGCACGTGTTTTTGCTCGACTAGCCTGCGGGATGCATCCTCTCGCACGTGTTTTTACTCGACTAGCCTGCGGGACGCATCCTCTCGCACGTGTTATTACTCGACTAGCCTGCGGCACGCATCCTCTCGCACGTGTTTTTACTCGACTAGCCTGCGGGACGCATCCTCTCGCACGTGTTTTTGCTCGACTAGCCTGCGGGACGCATCCTCTCGCACGTGTTTTTCACTCGACTAGCCTGCGGGATGCATCCTCTCGCACGTATTTTTACTCGACTAGCCTGCGGGAAGCATCCTCTCGCACCTGTTTTTACTCGACTAGCCTGCGGGATGCATCCTCTCGCACGTGTTTTTACTCGACTAGCCTGCGGGATGCATCCTCTCGCACGTGACTTTACTCGACTAGCCTGCGGGATGCATCCTCTCGCACGCGTTTTTACTCGACTAGCCTGCGGGATGCATCCTCTCGCACGTGTTTTTACTCGACTAGCCTGCGGGACGCATCCTCTCGCACGTGTTTTTCACTCGACTAGCCTACGGCATGCATCCTCGCGCACGTGTTTTTACTCGACTGGCCTGCGGGATGCATCCTCTGGCACGTGTTTTTCACTCGACTAGCCTGCGGGATGCATCCTCTCGCACGTGTTTTTACTCGACTAGCCTGCGGGATGCATCCTCTCGCACGTGTTTTTACTCGACTAGCCTGCGAGGTGCATCCTCTCGCACGTGTTTTTACTCGACTAGCCTGCGGGATGCATCCTCTCGCACGTGTTTTTACTCTTCTAGCCTGCGGGATGCATCCTCTCACACGTGTCTTTACTCGACTAGCCTGCGGGATGCATCCTCTCGCACGTGTTTTTACTCGACTAGCCTGCGGGATGCATCCTCTCGCACGTGTTTTTACTCGACTAGCCTGCGGGATGCATCCTCTCGCAAGTGTTTTTACTCGACTAGCCTGCGGGATGCATCCTCTCGCACGCGTTTTTACTCGACTAGCCTGCGGGATGCATCCTCTCGCACGTGTTTTTGCTCGACTAGCCTGCGGGACGCATCCTCTCGCACGTGTTTTTACTCGACTAGCCTGCGGGATGCATCCTCTCGCACGTGTTTTTACTCGACTAGCCTGGGGATGCATGCTCTCGCACGTGTTTTTACTCGACTAGCCTGCGGGAGGCATCCCCTCGCACGTGTTATTACTCGACTAGCCTGCGGGACGCATCCTCTCGCACGTGTTTTTCATTCGACTATCCTGCGGGATGCATCCTCTCGCACGTGTTTTTCACTCGACTAGCCTGCGGGACGCATCCTCTCGCACGTGTTTTTACTCGACTAGCCTGCGGGATGCATCCTCTCGCACGTGTTTTTACTCGACTAGCCTGCGGGAAGCATCCTCTCGCACGTGTTTTTACTCGACTAGCCTGCGGGATGCATCCTCTCGCACGTGTTTTTACTCGACTAGCCTGCGGGAAGCATCCTCTCGCACGTGTTTTTACTCGACTAGCCTGCGGGATGCATCCTCTCGCACGTGTTTTTACTCGACTAGCCTGCGGGATGCATCCTCTCACTCGTGTTTTTACTCGACTAGCCTGCGGGATGCATCCTCTCGCACGTGTTTTTGCTCGACTAGCCTGCGGGACGCATCCTCTCGCACGTGTTTTTCACTCGACTAGCCTGCGGGATGCATCCTCTCGCACGTGTTTTTCACTCGACTAGCCTGCGGGATGCATCCTCTCGCACGTGTTTTTGCTCGACTAGCCTGCGGGATGCATCCTCTCGCACGTGTTTTTACTCGACTAACCTGCGGGACGCATCCTCTCGCACGTGTTTTTACTCGACTAGCCTGCGGGATGCATCCTCTCGCACGTGTTTTTACTCGACTAGCCTGCGGGACGCATCCTCTCGCACGTGTTTTTGCTCGACTAGCCTGCGGGACGCATCCTCTCGCACGTGTTTTTCACTCGACTAGCCTGCGGGATGCATCCTCTCGCACGTATTTTTACTCGACTAGCCTGCGGGATGCATCCTCTCGCACGTGTATTTACACGACTAGCCTGCGGGATGCATCCTATCGCACGTGTTTTTGCTCGACTAGCCTGCGGGATGCAACCTCTCGCACGTGTTTTTCACTCGACTAGCCTGCGGGAAGCATCCTCTCGCACGTGTTTTTACTCGACTAGCCTGCGGGATGCATCATCTCGCACGTGTTTTTACTCGACTAGCCTGCGGGATGCATCCTCTCACACGTGTCTTTACTCGACTAGCCTGCGGGATGCATCCTCTCGCACGTGTTTTTACTCGACTAGCCTGCGAGGTGCATCCTCTCGCACGTGTTTTTACTCGACTAGCCTGCGGGATGCATCCTCTCGCACGTGTTTTTACTCGACTAGCCTGCGGGATGCATCCTCTCACACGTGTCTTTACTCGACTAGCCTGCGGGATGCATCCTCTCGCACGCGTTTTTACTCGACTAGCCTGCGGGATGCATCCTCTCGCACGTGTTTTTACTCGACTAGCCTGCGGGATGCATCCTCTCGCACGTGTTTTTACTCGACTAGCCTGCGGGATGCATCCTCTCGCACGTGTTTTTACTCGACTGGCCTGCGGGATGCATCCTCTCGCAAGTGTTTTTACTCGACTAGCCTGCGGGATGCATCCTCTCGCACGCGTTTTTACTCGACTAGCCTGCGGGATGCATCCTCTCGCACGTGTTTTTACTCGACTAGCCTGGGGATGCATGCTCTCGCACGTGTTTTTACTCGACTAGCCTGCGGGAGGCATCCTCTCGCACGTGTTATTACTCGACTAGCCTGCGGGACGCATCCTCTCGCACGTGTTTTTACTCGACTAGCCTGCGGGGTGCATCCTCTCGCACGTGTTTTTACTCGACTAGCCTGCGGGATGCATCCTCTCGCACGTGTTTTTACTCGACTAGCCTGCGGGATGCATCCTCTCGCACGTGTTTTTGCTCGACTAGCCTGCGGGATGCATCCTCTCGCACGTGTTTTTGCTCGACTAGCCTGCGGGATGCATCCTCTCGCACGTGTTTTTACTCGACTAACCTGCGGGACGGATCCTCTCGCACGTGTTTTTACTCGACTAGCCTGCGGGATGCATCCTCTCGCACGTGTTTTTACTCGACTAGCCTGCGGGATGCATCCTCTCGCACGCGTTTTTACTCGACTAGCCTGCGGGATGCATCCTCTCGCACGTGTTTTTACTCGACTAGCCTGCGGGATGCATCCTCTCGCACGTGTTTTTACTCGACTAGCCTGCGGGATGCATCCTCTCGCACGTGTTTTTACTCGACTGGCCTGCGGGATGCATCCTCTCGCAAGTGTTTTTACTCGACTAGCCTGCGGGATGCATCCTCTCGCACGCGTTTTTACTCGACTAGCCTGCGGGATGCATCCTCTCGCACGTGTTTTTGCTCGACTAGCCTGCGGGACGCATCCTCTCGCACGTGTTTTTACTCGACTAGCCTGCGGGATGCATCCTCTCGCACGTGTTTTTACTCGACTAGCCTGGGGATGCATCCTCTCGCACGTGTTTTTACTCGACTAGCCTGCGGGATGCATCCTCTCGCACGTGTTTTTAATCGACTAGCCTGCGGGACGCATCCTCTCGCACGTGTTTTTACTCGACTAGCCTGCGGGACGCATCCTCTCGCACGTGTTTTTCACTCGACTAGCCTACGGCATGCATCCTCTCGCACGTGTTTTTACTCGACTGGCCTGCGGGATGCATCCTCTGGCACGTGTTTTTCACTCGACTAGCCTGCGGGATGCATCCTCTCGCACGTGTTTTTACTCGACTAGCCTGCGGGATGCATCCTCTCGCACGTGTTTTTACTCGACTAGCCTGCGGGGTGCATCCTCTCGCACGTGTTTTTACTCGACTAGCCAGCGGGATGCATCCTCTCGCACGTGTTTTTACTCGACTAGCCTGCGGGATGCATCCTCTCACACGTGTCTTTACTCGACTAGCCTGAGGGATGCATCCTCTCGCACGCGTTTTTACTCGACTAGCCTGCGGGATGCATCCTCTCGCACGTGTTTTTACTCGACTAGCCTGCGGGATGCATCCTCTCGCACGTGTTTTTACTCGACTAGCCTGCGGGATGCATCATCTCGCACGTGTTTTTACTCGACTAGCCTGCGGGACGGATCCTCTCGCACGTGTTTTTACTCGACTAGCCTGCGGGGTGCATCCTCTCGCACGTGTTTTTACTCGACTAGCCAGCGGGATGCATCCTCTCGCACGTGTCTTTACTCGACTAGCCTGCGGGATGCATCCTCTCACACGCGTTTTTACTCGACTGGCCTGCGGGATGCATCCTCTGGCACGTGTTTTTCACTCGACTAGCCTGCGGGATGCATCCTCTCGCACGTGTTTTTACTCGACTAGCCTGCGGGATGCATCCTCTCGCACGTGTTTTTACTCGACTAGCCTGCGAGGTGCATCCTCTCGCACGTGTTTTTACTCGACTAGCCTGCGGGATGCATCCTCTCGCACGTGTTTTTACTCGACTAGCCTGCGGGATGCATCCTCTCACACGTGTCTTTACTCGACTAGCCTGCGGGATGCATCCTCTCGCACGCGTTTTTACTCGACTAGCCTGCGGGATGCATCCTCTCGCACGTGTTTTTACTCGACTAGCCTGCGGGATGCATCCTCTCGCACGTGTTTTTACTCGACTAGCCTGCGGGATGCATCCTCTCGCACGTGTTTTTACTCGACTGGCCTGCGGGATGCATCCTCTCGCAAGTGTTTTTACTCGACTAGCCTGCGGGATGCATCCTCTCGCACGCGTTTTTACTCGACTAGCCTGCGGGATGCATCCTCTCGCACGTGTTTTTGCTCGACTAGCCTGCGGGACGCATCCTCTCGCACGTGTTTTTACTCGACTAGCCTGCGGGATGCATCCTCTCGCACGTGTTTTTACTCGACTAGCCTGGGGATGCATGCTCTCGCACGTGTTTTTACTCGACTAGCCTGCGGGAGGCATCCTCTCGCACGCGTTATTACTCGACTAGCCTGCGGGACGCATCCTCTCGCACGTGTTTTTACTCGACTAGCCTGCGGGGTGCATCCTCTCGCACGTGTTTTTACTCGACTAGCCTGCGGGATGCATCCTCTCGCACGTGTTTTTACTCGACTAGCCTGCGGAATGCATCCTCTCGCACGTGTTTTTGCTCGACTAGCCTGCGGGATGCATCCTCTCGCACGTGTTTTTGCTCGACTAGCCTGCGGGATGCATCCTCTCGCACGTGTTTTTACTCGACTAACCTGCGGGACGGATCCTCTCGCACGTGTTTTTACTCGACTAGCCTGCGGGATGCATCCTCTCGCACGTGTTTTTACTCGACTAGCCTGCGGGATGCATCCTCTCGCACGTGTTTTTACTCGACTAGCCTGCGGGAAGCATCCTCTCGCACGTGTTTTTACTCGACTAGCCTGCGGGATGCATCCTCTCGCACGTGTATTTACACGACTAGCCTGCGGGATGCATCCTATCGCACGCGTTTTTACTCGACTAGCCTGCGGGATGCATCCTCTCGCACGTGTTTTTACTCGACTAGCCTGCGGTATGCATCCTCTCGCACGTGTTTCTACTCGACTAGCCTGCGGGATGCATCCTCTCGCACGCGTTTTTACTCGACTAGCCTGCGGGATGCATCCTCTCGCAAGTGTTTTTACTCGACTAGCCTGCGGGATGCATCCTCTCGCATGCGTTTTTACTCGACTAGCCTGCGGGATGCATCCTCTCGCACGCGTTTTTACTCGGCTAGCCTGCGGGATGCATCCTCTGGCACGTGTTTTTACTCGACTAGCCTGCGGGATGCATCCTCTCGCACGTGTTTTTACTCGACTAGCCTGCGGGACGCATCCTCTCGCACGTGTTTTTCACTCGACTAGCCTACGGTGTTGTGTCGCGTCCGCGGGATGCGTGGATGGGTTTAGGCTTATTTAGATTAATGCTGATTAGGACACACTTATTTATTTTCAACTTGTTACACTGGTCGCTGCGCGTGGCCAGGCGGGCAATGCTGGCCGAGAGGGGTCGGTGGCCCTCTGGCGCCTAGTCCTATGACTTAACCTAACATCTCCCTCTTTTATTTTAGTACTTAGCAATATGTCTGGTGTTACGCCTAACTTGACTACCTGTTTCGTCTTCTATTACATATGAGCGTGGGGTATCCCACTTCTTTACAATTTTGCCGGGACTCCATCGTTTCTTATCATATACATATACTTTATCTCCCTCCTTAAATTGAACGCCTTCCTTTGCAGTCTTATCATAATACTGTTTTATCCTTTCCTTTTGTTTTTTCTGTTTTTGGTATATGTTGGCTGGTACCTCTGGTAGGAGGTGCTTTGTCAGTACAGGGATTGTAGTTCTCGTTTCCCTGTTCATCAGCATCTGCGCCGGGCTGTAGGGTAGCCCAGCTGCTGGCGCGTTCCTATACGACAACATTCCTAACTCTATCTCTCTCTTGTCTTCGCCGCATTTTCTAATTATTTGCTTCGCTATGTGTACCGCTTTTTCAGCCATCCCATTTGATTGCGGGTACCGTGGACTGCTCGTTATTATTTTAAATTGCCATTGTCGCGCAAAAGTTTGCATTTCCAATGAAGAGAACGGCATATTGTCCGCAATCAAATGTTCCGGTATGCCATGCGTCGCGAAAATGGACTTTAAAACACTGATTACGCTACTTGCAGTTTTTGATTTTAATTGTTTGACATCTATCCACTTAGAGAAATAATCGACTATAACTAAATAATTTTTTCCCCCGTACTCAAAAATGTCTGTTCCTACTTTTTGGTATGGTAGCTGGGGAGGGGGGTGTGGTATCAACGATTCTTTGACTTTTGCTCTTGCATATTTTCTACAAGCTTCGCACTTAGATACTATTTTTTCGATATCTTTGTTTATCCCTGGCCAATACAGTAGCTTGTGAGCTCTCATTTTCATCTTGGTCATTCCTAAATGACCTTCATGCAGTTTGCTTAACATGTCTAGTCTTAAATCACTCGGTATGACTACTTTGTTACCATTAAATATTAAATCATTGGATACATATATATTGTCTCTTTGGTGCCAGTATGCCAGTAGCTCTTTTTCTACTTCTTTCTTTTTTTCCGGCCATTGCGTCTTGCCGTATTCTCTTACTCTTTCTAGTGTGCTATCCCTATCGGTACTGTGTCTTATCCTATCTAATTGCTCGTCACTTATTGCGATGTGTTTGTAAATACTGTGTACTACCTGGGTCAGATCTATTTCATCCTGCTCTTTGTGAGGTAAGTAATCTCGTGATAATGTGTCAGCTATATACATATACTTTCCTGGTAAGTAATTGACTTCTAAGTTGTAGTTTATTAGTTTCAGTCTGAGTCGCTGTAACCTTGTTGAGTCTATCTGTGCTATTTCCTTCCTGAATATTGTAACTAGGGGTTTGTGATCTGTATGGACTCTAACTTTCCTACCATAAATGTAGTAATGAAATTTCCTGACCGCAAATACTATGCTTAACAATTCTTTTTCTATTTGCGCGTAATTTTTCTCTGTTTCTGTCAGGCTTCTTGAAGCAAACGCTACTGGTTTATTTTCTTGCAACAGGCAGCAACCTAAACCTGTTGAAGATGCGTCAGTCTGTATTGTTATTTCCTTCCTATCATTGAATGTTTGTAAAATAGGAGCCCTACTTATTTCTTTTTTCAAATTATCAAACTCTTTTTCATGTACTTTCGTCCAACCCCATTCTACCCTGGTTTTTAACAATGATCTGATCTGTTCTGTTTTGTTTGCTAGATTTGGTATAAATTCTCTGAGGTAGTTTACTACGCCTAATACACGTTGCAATTCTTTTTTGTTATTTGGGCTTTTTAGTTTCTGTATTGCCTCTACCCGGTCCTTTGCAATGGCTTTACCATTCTTTGAGAATATATATCCTACGTATGCTACTGTGTCCTTTCTATATTGTACTTTGTTTCTGTTAAATTTTATCTTGTTTTCCCGTGCTACCTCAATTACCCTTTTTAAACATTTGTCATGCTCTTCCAGAGTTGTGCCTGCAATTAGAATGTCGTCAAAGTATATTACAATACCAGGAATGTGACCAAACATCTCTTCATTTTTCCTTTGAAAGAGTTCTGGTGCGCAATTTAATCCAAATGGAAGTCTGTTGAATCTGTAGCACCCCATTGGTGTTGAGAATGCACATAGTTTACTACTTTTCTCTGTTAACTTTATTTGCCAGAACCCATCCTTTAGATCAAGTATTGTGAAATACTTTTTCCCCGTTAATTTTTCGGCTATTGTCTCCGTTGTTGGTATTTCATAATATGGGCGCTTTATTGCTTCATTTAGATTCTTTGGATCAAGACAGATTCTCAGACGTCCATCTGGTTTTTCTCTAATCACAAGATTACTCACCCAGCTACTTGGATTCTCATATGCGCTTATTATTCCCTGTTTTTCTAGACTTTTTAGCTGTTCCCCCAGTTTGTCCTTTATTGTTTTTGGTACTCTCCTTGGGGGTTTCGCTATAGGCCTCTTATCTGCTTGCACTTTGATGTCACACGTTCCTGGAAATTCTCCTAACCCTGTGAATATGTCTTCATTTCTTTTTATAAATTGCTCTGTTTTACTATCTATTTCGGTTATCTTATGCACTACGTTTACTATCCCTAACTCTCTGCACGCTTCTAATCCTATCAGGGGCTCGACTTCTCCTTTTATCACAGTGAACTTTAGTGTATAATTATTTCTCTTATATCTACAACTTATTCTAATTGTGCCTAACGCAGCTATCTTAAATCCCCCATATGCTTCTAACGTTATGCTCTGTTTTTTAATCGCCTGTTCTATTCCCAACTCGCAGCACATCTTATATGGTATCACATTTGTGTCAGCGCCTGTGTCTATCTTAAATCTACGCATAGAGTCTTTTATTTCTAATTCTTCTTGCCAGTCTTTTCGTTGCGCCGCTGCGCATCTTACATTGTCTATTTTTAGTGTACTTATGCTAAAATCACTTTCGCTGTCACTGTACGCTTCCTCTCTGTATCTGTCTCTACCGCACTCACTTGCTCTGCATGCCTGTGCAGTATGATTGTATTTTGAGCACTTTTCACACCTGACACCATACGCTGGGCACTGTCTCGGTCCATGCGTTCCATTGCACTTTCTGCACTTGAACACTTTCTTCTCTCTTGACGTGCTTCTCCTTCTGTAACGTCCTGGTGTCCCTGTTCTGCTTCTGTGGGCTGGTCGCTCTCTTCTGGTGCCTCTTTGTCCATCCTTTCCACCACGACCGGAGGTGTTTTGTATTGCATTTATCTTTTGCGTGTTATTTCCCTGCAGCTCACTCGTTTGACTTTTCGTTATTTCATGGGTTTTAATCATTTTTATTAATACGTCAAGTTGGAGATCCTGACTTCTCAGTGCTTTCTGTTGCGTCCCCGTATCCGACATATGATATATTATGTTGTCCCTTATCATCGAGTCCGCCAGTGCACCGTAATTGCAGTGTTTTACTAGCTTCTTCAGGTCGGCTATGTAGTGTTCTATTGTCTCACCTTCTTGACGATTTCTGCTGTTAAATAGAAATCTTTCATATGTTTCATTTCTTTGAGGCTCAACGTAGTTCTGGAAAGCTGCTATGATTTTTTCAGGGTCTTCTTTATCTTCCTCTGGTATGCCGAGGGTTTCGAAAACCTCTAATGCCTCACTGCCTACTAGATTGAGCAGTGTTGCTGCCTGTACTGCCTTGGCTTTTGCACGCCTACCCGTGGCAATCATAAAGAGATCGAAATCTCTTTTGAATCTCCTCCAGTTTTCTGCTAAATTTCCTTCTAACTGGAGTGGCTCAGGCTTGTTGATCCCATCCATGGCGTTTTCTGTTATGTTTTCAACAGTTTCTTTCGTGGCGGTCTCCACGTGTTCAATTTTGAGGTTATGTAGGTCTGTTGGAAGCGAGTGATTTTTCTCGCTTTTCGCAGGAACACTTCCCATCAACTGTCTTCTTTCTCGTGGTTGTTCATTCTTTTCCGGTTTTTTCCTGTTCCGTTCCTCTTACGTACTTTTCATTTCTCTGTAGCTTCATAACCTCACTTGCCTTTTCTTTTGTATTTAGGTCTTCTTTTTATTTAAATATTTTTTTCTTCACACACTACCGACTGCGCCATGTTGCGTCGCGTCCGCGGGATGCGTGGATGGGTTTAGGCTTATTTAGATTAATGCTGATTAGGACACACTTATTTATTTTCAACTTGTTACACTGGTCGCTGCGCGTGGCCAGGCGGGCAATGCTGGCCGAGAGGGGTCGGTGGCCCTCTGGCGCCTAGTCCTATGACTTAACCTAACATACGGCATGCATCCTCTCGCACGTGTTTCTACTCGACTGGCCTGCGGGATGCATCCTCTGGCACGTGTTTTTCACTCGACTAGCCTGCGGGATGCATCCTCTCGCACGTGTTTTTACTCGACTAGCCTGCGGGATGCATCCTCTCGCACGTGTTTTTACTCGACTAGCCTGCGGGGTGCATCCTCTCGCACGTGTTTTTACTCGACTAGCCAGCGGGATGCATCCTCTCGCACGTGTTTTTACTCGACTAGCCTGCGGGATGCATCCTCTCACACGTGTCTTTACTCGACTAGCCTGAGGGATGCATCCTCTCGCACGCGTTTTTACTCGACTAGCCTGCGGGATGCATCCTCTCGCACGTGACTTTACTCGACTAGCCTGCGGGATGCATCCTCTCGCACGCGTTTTTACTCGACTAGCCTGCGGGATGCATCCTCTCGCACGTGTTTTTACTCGACTAGCCTGCGGTATGCATCCTCTCGCACGTGTTTCTACTCGACTAGCCTGCGGGATGCATCCTCTCGCACGCGTTTTTACTCGACTAGCCTGCGGGATGCATCCTCTCGCACGTGTTTTTGCTCGACTAGCCTGCGGGACGCATCCTCTCGCACGTGTTTTTCACTCGACTAGCCTGCGGGATGCATCCTCTCGCACGTGTTTTTACTCGACTAGCCTGCGGGAAGCATCCTCTCGCACCTGTTTTTACTCGACTAGCCTGCGGGATGCATCCTCTCGCACGCGTTTTTACTCGACTAGCCTGCGGGATGCATCCTCTCGCACGTGTTTTTACTCGACTAGCCTGCGGTATGCATCCTCTCGCACGTGTTTCTACTCGACTAGCCTGCGGGATGCATCCTCTCGCACGTGTTTTTACTCGACTAGCCTGCGGGATGCATCCTCTCGCACCTGTTTTTACTCGACTAGCCTGCGGGATGCATCCTCTCGCACGCGTTTTTACTCGACTAGCCTGCGGGATGCATCCTCTCGCACGCGTTTTTACTCGACTAGCCTGCGGGATGCATCCTCTCGCACGCGTTTTTACTCGACTAGCCTGCGGGATGCATCCTCTCGCACGCGTTTTTACTCGACTAGCCTGCGGGATGCATCCTCTCGCACGTGTTTTTACTCGACTAGCCTGCGGTATGCATCCTCTCGCACGTGTTTCTACTCGACTAGCCTGCGGGATGCATCCTCTCGCAAGTGTTTTTACTCGACTAGCCTGCGGGATGCATCCTCTCGCACGCGTTTTTACTCGACTAGCCTGCGGGATGCATCCTCTCGCACGCGTTTTTACACGACTAGCCTGCGGGATGCATCCTCTCGCACGCGTTTTTACTCGACTAGCCTGCGGGATGCATCCTCTCGCACGCGTTTTTACTCGACCAGCCTGCGGGAAGCATCCTCTCGCACCTGTTTTTACTCGACTAGCCTGCGGGATGCATCCTCTCGCACGTGTTTTTACTCGACTAGCCTGCGGGATGCATCCTCTCGCACGTGACTTTACTCGACTAGCCTGCGGGATGCATCCTCTCGCACGCGTTTTTACTCGACTAGCCTGCGGGATGCATCCTCTCGCACGTGTTTTTACTCGACTAGCCTGCGGTATGCATCCTCTCGCACGTGTTTTTCACTCGACTAGCCTGCGGGATGCATCCTCTCGCACGTGTTTTTACTCGACTAGCCTGCGGGAAGCATCCTCTCGCACCTGTTTTTACTCGACTAGCCTGCGGGATGCATCCTCTCGCACGTGTTTTTACTCGACTAGCCTGCGGGATGCATCCTCTCGCACGTGACTTTACTCGACTAGCCTGCGGGATGCATCCTCTCGCACGCGTTTTTACTCGACTAGCCTGCGGGATGCATCCTCTCGCACGTGTTTTTACTCGACTAGCCTGCGGTATGCATCCTCTCGCACGTGTTTCTACTCGACTAGCCTGCGGGATGCATCCTCTCGCACGCGTTTTTACTCGACTAGCCTGCGGGATGCATCCTCTCGCACGTGTTTTTGCTCGACTAGCCTGCGGGACGCATCCTCTCGCACGTGTTTTTCACTCGACTAGCCTGCGGGATGCATCCTCTCGCACGCGTTTTTACTCGACTAGCCTGCGGGAAGCATCCTCTCGCACCTGTTTTTACTCGACTAGCCTGCGGGATGCATCCTCTCGCACGCGTTTTTACTCGACTAGCCTGCGGGATGCATCCTCTCGCACGTGTTTTTACTCGACTAGCCTGCGGTATGCATCCTCTCGCACGTGTTTCTACTCGACTAGCCTGCGGGATGCATCCTCTCGCACGCGTTTTTACTCGACTAGCCTGCGGGATGCATCCTCTCGCAAGTGTTTTTACTCGACTAGCCTGCGGGATGCATCCTCTCGCACGCGTTTTTACTCGACTAGCCTGCGGGATGCATCCTCTCGCACGCGTTTTTACTCGACTAGCCTGCGGGATGCATCCTCTCGCACGCGTTTTTACTCGACTAGCCTGCGGGATGCATCCTCTCGCACGCGTTTTTACTCGACTAGCCTGCGGGATGCATCCTCTCGCACGTGTTTTTACTCGACTAGCCTGCGGTATGCATCCTCTCGCACGTGTTTCTACTCGACTAGCCTGCGGGATGCATCCTCTCGCACGCGTTTTTACTCGACTAGCCTGCAGGACGCATCCTCTCGCACGTGTTTTTACTCGACTAGCCTGCGGGATGCATCCTCTCGCACGTGTTTTTGCTCGACTAGCCTGCGGGACGCATCCTCTCGCACGTGTTTTTCACTCGACTAGCCTGCGGGATGCATCCTCTCGCACGTGTTTTTACTCGACTAGCCTGCGGGACGCATCCTCTCGCACGTGTTTTTACTCGACTAGCCTGCGGGATGCATCCTCTCGCACCTGTTTTTACTCGACTAGCCTGCGGGATGCATCCTCTCGCACGTGTTTTTACTCGACTAGCCTGCGGGGTGCATCCTCTGGCACGTGTTTTTACTCGACTAGCCTGCGGGATGCATCCTCTCGCACGTGTTTTTACTCAACTAGCCTGCGGGATGCATCCTCTCGCAAGTGTTTTTACTCGACTAGCCTGCGGGATGCATCCTCTCGCACGTGTTTTTACTCGACTAGCCTGCGGGATGCATCCTCTCGCACGTGTTTTTACTCGACTAGCCTGCGGGATGCATCCTCTCGCACGTGTTTTTACTCGACTAGCCTGCGGGATGCGTCCTCTCGCACGTGTTTTTACTCGACTAGCCTGCGGGATGCATCCTCTCGCACGTGTTTTTACTCGGCTAGCCTGCGGGATGCATCCTCTCGCACGTGTTTTTACTCGACTAGCCTGCGGGATGCATCCTCTCGCACGTGTTTTTACTCGACTAGCCTGCGGGATGCATCCTCTCGCACGTGTTTTTACTCGGCTAGCCTGCGGGATGCATCCTCTCGCACGTGTTTTTACTCGACTAGCCTGCGGGATGCATCCTCTCGCACGTGTTTTTACTCGACTAGCCTGCGGCGTGCATCCTCTCGCACGTGTTTTTACTCGACTAGCCTGCGGGATGCATCCTCTCGCACGTGTTTTTACTCGACTAACCTGCGGCGTGCATCCTCTCGCACGTGTTTTTACTCGACTAGCCTGCGGGATGCATCCTCTCGCACGTGTTTTTACTCGACTAGCCTGCGGGATGCATCCTCTCGCACGTGTTTTTCACTCGACTAGCCTGCGGGATGCATCCTCTCGCACATGTTTTTACTCGACTAGCCTGCGGGATGCATCCTCTCGCACGTGTTTTTACTCGACTAGCCTGCGGGATGCATCCTCTCGCACGTGTTTTTACTCGACTAGCCTGCGGGATGCATCCTCTCGCACGTGTTTTTACTCGACTCGCCTGCGGGATACATCCTCTCGCACGTGTTTTTACTCGGCTAGCCTGCGGGATGCATCCTCTCGCACGTGTTTTTACTCGACTAGCCTGCGGGATGCATCCTCTCGCACGTGTTTTTACTCGACTAGCCTGCGGCGTGCATCCTCTCGCACGTGTTTTTACTCGACTAGCCTGCGGGATGCATCCTCTCGCACGTGTTTTTACTCGACTAACCTGCGGCGTGCATCCTCTCGCACGTGTTTTTACTCGACTAGCCTGCGGGATGCATCCTCTCGCACGTGTTTTCACTCGACTAGCCTGCGGGATGCATCCTCTCGCACGTGTTTTTCACTCGACTAGCCTGCGGGATGCATCCTCTCGCACGTGTTTTTACTCGACTAGCCTGCGGGATGCATCCTCTCGCAAGTGTTTTTACTGGACTAGCCTGCGGGATGCATCCTCTCGCACGTGTTTTTACTCGACTAGCCTGCGGGATGCATCCTCTCGCACGTGTTTTTACTCGACTAGCCTGCGGGGTGCATCCTCTGGCACGTGTTTTTACTCGACTAGCCTGCGGGATGCATCCTCTCGCACGTGTTTTTACTCGACTAGCCTGCGGGAAGCATCCTCTCGCACGTATTTTTACTCGACTTGCCTGCGGCGTGCATCCTCTCGCACGTGTTTTTACTCGACTAGCCTGCGGGATGCATCCTCTCGCACGTGTTTTTCACTCGACTAGCCTGCGGGATGCATCCTCTCGCACGTGTTTTTACTCGACTAGCCTGCGGGATGCATCCTCTCGCAAGTGTTTTTACTCGACTAGCCTGCGGGATGCATCCTCTCGCACGTGTTTTTACTCGACTAGCCTGCGGGATGCATCCTCTCGCACGTGTTTTTACTCGGCTAGCCTGCGGGATGCATCCTCTCGCACGTGTTTTTACTCGACTAGCCTGCGGGATGCATCCTCTCGCACGTGTTTTTACTCGACTAGCCTGCGGGATGCATCCTCTCGCACGTGTTTTTACTCGGCTAGCCTGCGGGATGCATCCTCTCGCACGTGTTTTTACTCGACTAGCCTGCGGGATGCATCCTCTGGCACGTGTTTTTACTCGACTAGCCTGCGGCGTGCATCCTCTCGCACGTGTTTTTACTCGACTAGCCTGCGGGATGCATCCTCTCGCACGTGTTTTTACTCGACTAACCTGCGGCGTGCATCCTCTCGCACGTGTTTTTACTCGACTAGCCTGCGGGATGCATCCTCTCGCACGTGTTTTTACTCGACTAGCCTGCGGGATGCATCCTCTCGCACGTGTTTTTACTCGACTAGCCTGCGGGATGCATCCTCTCGCACGTGTTTTTACTCGACTAGCCTGCGGGATGCATCCTCTCGCACGTGTTTTTACTCGACTAGCCTGCGGGATACATCCTCTCGCACGTGTTTTTACTCGACTAGCCTGCGGGATGCATCCTCTCGCACGTGTTTTTACTCGACTAGCCTGCGGGATGCATCCTCTCGCACGTGTTTTTACTCGGCTAGCCTGCGGGATGCATCCTCTCGCACGTGTTTTTACTCGACTAGCCTGCGGGATGCATCCTCTCGCACGGGTTTTTACTCGACTAGCCTGCGGCGTGCATCCTCTCGCACGTGTTTTTACTCGACTAGCCTGCGGGATGCATCCTCTCGCACGTGTTTTTACTCGACTAGCCTGCGGCGTGCATCCTCTCGCACGTGTTTTTACTCGACTAGCCTGCGGGATGTATCCTCTCGCACGTGTTTTTACTCGACTAGCCTGCGGGGTGCATCCTCTCACACGTGTTTTTACTCGACTAGCCTGCGGGATGCATCCTCTCGCACGTGTTTTTACTCGACTAGCCTGCGGGATGCATCCTCTCGCACGTGTTTTTACTCGACTAGCCTGCGGGATGCATCCTCTCGCACGTGTTTTTACTCGACTAGCCTGCGGGATGCATCCTCTCGCACGTGTTTTTTTTCGACTAGCCTGCGGGACGCATCCTCTCGCACGTGTTTTTACTCGACTAGCCTGCGGGATGCATCCTCTCGCACGTGTTTTTACTCGACTAGCCTGCGGGATGCATCCTCTCGCACGTGTTTTTACTCGACTAGCCTGCGGGATGCATCCTCTCGCACGTGTTTTTACTCGACTAGCCTGCGGGATGCATCCTCTCGCACGTGTTTTTTTTCGACTAGCCTGCGGGACGCATCCTCTCGCACGTGTTTTTTTTCGACTAGCCTGCGGGACGCATCCTCTCGCACGTGTTTTTACTCGACTAGCCTGCGGCATGCATCCTCTCGCACGTGTTTTTACTCGACTAGCCTGCGGGATGCATCCTCTCGCACGTGTTTTTACTCGACTAGCCTGCGGGATGCATCCTCTCGCACGTGCTTTTACTCGACTAGCCTGCGGGATGCATCCTCTCGCACGTGTTTTTACTCGACTAGCCTGCGGGATGCATCCTCTCGCACCTGTTTTTACTCGACTAGCCTGCGGGATGCATCCTCTCGCACGTGTTTTTTTTGACTTGCCTGCGGGGTGCATCCTCTGGCACGTGTTTTTACTCGACTAGCCTGCGGGATGCATCCTCTCGCACGTGTTTTTACTCGACTAGCCTGCGGGAAGCATCCTCTCGCACGTATTTTTACTCGACTTGCCTGCGGCGTGCATCCTCTCGCACGTGTTTTTACTCGACTAGCCTGCGGGATGCATCCTCTCGCACGTGTTTTTCACTCGACTAGCCTGCGGGATGCATCCTCTCGCACGTGTTTTTACTCGACTAGCCTGCGGGATGCATCCTCTCGCAAGTGTTTTTACTCGACTAGCCTGCGGGATGCATCCTCCCGCACGTGTTTTTACTCGACTAGCCTGCGGGATGCATCCTCTCGCACGTGTTTTTACTCGACTAGCCTGCGGGATGCATCCTCTCGCACGTGTTTTTACTCGACTAGCCTGCGGGATGCGTCCTCTCGCACGTGTTTTTACTCGACTAGCCTGCGGGATGCATCCTCTCGCACGTGTTTTTACTCGACTAGCCTGCGGGATGCATCCTCTCGCACGTGTTTTTACTCGACTAGCCTGTGGGATGCATCCTCTCGCACGTGTTTTTACTCGACTAGCCTGCGGGGTGCATCCTCTCGCACGTGTTTTTACTCGACTAGCGTGCGGGATGCATCCTCTCGCACGTGTTTTTACTCGACTAGCCTGCGGCGTGCATCCTCTCGCACGTGTTTTTACTCGACTAGCCTGCGGGATGCATCCTCTCGCACGTGTTTTTACTCGACTAGCCTGCGGCGTGCATCCTCTCGCACGAGTTTTTACTCGACTAGCCTGCGGGATGCATCCTCTCGCACGTGTTTTTACTCCACTAGCCTGCGGGATGCATCCTCTCGCACTTGTTTTTACTCGACTAGCCTGCGTGGTGCATCCTCTCGCACGTGTTTTTACTCGACTAGCCTGCGGGATGCATCCTCTCGCACGTGTTTTTACTCGACTAGCCTGCGGCGTGCATCCTCTCGCACGTGTTTTTACTCGACTAGCCTGCGGGATGCATCCTCTCGCACGTGTTTTTACTCGACTAGCCTGCGGGATGCATCCTCTCGCACGTGTTTTTACTCGGCTAGCCTGCGGGATGCATCCTCTCGCACGTGTTTTTACTCGACTAGCCTGCGGGATGCATCCTCTCGCACGTGTTTTTACTCGACTAGCCTGCGGCGTGCATCCTCTCGCACGTGTTTTTACTCGACTAGCCTGCGGGATGCATCCTCTCGCACGTGTTTTTACTCGACTAACCTGCGGCGTGCATCCTCTCGCACGTGTTTTTACTCGACTAGCCTGCGGGATGCATCCTCTCGCACGTGTTTTTACTCGACTAGCCTGCGGGATGCATCCTCTCGCACGTGTTTTTCACTCGACTAGCCTGCGGGATGCATCCTCTCGCACATGTTTTTACTCGACTAGCCTGCGGGATGCATCCTCTCGCACGTGTTTTTTCTCGACTAGCCTGCGGGATGCATCCTCTCGCACGTGTTTTTACTCGACTAGCCTGCGGGATGCATCCTCTCGCACGTGTTTTTACTCGACTCGCCTGCGGGATACATCCTCTCGCACGTGTTTTTACTCGGCTAGCCTGCGGGATGCATCCTCTCGCACGTGTTTTTACTCGACTAGCCTGCGGGATGCATCCTCTCGCACGTGTTTTTACTCGACTAGCCTGCGGCGTGCATCCTCTCGCACGTGTTTTTACTCGACTAGCCTGCGGGATGCATCCTCTCGCACGTGTTTTTACTCGACTAACCTGCGGCGTGCATCCTCTCGCACGTGTTTTTACTCGACTAGCCTGCGGGATGCATCCTCTCGCACCTGTTTTTACTCGACTAGCCTGCGGGATGCATCCTCTCGCACGCGTTTTTACTCGACTAGCCTGCGGGATGCATCCTCTCGCACGCGTTTTTACTCGACTAGCCTGCGGGATGCATCCTCTCGCACGCGTTTTTACTCGACTAGCCTGCGGGATGCATCCTCTCGCACGCGTTTTTACTCGACTAGCCTGCGGGAAGCATCCTCTCGCACCTGTTTTTACTCGACTAGCCTGCGGGATGCATCCTCTCGCACGCGTTTTTACTCGACTAGCCTGCGGGATGCATCCTCTCGCACGTGTTTTTACTCGACTAGCCTGCGGTATGCATCCTCTCGCACGTGTTTCTACTCGACTAGCCTGCGGGATGCATCCTCTCGCACGTGTTTTTACTCGACTAGCCTGCGGGATGCATCCTCTCGCACCTGTTTTTACTCGACTAGCCTGCGGGATGCATCCTCTCGCACGCGTTTTTACTCGACTAGCCTGCGGGATGCATCCTCTCGCACGCGTTTTTACTCGACTAGCCTGCGGGATGCATCCTCTCGCACGCGTTTTTACTCGACTAGCCTGCGGGATGCATCCTCTCGCACGCGTTTTTACTCGACTAGCCTGCGGGATGCATCCTCTCGCACGTGTTTTTACTCGACTAGCCTGCGGTATGCATCCTCTCGCACGTGTTTCTACTCGACTAGCCTGCGGGATGCATCCTCTCGCAAGTGTTTTTACTCGACTAGCCTGCGGGATGCATCCTCTCGCACGCGTTTTTACTCGACTAGCCTGCGGGATGCATCCTCTCGCACGCGTTTTTACACGACTAGCCTGCGGGATGCATCCTCTCGCACGCGTTTTTACTCGACTAGCCTGCGGGATGCATCCTCTCGCACGCGTTTTTACTCGACCAGCCTGCGGGAAGCATCCTCTCGCACCTGTTTTTACTCGACTAGCCTGCGGGATGCATCCTCTCGCACGTGTTTTTACTCGACTAGCCTGCGGGATGCATCCTCTCGCACGTGACTTTACTCGACTAGCCTGCGGGATGCATCCTCTCGCACGCGTTTTTACTCGACTAGCCTGCGGGATGCATCCTCTCGCACGTGTTTTTACTCGACTAGCCTGCGGTATGCATCCTCTCGCACGTGTTTTTCACTCGACTAGCCTGCGGGATGCATCCTCTCGCACGTGTTTTTACTCGACTAGCCTGCGGGAAGCATCCTCTCGCACCTGTTTTTACTCGACTAGCCTGCGGGATGCATCCTCTCGCACGTGTTTTTACTCGACTAGCCTGCGGGATGCATCCTCTCGCACGTGACTTTACTCGACTAGCCTGCGGGATGCATCCTCTCGCACGCGTTTTTACTCGACTAGCCTGCGGGATGCATCCTCTCGCACGTGTTTTTACTCGACTAGCCTGCGGTATGCATCCTCTCGCACGTGTTTCTACTCGACTAGCCTGCGGGATGCATCCTCTCGCACGCGTTTTTACTCGACTAGCCTGCGGGATGCATCCTCTCGCACGTGTTTTTGCTCGACTAGCCTGCGGGACGCATCCTCTCGCACGTGTTTTTCACTCGACTAGCCTGCGGGATGCATCCTCTCGCACGCGTTTTTACTCGACTAGCCTGCGGGAAGCATCCTCTCGCACCTGTTTTTACTCGACTAGCCTGCGGGATGCATCCTCTCGCACGCGTTTTTACTCGACTAGCCTGCGGGATGCATCCTCTCGCACGTGTTTTTACTCGACTAGCCTGCGGTATGCATCCTCTCGCACGTGTTTCTACTCGACTAGCCTGCGGGATGCATCCTCTCGCACGCGTTTTTACTCGACTAGCCTGCGGGATGCATCCTCTCGCAAGTGTTTTTACTCGACTAGCCTGCGGGATGCATCCTCTCGCACGCGTTTTTACTCGACTAGCCTGCGGGATGCATCCTCTCGCACGCGTTTTTACTCGACTAGCCTGCGGGATGCATCCTCTCGCACGCGTTTTTACTCGACTAGCCTGCGGGATGCATCCTCTCGCACGCGATTTTACTCGACTAGCCTGCGGGATGCATCCTCTCGCACGTGTTTTTACTCGACTAGCCTGCGGTATGCATCCTCTCGCACGTGTTTCTACTCGACTAGCCTGCGGGATGCATCCTCTCGCACGCGTTTTTACTCGACTAGCCTGCAGGACGCATCCTCTCGCACGTGTTTTTACTCGACTAGCCTGCGGGATGCATCCTCTCGCACGTGTTTTTGCTCGACTAGCCTGCGGGACGCATCCTCTCGCACGTGTTTTTCACTCGACTAGCCTGCGGGATGCATCCTCTCGCACGTGTTTTTACTCGACTAGCCTGCGGGACGCATCCTCTCGCACGTGTTTTTACTCGACTAGCCTGCGGGATGCATCCTCTCGCACCTGTTTTTACTCGACTAGCCTGCGGGATGCATCCTCTCGCACGTGTTTTTACTCGACTAGCCTGCGGGGTGCATCCTCTGGCACGTGTTTTTACTCGACTAGCCTGCGGGATGCATCCTCTCGCACGTGTTTTTACTCAACTAGCCTGCGGGATGCATCCTCTCGCAAGTGTTTTTACTCGACTAGCCTGCGGGATGCATCCTCTCGCACGTGTTTTTACTCGACTAGCCTGCGGGATGCATCCTCTCGCACGTGTTTTTACTCGACTAGCCTGCGGGATGCATCCTCTCGCACGTGTTTTTACTCGACTAGCCTGCGGGATGCGTCCTCTCGCACGTGTTTTTACTCGACTAGCCTGCGGGATGCATCCTCTCGCACGTGTTTTTACTCGGCTAGCCTGCGGGATGCATCCTCTCGCACGTGTTTTTACTCGACTAGCCTGCGGGATGCATCCTCTCGCACGTGTTTTTACTCGACTAGCCTGCGGGATGCATCCTCTCGCACGTGTTTTTACTCGGCTAGCCTGCGGGATGCATCCTCTCGCACGTGTTTTTACTCGACTAGCCTGCGGGATGCATCCTCTCGCACGTGTTTTTACTCGACTAGCCTGCGGCGTGCATCCTCTCGCACGTGTTTTTACTCGACTAGCCTGCGGGATGCATCCTCTCGCACGTGTTTTTACTCGACTAACCTGCGGCGTGCATCCTCTCGCACGTGTTTTTACTCGACTAGCCTGCGGGATGCATCCTCTCGCACGTGTTTTTACTCGACTAGCCTGCGGGATGCATCCTCTCGCACGTGTTTTTCACTCGACTAGCCTGCGGGATGCATCCTCTCGCACATGTTTTTACTCGACTAGCCTGCGGGATGCATCCTCTCGCACGTGTTTTTACTCGACTAGCCTGCGGGATGCATCCTCTCGCACGTGTTTTTACTCGACTAGCCTGCGGGATGCATCCTCTCGCACGTGTTTTTACTCGACTCGCCTGCGGGATACATCCTCTCGCACGTGTTTTTACTCGGCTAGCCTGCGGGATGCATCCTCTCGCACGTGTTTTTACTCGACTAGCCTGCGGGATGCATCCTCTCGCACGTGTTTTTACTCGACTAGCCTGCGGCGTGCATCCTCTCGCACGTGTTTTTACTCGACTAGCCTGCGGGATGCATCCTCTCGCACGTGTTTTTACTCGACTAACCTGCGGCGTGCATCCTCTCGCACGTGTTTTTACTCGACTAGCCTGCGGGATGCATCCTCTCGCACGTGTTTTCACTCGACTAGCCTGCGGGATGCATCCTCTCGCACGTGTTTTTCACTCGACTAGCCTGCGGGATGCATCCTCTCGCACGTGTTTTTACTCGACTAGCCTGCGGGATGCATCCTCTCGCAAGTGTTTTTACTGGACTAGCCTGCGGGATGCATCCTCTCGCACGTGTTTTTACTCGACTAGCCTGCGGGATGCATCCTCTCGCACGTGTTTTTACTCGACTAGCCTGCGGGGTGCATCCTCTGGCACGTGTTTTTACTCGACTAGCCTGCGGGATGCATCCTCTCGCACGTGTTTTTACTCGACTAGCCTGCGGGAAGCATCCTCTCGCACGTATTTTTACTCGACTTGCCTGCGGCGTGCATCCTCTCGCACGTGTTTTTACTCGACTAGCCTGCGGGATGCATCCTCTCGCACGTGTTTTTCACTCGACTAGCCTGCGGGATGCATCCTCTCGCACGTGTTTTTACTCGACTAGCCTGCGGGATGCATCCTCTCGCAAGTGTTTTTACTCGACTAGCCTGCGGGATGCATCCTCTCGCACGTGTTTTTACTCGACTAGCCTGCGGGATGCATCCTCTCGCACGTGTTTTTACTCGGCTAGCCTGCGGGATGCATCCTCTCGCACGTGTTTTTACTCGACTAGCCTGCGGGATGCATCCTCTCGCACGTGTTTTTACTCGACTAGCCTGCGGGATGCATCCTCTCGCACGTGTTTTTACTCGGCTAGCCTGCGGGATGCATCCTCTCGCACGTGTTTTTACTCGACTAGCCTGCGGGATGCATCCTCTGGCACGTGTTTTTACTCGACTAGCCTGCGGCGTGCATCCTCTCGCACGCGTTTTTACTCGACTAGCCTGCGGGATGCATCCTCTCGCACGTGTTTTTACTCGACTAACCTGCGGCGTGCATCCTCTCGCACGTGTTTTTACTCGACTAGCCTGCGGGATGCATCCTCTCGCACGTGTTTTTACTCGACTAGCCTGCGGGATGCATCCTCTCGCACGTGTTTTTACTCGACTAGCCTGCGGGATGCATCCTCTCGCACGTGTTTTTACTCGACTAGCCTGCGGGATGCATCCTCTCGCACGTGTTTTTACTCGACTAGCCTGCGGGATACATCCTCTCGCACGTGTTTTTACTCGACTAGCCTGCGGGATGCATCCTCTCGCACGTGTTTTTACTCGACTAGCCTGCGGGATGCATCCTCTCGCACGTGTTTTTACTCGGCTAGCCTGCGGGATGCATCCTCTCGCACGTGTTTTTACTCGACTAGCCTGCGGGATGCATCCTCTCGCACGGGTTTTTACTCGACTAGCCTGCGGCGTGCATCCTCTCGCACGTGTTTTTACTCGACTAGCCTGCGGGATGCATCCTCTCGCACGTGTTTTTACTCGACTAGCCTGCGGCGTGCATCCTCTCGCACGTGTTTTTACTCGACTAGCCTGCGGGATGTATCCTCTCGCACGTGTTTTTACTCGACTAGCCTGCGGGGTGCATCCTCTCACACGTGTTTTTACTCGACTAGCCTGCGGGATGCATCCTCTCGCACGTGTTTTTACTCGACTAGCCTGCGGGATGCATCCTCTCGCACGTGTTTTTACTCGACTAGCCTGCGGGATGCATCCTCTCGCACGTGTTTTTACTCGACTAGCCTGCGGGATGCATCCTCTCGCACGTGTTTTTTTTCGACTAGCCTGCGGGACGCATCCTCTCGCACGTGTTTTTACTCGACTAGCCTGCGGGATGCATCCTCTCGCACGTGTTTTTACTCGACTAGCCTGCGGGATGCATCCTCTCGCACGTGTTTTTACTCGACTAGCCTGCGGGATGCATCCTCTCGCACGTGTTTTTACTCGACTAGCCTGCGGGATGCATCCTCTCGCACGTGTTTTTTTTCGACTAGCCTGCGGGACGCATCCTCTCGCACGTGTTTTTTTTCGACTAGCCTGCGGGACGCATCCTCTCGCACGTGTTTTTACTCGACTAGCCTGCGGCATGCATCCTCTCGCACGTGTTTTTACTCGACTAGCCTGCGGGATGCATCCTCTCGCACGTGTTTTTACTCGACTAGCCTGCGGGATGCATCCTCTCGCACGTGCTTTTACTCGACTAGCCTGCGGGATGCATCCTCTCGCACGTGTTTTTACTCGACTAGCCTGCGGGATGCATCCTCTCGCACCTGTTTTTACTCGACTAGCCTGCGGGATGCATCCTCTCGCACGTGTTTTTTTTTGACTTGCCTGCGGGGTGCATCCTCTGGCACGTGTTTTTACTCGACTAGCCTGCGGGATGCATCCTCTCGCACGTGTTTTTACTCGACTAGCCTGCGGGAAGCATCCTCTCGCACGTATTTTTACTCGACTTGCCTGCGGCGTGCATCCTCTCGCACGTGTTTTTACTCGACTAGCCTGCGGGATGCATCCTCTCGCACGTGTTTTTCACTCGACTAGCCTGCGGGATGCATCCTCTCGCACGTGTTTTTACTCGACTAGCCTGCGGGATGCATCCTCTCGCAAGTGTTTTTACTCGACTAGCCTGCGGGATGCATCCTCCCGCACGTGTTTTTACTCGACTAGCCTGCGGGATGCATCCTCTCGCACGTGTTTTTACTCGACTAGCCTGCGGGATGCATCCTCTCGCACGTGTTTTTACTCGACTAGCCTGCGGGATGCGTCCTCTCGCACGTGTTTTTACTCGACTAGCCTGCGGGATGCATCCTCTCGCACGTGTTTTTACTCGACTAGCCTGCGGGATGCATCCTCTCGCACGTGTTTTTACTCGACTAGCCTGTGGGATGCATCCTCTCGCACGTGTTTTTACTCGACTAGCCTGCGGGGTGCATCCTCTCGCACGTGTTTTTACTCGACTAGCGTGCGGGATGCATCCTCTCGCACGTGTTTTTACTCGACTAGCCTGCGGCGTGCATCCTCTCGCACGTGTTTTTACTCGACTAGCCTGCGGGATGCATCCTCTCGCACGTGTTTTTACTCGACTAGCCTGCGGCGTGCATCCTCTCGCACGAGTTTTTACTCGACTAGCCTGCGGGATGCATCCTCTCGCACGTGTTTTTACTCCACTAGCCTGCGGGATGCATCCTCTCGCACTTGTTTTTACTCGACTAGCCTGCGTGGTGCATCCTCTCGCACGTGTTTTTACTCGACTAGCCTGCGGGATGCATCCTCTCGCACGTGTTTTTACTCGACTAGCCTGCGGCGTGCATCCTCTCGCACGTGTTTTTACTCGACTAGCCTGCGGGATGCATCCTCTCGCACGTGTTTTTACTCGACTAGCCTGCGGGATGCATCCTCTCGCACGTGTTTTTACTCGGCTAGCCTGCGGGATGCATCCTCTCGCACGTGTTTTTACTCGACTAGCCTGCGGGATGCATCCTCTCGCACGTGTTTTTACTCGACTAGCCTGCGGCGTGCATCCTCTCGCACGTGTTTTTACTCGACTAGCCTGCGGGATGCATCCTCTCGCACGTGTTTTTACTCGACTAACCTGCGGCGTGCATCCTCTCGCACGTGTTTTTACTCGACTAGCCTGCGGGATGCATCCTCTCGCACGTGTTTTTACTCGACTAGCCTGCGGGATGCATCCTCTCGCACGTGTTTTTCACTCGACTAGCCTGCGGGATGCATCCTCTCGCACATGTTTTTACTCGACTAGCCTGCGGGATGCATCCTCTCGCACGTGTTTTTACTCGACTAGCCTGCGGGATGCATCCTCTCGCACGTGTTTTTACTCGACTAGCCTGCGGGATGCATCCTCTCGCACGTGTTTTTACTCGACTCGCCTGCGGGATACATCCTCTCGCACGTGTTTTTACTCGGCTAGCCTGCGGGATGCATCCTCTCGCACGTGTTTTTACTCGACTAGCCTGCGGGATGCATCCTCTCGCACGTGTTTTTTACTCGACTAGCCTGCGGCGTGCATCCTCTCGCACGTGTTTTTACTCGACTAGCCTGCGGGATGCATCCTCTCGCACGTGTTTTCACTCGACTAGCCTGCGGGATGCATCCTCTCGCACGTGTTTTTCACTCGACTAGCCTGCGGGATGCATCCTCTCGCACGTGTTTTTACTCGACTAGCCTGCGGGATGCATCCTCTCGCAAGTGTTTTTACTGGACTAGCCTGCGGGATGCATCCTCTCGCACGTGTTTTTACTCGACTAGCCTGCGGGATGCATCCTCTCGCACGTGTTTTTACTCGACTAGCCTGCGGGGTGCATCCTCTGGCACGTGTTTTTACTCGACTAGCCTGCGGGATGCATCCTCTCGCACGTGTTTTTACTCGACTAGCCTGCGGGAAGCATCCTCTCGCACGTATTTTTACTCGACTTGCCTGCGGCGTGCATCCTCTCGCACGTGTTTTTACTCGACTAGCCTGCGGGATGCATCCTCTCGCACGTGTTTTTCACTCGACTAGCCTGCGGGATGCATCCTCTCGCACGTGTTTTTACTCGACTAGCCTGCGGGATGCATCCTCTCGCAAGTGTTTTTACTCGACTAGCCTGCGGGATGCATCCTCTCGCACGTGTTTTTACTCGACTAGCCTGCGGGATGCATCCTCTCGCACGTGTTTTTACTCGGCTAGCCTGCGGGATGCATCCTCTCGCACGTGTTTTTACTCGACTAGCCTGCGGGATGCATCCTCTCGCACGTGTTTTTACTCGACTAGCCTGCGGGATGCATCCTCTCGCACGTGTTTTTACTCGGCTAGCCTGCGGGATGCATCCTCTCGCACGTGTTTTTACTCGACTAGCCTGCGGGATGCATCCTCTGGCACGTGTTTTTACTCGACTAGCCTGCGGCGTGCATCCTCTCGCACGTGTTTTTACTCGACTAGCCTGCGGGATGCATCCTCTCGCACGTGTTTTTACTCGACTAACCTGCGGCGTGCATCCTCTCGCACGTGTTTTTACTCGACTAGCCTGCGGGATGCATCCTCTCGCACGTGTTTTTACTCGACTAGCCTGCGGGATGCATCCTCTCGCACGTGTTTTTACTCGACTAGCCTGCGGGATGCATCCTCTCGCACGTGTTTTTACTCGACTAGCCTGCGGGATGCGTCCTCTCGCACGTGTTTTTACTCGACTAGCCTGCGGGATGCATCCTCTCGCACGTGTTTTTACTCGACTAGCCTGCGGGATGCATCCTCTCGCACGTGTTTTTACTCGACTAGCCTGTGGGATGCATCCTCTCGCACGTGTTTTTACTCGACTAGCCTGCGGGGTGCATCCTCTCGCACGTGTTTTTACTCGACTAGCGTGCGGGATGCATCCTCTCGCACGTGTTTTTACTCGACTAGCCTGCGGCGTGCATCCTCTCGCACGTGTTTTTACTCGACTAGCCTGCGGGATGCATCCTCTCGCACGTGTTTTTACTCGACTAGCCTGCGGCGTGCATCCTCTCGCACGAGTTTTTACTCGACTAGCCTGCGGGATGCATCCTCTCGCACGTGTTTTTACTCCACTAGCCTGCGGGATGCATCCTCTCGCACTTGTTTTTACTCGACTAGCCTGCGTGGTGCATCCTCTCGCACGTGTTTTTACTCGACTAGCCTGCGGGATGCATCCTCTCGCACGTGTTTTTACTCGACTAGCCTGCGGCGTGCATCCTCTCGCACGTGTTTTTACTCGACTAGCCTGCGGGATGCATCCTCTCGCACGTGTTTTTACTCGACTAGCCTGCGGGATGCATCCTCTCGCACGTGTTTTTACTCGGCTAGCCTGCGGGATGCATCCTCTCGCACGTGTTTTTACTCGACTAGCCTGCGGGATGCATCCTCTCGCACGTGTTTTTACTCGACTAGCCTGCGGCGTGCATCCTCTCGCACGTGTTTTTACTCGACTAGCCTGCGGGATGCATCCTCTCGCACGTGTTTTTACTCGACTAACCTGCGGCGTGCATCCTCTCGCACGTGTTTTTACTCGACTAGCCTGCGGGATGCATCCTCTCGCACGTGTTTTTCACTCGACTAGCCTGCGGGATGCATCCTCTCGCACATGTTTTTACTCGACTAGCCTGCGGGATGCATCCTCTCGCACGTGTTTTTACTCGACTAGCCTGCGGGATGCATCCTCTCGCACGTGTTTTTACTCGACTAGCCTGCGGGATGCATCCTCTCGCACGTGTTTTTACTCGACTCGCCTGCGGGATACATCCTCTCGCACGTGTTTTTACTCGGCTAGCCTGCGGGATGCATCCTCTCGCACGTGTTTTTACTCGACTAGCCTGCGGGATGCATCCTCTCGCACGTGTTTTTACTCGACTAGCCTGCGGCGTGCATCCTCTCGCACGTGATTTTACTCGACTAGCCTGCGGGATGCATCCTCTCGCACGTGTTTTTACTCGACTAACCTGCGGCGTGCATCCTCTCGCACGTGTTTTTACTCGACTAGCCTGCGGGATGCATCCTCTCGCACGTGTTTTCACTCGACTAGCCTGCGGGATGCATCCTCTCGCACGTGTTTTTCACTCGACTAGCCTGCGGGATGCATCCTCTCGCACGTGTTTTTACTCGACTAGCCTGCGGGATGCATCCTCTCGCAAGTGTTTTTACTGGACTAGCCTGCGGGATGCATCCTCTCGCACGTGTTTTTACTCGACTAGCCTGCGGGATGCATCCTCTCGCACGTGTTTTTACTCGACTAGCCTGCGGGGTGCATCCTCTGGCACGTGTTTTTACTCGACTAGCCTGCGGGATGCATCCTCTCGCACGTGTTTTTACTCGACTAGCCTGCGGGAAGCATCCTCTCGCACGTATTTTTACTCGACTTGCCTGCGGGCGTGCATCCTCTCGCACGTGTTTTTACTCGACTAGCCTGCGGGATGCATCCTCTCGCACGTGTTTTTCACTCGACTAGCCTGCGGGATGCATCCTCTCGCACGTGTTTTTTACTCGACTAGCCTGCGGGATGCATCCTCTCGCAAGTGTTTTTACTCGACTAGCCTGCGGGATGCATCCTCTCGCACGTGTTTTTACTCGACTAGCCTGCGGGATGCATCCTCTCGCACGTGTTTTTACTCGGCTAGCCTGCGGGATGCATCCTCTCGCACGTGTTTTTACTCGACTAGCCTGCGGGATGCATCCTCTCGCACGTGTTTTTACTCGACTAGCCTGCGGGATGCATCCTCTCGCACGTGTTTTTACTCGCTAGCCTGCGGGATGCATCCTCTCGCACGTGTTTTTACTCGACTAGCCTGCGGGATGCATCCTCTGGCACGTGTTTTTACTCGACTAGCCTGCGGCGTGCATCCTCTCGCACGTGTTTTTACTCGACTAGCCTGCGGGATGCATCCTCTCGCACGTGTTTTTACTCGACTAACCTGCGGCGTGCATCCTCTCGCACGTGTTTTTACTCGACTAGCCTGCGGGATGCATCCTCTCGCACGTGTTTTTACTCGACTAGCCTGCGGGATGCATCCTCTCGCACGTGTTTTTACTCGACTAGCCTGCGGGATGCATCCTCTCGCACGTGTTTTTACTCGACTAGCCTGCGGGATGCATCCTCTCGCACGTGTTTTTACTCGACTAGCCTGCGGGATACATCCTCTCGCACGTGTTTTTACTCGACTAGCCTGCGGGATGCATCCTCTCGCACGTGTTTTTACTCGACTAGCCTGCGGGATGCATCCTCTCGCACGTGTTTTTACTCGGCTAGCCTGCGGGATGCATCCTCTCGCACGTGTTTTTACTCGACTAGCCTGCGGGATGCATCCTCTCGCACGGGTTTTTACTCGACTAGCCTGCGGCGTGCATCCTCTCGCACGTGTTTTTACTCGACTAGCCTGCGGGATGCATCCTCTCGCACGTGTTTTTACTCGACTAGCCTGCGGCGTGCATCCTCTCGCACGTGTTTTTACTCGACTAGCCTGCGGGATGCATCCTCTCGCACGTGTTTTTACTCGACTAGCCTGCGGGATGCATCCTCTCGCACGTGTTTTTACTCGACCAGCCTGCGGGGTGCATCCTCTCGCACGTGTTTTTACTCGACTAGCCTGCGTGGTGCATCCTCTCACACGTGTTTTTACTCGACTAGCCTGCGGCGTGCATCCTCTCGCACGTGTTTTTACTCGACTAGCCTGCGGGATGCATCCTCTCGCACGTGTTTTTACTCGACCAGCCTGCGGGGTGCATCCTCTCGCACGTGTTTTTACTCGACTAGCCTGCGTGGTGCATCCTCTCGCACGTGTTTTTACTCGACTACCCTGCGGGATGCATCCTCTCGCACGTGTTTTTACTCGACTAGCCTGCGGGATGCATCCTCTCGCACGTGTTTTTACTCGACTAGCCTGCGGGATGCATCCTCTCGCACGTGTTTTTACTCGACTAGCCTGCGGGATGCATCCTCTCGCACGTGTTTTTTTTCGACTAGCCTGCGGGACGCATCCTCTCGCACGTGTTTTTTTTCGACTAGCCTGCGGGACGCATCCTCTCGCACGTGTTTTTACTCGACTAGCCTGCGGCATGCATCCTCTCGCACGTGTTTTTACTCGACTAGCCTGCGGGATGCATCCTCTCGCACGTGTTTTTACTCGACTAGCCTGCGGGATGCATCCTCTCGCACGTGTTTTTACTCGATTAGCCAGCGGGATGCATCCTCTCGCACGTGTTTTTACTCGACTAGCCTGCGGGATGCATCCTCTCGCACGTGTTTTTACTCGACTAGCCTGCGGGATGCATCCTCTCGCACGTGTTTTTACTCGACTAGCCTGCGGGATGCATCCTCTCGCACGTGTTTTTACTCGACTAGCCTGCTGGAAGCATCCTCTCGCACGTGTTTTTACTCGACTAGCCTGCGGGATGCATCCTCTCGCACGTGTTTTTACTCGACTAGCCTGCGGGATGCATCCTCTCGCACGTGTTTTTACTCGGCTAGCCTGCGGGATGCATCCTCTCGCACGTGTTTTTACTCGACTAGCCTGCGGGATGCATCCTCTCGCACGGGTTTTTACTCGACTAGCCTGCGGCGTGCATCCTCTCGCACGTGTTTTTACTCGACTAGCCTGCGGGATGCGTCCTCTCGCACGTGTTTTTACTCGACTAGCCTGCGGCGTGCATCCTCTCGCACGTGTTTTTACTCGACTAGCCTGCGGGATGCATCCTCTCGCACGTGTTTTTACTCGACTAGCCTGCGGGATGCATCCTCTCGCACGTGTTTTTACTCGACCAGCCTGCGGGGTGCATCCTCTCGCACGTGTTTTTACTCGACTAGCCTGCGTGGTGCATCCTCTCACACGTGTTTTTACTCGACTACCCTGCGGGATGCATCCTCTCGCACGTGTTTTTACTCGACTAGCCTGCGGGACGCATCCTCTCGCACGTGTTTTTGCTCGACTAGCCTGCGGGATGCATCCTCTCGCACGTGTTTTTACTCGACTAGCCTGCGGGATGCATCCTCTCGCACGTGTTTTTTTTCGACTAGCCTGCGGGACGCATCCTCTCGCACGTGTTTTTTTTCGACTAGCCTGCGGGACGCATCCTCTCGCACGTGTTTTTACTCGACTAGCCTGCGGCATGCATCCTCTCGCACGTGTTTTTACTCGACTAGCCTGCGGGATGCATCCTCTCGCACGTGTTTTTACTCGACTAGCCTGCGGGATGCATCCTCTCGCACGTGTTTTTACTCGACTAGCCTGCGGGATGCATCCTCTCGCACGTGTTTTTACTCGACTAGCCTGCGGCGTGCATCCTCTCGCACGTGTTTTTACTCGACTAGCCTGCGGGATGCATCCTCTCGCACGTGTTTTTAATCGACTAGCCTGCGGCGTGCATCCTCTCGCACGTGTTTTTACTCGACTAGCCTGCGGGATGCATCCTCTCGCACGTGTTTTTACTCGACTAGCCTGCGGCGTGCATCCTCTCGCACGTGTTTTTACTCGACTAGCCTGCGGGATGCATCCTCTCGCACGTGTTTTTACTCGACTAGCCTGCGGCATGCATCCTCTCGCACGTGTTTTTACTCGACTAGCCTGCGGGATGCATCCTCTCGCACGTGTTTTTACTCGACTAGCCTGCGGGATGCATCCTCTCGCACTTGTTTTTACTCGACTAGCCTGCGGGGTGCATCCTCTCGCACGTGTTTTTACTCGACTAGCCTGCGGGATGCATCCTTTCGCACGTGTTTTTACTCGACTAGCCTGCGGGAAGCATCCTCTCGCACGTGTTTTTACTCAACTAGCCTGCGGGATGCATCCTCTCGCACGTGTTTTTACTCGACTAGCCTGCGGGATGCATCCTCTCGCACGTGTTTTTACTCGACTAGCCTGCGGCGTGCATCCTCTCGCACGTGTTTTTACTCGACTAGCCTGCGGGATGCATCCTCTCGCACGTGTTTTTAATCGACTAGCCTGCGGCGTTCATCCTCTCGCACGTGTTTTTACTCGACTAGCCTGCGGGATGCATCCTCTCGCACGTGTTTTTACTCGACTAGCCTGCGGGATGCATCCTCTCGCACGTGTTTTTACTCGACTAGCCTGCGGGACGCATCCTCTCGCACGTGTTTTTCACTCGACTAGCCTGCGGGATGCATCCTCTCGCACGTGTTTTTACTTAACTAGCCTGCGGCGTGCATCCTCTCGCACGTGTTTTTACTCGACTAGCCTGCGGCATGCATCCTCTCGCACGTGTTTTTTTCGACTAGCCTGCGGGATGCATCTTCTCGCACGTGTTTTTACTCGACTTGACTGCGGGGTGCATCCTCTGGCACGTGTTTTTACTCGACTAGCCTGCGGGGTGCATCCTCTCGCACGTGTTTTTACTCGACTAGCCTGCGGGATGCATCCTCTCGCACGTGTTTTTACTCTGCTAGCCTGCGGGATGCATCCTCTCGCACGTGTTTTTACTCGACTAGCCTGCGGGATGCATCCTCTCGCACGTGTTTTTACTCTGCTAGCCTTGCGGGATGCATCCTCTCGCACGTGTTTTTCCCTCGACTAGCCTGCGGGATGCATCCTCTTGCACGTGTTTTTACTCGACTAGCCTGCGGGATGCATACTCTCGCACGTGTTTTTACTCGACTAGCCTGCGGGATGCATCCTCTCGCACGTGTTTTTACTCGGCTAGCCTGCGGGATGCATCCTCTCGCACGTGTTTTTACTCGACTAGCCTGCGGGATGCATCCTCTCGCACGTGTTTTTACTCGACTAGCCTGCGGCGTGCATCCTCTCGCACGTGTTTTTACTCGACTAGCCTGCGGGATGCATCCTCTCGCACGTGTTTTTACTCGACTAGCCTGCGGCGTGCATCCTCTCGCACGTGTTTTTACTCGACTAGCCTGCGGGATGCATCCTCTCGCACGTGTTTTTACTCGACTAGCCTGCGGGATGCATCCTCTCGCAAGTGTTTTTACTCGACTAGCCTGCGGGATGCATCCTCTCGCACGTGTTTTTACTCGACTAGCCTGCGGCGTGCATCCTCTCGCACGTGTTTTTACTCGACTAGCCTGCGGGATGCATCCTCTCGCACGTGTTTTTACTCGACTAGCCTGCGGCGTGCATCCTCTCGCACGTGTTTTTACTCGACTAGCCTGCGGGATGCATCCTCTCGCACGTGTTTTTACTCGACTAGCCTGCGGGATGCATCCTCTCGCACGTGTTTTTACTCGACTAGCCTGCGGCGTGCATCCTCTCGCACGTGTTTTTACTCGACTAGCCTGCGGGATGCATCCTCTCGCACGTGTTTTTACTCGACTAGCCTGCGGCGTGCATCCTCTCGCACGTGTTTTTACTCGACTAGCCTGCGGGATGCATCCTCTCGCACGTGTTTTTACTCGACTAGCCTGCGGCGTGCATCCTCTCGCACGTGTTTTTACTCGACTAGCCTGCGGGATGCATCCTCTCGCACGTGTTTTTACTCGACTAGCCTGCGTGATGCATCCTCTCGCACGTGTTTTTCACTCGACTAGCCTGCGGGATGCATCCTCTCGCACGTGTTTTTACTCGACTAGCCTGCGGGATGCATCCTCTCGCAAGTGTTTTTACTCGACTAGCCTGCGGGATGCATCCTCTCGCACGTGTTTTTACTCGACTAGCCTGCGGGATGCATCCTCTCGCACGTGTTTTTACTCGACTAGCCTGCGGGATGCATCCTCTCGCACGTGTTTTTACTCGACTAGCCTGCGGGATGCATCCTCTCGCACGTGTTTTTACTCGACTAGCCTGCGGCGTGCATCCTCTCGCACGTGTTTTTACTCGACTAGCCTGCGGGATGCATCCTCTCGCACGTGTTTTTACTCGACTAGCCTGCGGGATGCATCCTCTCGCACGTGTTTTTACTCGACTAGCCTGCGGGATGCATCCTCTCGCACGTGTTTTTACTCGACTAGCCTGCGGCGTGCATCCTCTCGCACGTGTTTTTACTCGGCTAGCCTGCGGGATGCATCCTCTCGCACGTGTTTTTACTCGACTAGCCTGCGGGATGCATCCTCTCGCACGTGTTTTTACTCGACTAGCCTGCGGCGTGCATCCTCTCGCACGTGTTTTTACTCGACTAGCCTGCGGGATGCATCCTCTCGCACGTGTTTTTACTCGACTAGCCTGCGGCGTGCATCCTCTCGCACGTGTTTTTACTCGACTAGCCTGCGGGATGCATCCTCTCGCACGTGTTTTTACTCGACTAGCCTGCGTGATGCATCCTCTCGCACGTGTTTTTCACTCGACTAGCCTGCGGGATGCATCCTCTCGCACGTGTTTTTACTCGACTAGCCTGCGGGATGCATCCTCTCGCAAGTGTTTTTACTCGACTAGCCTGCGGGATGCATCCTCTCGCACGTGTTTTTACTCGACTAGCCTGCGGGATGCATCCTCTCGCACGTGTTTTTACTCGACTAGCCTGCGGGATGCATCCTCTCGCACGTGTTTTTACTCGACTAGCCTGCGGGATGCATCCTCTCGCACGTGTTTTTACTCGACTAGCCTGCGGCGTGCATCCTCTCGCACGTGTTTTTACTCGACTAGCCTGCGGGATGCATCCTCTCGCACGTGTTTTTACTCGACTAGCCTGCGGGATGCATCCTCTCGCACGTGTTTTTACTCGACTAGCCTGCGGGATGCATCCTCTCGCACGTGTTTTCACTCGACTAGCCTGCGGGGTGCATCCTCTCGCACGTGTTTTTACTCGACTAGCCTGCGGGGTGCATCCTCTCGCACGTGTTTTTACTCGACTAGCCTGCGGGATGCATCCTCTCGCACGTGTTTTTATTCGACTAGCCTGCGGGATGCATCCTCTCGCACGTGTTTTTACTCGACTAGCCTGCGGGATGCATCCTCTCGCACGTGTTTTTACTCGACCAGCCTGCGGGATGCATCCTCTCGCACGTGTTTTTACTCGACTAGCCTGCGGGAAGCATCCTCTCGCACGTATTTTTACTCGACTTGCCTGCGGCGTGCATCCTCTCGCACGTGTTTTTAATCGACTAGCCTGCGGCGTGCATCCTCTCGCACGTGTTTTTACTCGACTAGCCTGCGGGATGCATCCTCTCGCACGTGTTTTTACTCGACTAGCCTGCGGCGTGCATCCTCTCGCACGTGTTTTTACTCGACTAGCCTGCGGGATGCATCCTCTCGCACGTGTTTTTACTCCACTAGCCTGCGGGATGCATCCTCTCGCACTTGTTTTTACTCGACTAGCCTGCGGGGTGCATCCTCTCGCACGTGTTTTTACTCGACTAGCCTGCGGGATGCATCCTCTCGCACGTGTTTTTACTCTGCTAGCCTGCGGGATGCATCCTCTCGCACGTGTTTTTACTCGACTAGCCTGCGGGATGCATCCTCTCGCACGTGTTTTTACTCTGCTAGCCTTGCGGGATGCATCCTCTCGCACGTGTTTTTCACTCGACTAGCCTGCGGGATGCATCCTCTTGCACGTGTTTTTACTCGACTAACCTACGGGATGCATACTCTCGCACGTGTTTTTACTCGACTAGCCTGCGGGATGCATCCTCTCGCACGTGTTTTTACTCGGCTAGCCTGCGGGATGCATCCTCTCGCACGTGTTTTTACTCGACTAGCCTGCGGGATGCATCCTCTCGCACGTGTTTTTACTCGACTAGCCTGCGGCGTGCATCCTCTCGCACGTGTTTTTACTCGACTAGCCTGCGGGATGCATCCTCTCGCACGTGTTTTTACTCGACTAGCCTGCGGCGTGCATCCTCTCGCACGTGTTTTTACTCGACTAGCCTGCGGGATGCATCCTCTCGCACGTGTTTTTCACTCGACTAGCCTGCGGGATGCATCCTCTCGCACGTGTTTTTACTCGACTAGCCTGCGGGATGCATCCTCTCGCAAGTGTTTTTACTCGACTAGCCTGCGGGATGCATCCTCTCGCACGTGTTTTTACTCGACTAGCCTGCGGGATGCATCCTCTCGCACGTGTTTTTACTCGACTAGCCTGCGGGATGCATCCTCTCGCACGTGTTTTTACTCGACTAGCCTGCGGGATGCATCCTCTCGCACGTGTTTTTACTCGACTAGCCTGCGGCGTGCATCCTCTCGCACGTGTTTTTACTCGACTAGCCTGCGGGATGCATCCTCTCGCACGTGTTTTTACTCGACTAGCCTGCGGGATGCATCCTCTCGCACGTGTTTTCACTCGACTAGCCTGCGGGGTGCATCCTCTCGCACGTGTTTTTACTCGACTAGCCTGCGGGGTGCATCCTCTCGCACGTGTTTTTACTCGACTAGCCTGCGGGATGCATCCTCTCGCACGTGTTTTTATTCGACTAGCCAGCGGGATGCATCCTCTCGCACGTGTTTTTACTCGACTAGCCTGCGGGATGCATCCTCTCGCACGTGTTTTTACTCGACCAGCCTGCGGGATGCATCCTCTCGCACGTGTTTTTTTTCGACTAGCCTGCGGGACGCATCCTCTCGCACGTGTTTTTTTTCGACTAGCCTGCGGGACGCATCCTCTCGCACGTGTTTTTCACTCGACTAGCCTGCGGGATGCATCCTCTCGCACGTGTTTTTACTCGACTAGCCTGCGGCGTGCATCCTCTCGCACGTGTTTTTACTCGACTAGCCTGCGGCATGCATCCTCTCGCACGTGTTTTTACTCGACTAGCCTGCGGGATGCATCCTCTCGCACGTGTTTTTACTCGACTAGCCTGCGGGATGCATCCTCTCGCACTTGTTTTTACTCGACTAGCCTGCGGGGTGCATCCTCTCGCACGTGTTTTTACTCGACTAGCCTGCGGGATGCATCCTCTCGCACGTGTTTTTACTCGACTAGCCTGCGGGAAGCATCCTCTCGCACGTGTTTTTACTCAACTAGCCTGCGGGATGCATCCTCTCGCACGTGTTTTTACTCGACTAGCCTGCGGGATGCATCCTCTCGCACGTGTTTTTACTCGACTAGCCTGCGGGATGCATCCTCTCGCAGGTGTTTTTACTCGGCTAGCCTGCGGGATGCATCCTCTCGCACGTGTTTTTACTCGACTAGCCTGCGGCGTGCATCCTCTCGCACGTGTTTTTACTCGACTAGCCTGCGGGATGCATCCTCTCGCACGTGATTTTACGCGACTAGCCTGCGGCGTGCATCCTCTCACACGTGTTTTTACTCCACTAGCCTGCGGGATGCATCCTCTCGCACTTGTTTTTACTCGACTAGCCTGCGGGGTGCATCCTCTCGCACGTGTTTTTACTCGACTAGCCTGCGGGATGCATCCTCTCGCACGTGTTTTTACTCGACTAGCCTGCGGGATGCATCCTCTCGCACGTGTTTTTACTCGACTAGCCTGCGGGATGCATCCTCTCGCACGTGTTTTTACTCGACTAGCCTGCGGGATGCATCCTCTCGCAAGTGATTTTTTTCGACTAGCCTGCGGGACGCATCCTCTCGCACGTGTTTTTCACTCGACTAGCCTGCGGGATGCATCCTCTCGCACGTGTTTTTACTTGACTAGCCTGCGGCATGCATCCTCTCGCACGTGTTTTTTTCGACTAGCCTGCGGGATGCATCTTCTCGCACGTGTTTTTACTCGACTTGCCTGCGGGGTGCATCCTCTGGCACGTGTTTTTACTCGACTAGCCTGCGGGATGCATCCTCTCGCACGTGTTTTTACTCGACTAGCCTGCGGGAAGCATCCTCTCGCACGTATTTTTACTCGACTTGCCTGCGGCGTGCATCCTCTCGCACGTGTTTTTACTCGACTAGCCTGCGGGATGCATCCTCTCGCACGTGTTTTTACTCGACTAGCCTGCGGCGTGCATCCTCTCGCACGTGTTTTTACTCGACTAGCCTGCGGGATGCATCCTCTCGCACGTGTTTTTACTCGACTAGCCTGCGGCGTGCATCCTCTCGCACGTGTTTTTACTCGACTAGCCTGCGGGATGCATCCTCTCGCACGTGTTTTTACTCGACTAGCCTGCGGGATGCATCCTCTCGCACGTGTTTTTACTCGACTAGCCTGCGGGGTGCATCCTCTCGCACGGGTTTTTACTCGACTAGCCTGCGGGATGCATCCTCTCGCACGTGTTTTTACTCGACTAGAATGCGGGATGCATCCTCTCGCACGTGTTTTTACTCGACTAGCCTGCGGGGTGCATCCTCTCGCACGTGTTTTTACTCGACTAGCCTGCGGGATGCATCCTTTCGCACGTGTTTTTACTCGACTAGCCTGCGGGAAGCATCCTCTCGCACGTGTTTTTACTCAACTAGCCTGCGGGATGCATCCTCTCGCACGTGTTTTTACTCGACTAGCCTGCGGGATGCATCCTCTCGCACGTGTTTTTACTCGACTAGCCTGCGGCGTGCATCCTCTCGCACGTGTTTTTACTCGACTAGCCTGCGGGATGCATCCTCTCGCACGTGTTTTTAATCGACTAGCCTGCGACGTGCATCCTCTCGCACGTGTTTTTACTCGACTAGCCTGCGGGATGCATCCTCCCGCACGTGTTTTTACTCGACTAGCCTGCGGCGTGCATCCTCTCGCACGTGTTTTTACTCGACTAGCCTGCGGGATGCATCCTCTCGCACGTGTTTTTACTCCACTAGCCTGCGGGATGCATCCTCTCGCACTTGTTTTTACTCGACTAGCCTGCGGGGTGCATCCTCTCGCACGTGTTTTTACTCGACTAGCCTGCGGGATGCATCCTCTCGCACGTGTTTTTACTCGACTAGCCTGCGGGATGCATCCTCTCGCACGTGTTTTTACTCGACTAGCCTGCGGGATGCATCCTCTCGCACGTGTTTTTACTCGACTAGCCTGCGGGATGCATCCTCTCGCACGTGTTTTTTTTCGACTAGCCTGCGGGACGCATCCTCTCGCACGTGTTTTTCACTCGACTAGCCTGCGGGATGCATCCTCTCGCACGTGTTTTTACTTGACTAGCCTGCGGCGTGCATCCTCTCGCACGTGTTTTTACTCGACTAGCCTGCGGCATGCATCCTCTCGCACGTGTTTTTTTCGACTAGCCTGCGGGATGCATCTTCTCGCACGTGTTTTTACTCGACTTGCCTGCGGGGTGCATCCTCTGGCACGTGTTTTTACTCGACTAGCCTGCGGGATGCATCCTCTCGCACGTGTTTTTACTCGACTAGCCTGCGGGAAGCATCCTCACGCACGTATTTTTACTCGACTTGCCTGCGGCGTGCATCCTCTCGCACGTGTTTTTACTCGACTAGCCTGCGGGATGCATCCTCTCGCACGTGTTTTTACTCGACTAGCCTGCGGCGTGCATCCTCTCGCACGTGTTTTTACTCGACTAGCCTGCGGGATGCATCCTCTCGCACGTGTTTTTACTCGACTAGCCTGCGGCGTGCATCCTCTCGCACGTGTTTTTACTCGTCTAGCCTGCGGGATGCATCCTCTCGCACGTGTTTTTACTCGACTAGCCTGCGGCGTGCATCCTCTCGCACGTGTTTTTACTCGACTAGCCTGCGGGATGCATCCTCTCGCACGTGTTTTTACTCGACTAGCCTGCGGGACGCATGCTCTCGCTCGTGTTTTTCACTCGACTAGCCTGCGGGATGCATCCTCTCGCACGTGTTTTTACTCGACTAGTCTGCGGGATGCATCCTCTCGCACGTGTTTTTACTCGACTAGCCTGCGGGATGCATCCTCTCGCACGTGTTTTTACTCGACTAGCCTGCGGGATGCATCCTCTCGCATGTGTTTTTACTAGACTAGCCTGCGGGATGCATCCTCTCGCACGTGTTTTTCACTCGACTAGCCTGCGGGATGCATCCTCTCGCACGTGTTTTTACTCGACTAGCCTGCGGGATGCATCCTCTCGCACGTGTTTTTCACTCGACTAGCCTGCGGCATGCATCCTCTCGCACGTGTTTTTACTCGACTAGCCTGCGGGATGCATCCTCTCGCAAGTGTTTTTACTCGACTAGCCTGCGGGATGCATCCTCTCGCACGTGTTTTTACTCGACTAGCCTGCGGGATGCATCCTCTCGCGCGAGTTTCTACTCGACTAGCCTGCGGGATGCATCCTCTCGCACCTGTTTTTACTCGACTAGCCTGAGGGATGCATCCTCTCGCACGTGATTTTACTCGACTAGCCTGCGGGATGCATCCTCTCGCACGTGTTTCTACTCGACTAGCCTGCGGGATGCATCCTCTCGCATGTGTTTTTACTCGACTAGCCTGAGGGATGCATCCTCTCGCACGTGATTTTACTAGACTAGCCTGCGGGATGCATCCTCTCGCACGTGTTTCTACTCGACTAGCCTGCGGGATGCATCCTCTCGCACGTGTTTTTACTCGACTAGCCTGCTGGATGCATCCTCTCGCACGTGTTTTTACTAGACTAGCCTGCTGGATGCATCCTCTCGCACGTGTTTTTACTCGACTAGATTGCGGGATGCATCCTCTCGCACGTGTTTTTACTAGACTAGCCTGCGGGATGCATCCTCTCGCACGTGTTTTTACTCGACTAGCCTGCGGGATGCATCCTCTCGCACGTGTTTTTACTCGACTAGCCTGCGGGATGCATCCTCTCGCACGTGTTTTTACTCGACTAGCCTGCGGGACGCATGCTCTCGCTCGTGTTTTTCACTCGACTAGCCTGCGGGATGCATCCTCTCGCACGTGTTTTTACTCGACTAGTCTGCGGGATGCATCCTCTCGCACGTGTTTTTACTCGACTAGCCTGCGGGATGCATCCTCTCGCACGTGTTTTTACTCGACTAACCTGCGGGATGCATCCTCTCGCACGTGTTTTTACTCTGCTAGCCTGCGGGATGCATCCTCTCGCACGTGTTTTTCACTCGACTAGCCTGCGGGATGCATCCTCTCGCACGTGTTTTTACTCGACTAGCCTGCGGGATGCATCCTCTCGCACGTGTTTTTCACTCGACTAGCCTGCGGCATGCATCCTCTCGCACGTGTTTTTACTCGACTAGCCTGCGGGATGCATCCTCTCGCACGTGTTTTTACTCGACTAGCCTGCGGGATGCATCCTCTCGCGCGAGTTTCTACTCGACTAGCCTGCGGGATGCATCCTCTCGCACGTGTTTTTACTCGACTAGCCTGAGGGATGCATCTTCTCGCACGTGATTTTACTCGACTAGCCTGCGGGATGCATCCTCTCGCACGTGTTTCTACTCGACTAGCCTGCGGGATGCATCCTCTCGCACGTGTTTTTACTCGACTAGCCTGAGGGATGCATCTTCTCGCACGTGATTTTACTCGACTAGCCTGCGGGATGCATCCTCTCGCACGTGTTTCTACTCGACTAGCCTGCGGGATGCATCCTCTCGCACGTGTTTCTACTCGACTAGCCTGCGGGATGCATCCTCTCGCACGTGTTTTTACTCGACTAGCCTGCTGGATGCATCCTCTCGCCCGTATTTTTACTAGACTAGCCTGCGGGATGCATCCTCTCGCACGTGTTTTTACTCGACTAGATTGCGGGATGCATCCTCTCGCACGTGTTTTTACTAGACTAGCCTGCGGGATGCATCCTCTCGCACGTGTTTTTACTCGACTAGCCTGCGGGATGCATCCTCTCGCACGTGTTTTTACTCGACTAGCCTGCGGGATGCATCCTCTCGCACGTGTTTTTACTCGACTAGCCTGCGGGATGCATCCTCTCGCACGTGTTTTTACTCGACTAGCCTGCGGGATGCATCCTCTCGCACGTGTTTTTACTCGACTAGCCTGCGGGATGCATCCTCTCGCACGTGTTTTTACTCGACTAACCTGCGGGATGCATCCTCTCGCACGTGTTTTTACTCTGCTAGCCTGCGGGATGCATCCTCTCGCACGTGTTTTTCACTCGACTAGCCTGCGGGATGCATCCTCTCGCACGTGTTTTTACTCGACTAGCCTGCGGGATGCATCCTCTCGCACGTGTTTTTCACTCGACTAGCCTGCGGCATGCATACTCTCGCACGTGTTTTTACTCGACTAGCCTGCGGGATGCATCCTCTCGCACGTGTTTTTACTCGACTAGCCTGCGGGATGCATCCTCTCGCGCGAGTTTCTACTCGACTAGCCTGCGGGATGCATCCTCTCGCACGTGTTTTTACTCGACTAGCCTGAGGGATGCATCTTCTCGCACGTGATTTTACTCGACTAGCCTGCGGGATGCATCCTCTCGCACGTGTTTCTACTCGACTAGCCTGCGGGATGCATCCTCTCGCACGTGTTTTTACTCGACTAGCCTGAGGGATGCATCTTCTCGCACGTGATTTTACTCGACTAGCCTGCGGGATGCATCCTCTCGCACGTGTTTCTACTCGACTAGCCTGCGGGATGCATCCTCTCGCACGTGTTTCTACTCGACTAGCCTGCGGGATGCATCCTCTCGCACGTGTTTTTACTCGACTAGCCTGCTGGATGCATCCTCTCGCCCGTATTTTTACTAGACTAGCCTGCGGGATGCATCCTCTCGCACGTGTTTTTACTCGACTAGATTGCGGGATGCATCCTCTCGCACGTGTTTTTACTAGACTAGCCTGCGGGATGCATCCTCTCGCACGTGTTTTTACTCGACTAGCCTGCGGGATGCATCCTCTCGCACGTGTTTTTACTCGACTAGCCTGCGGGATGCATCCTCTCGCACGTGTTTTTACTCGACTAGCCTGCGGGATGCATCCTCTCGCACGTGTTTTTACTCGACTAGCCTGCGGGATGCATCCTCTCGCACGTGTTTTTACTCGACTAGCCTGCGGGATGCATCCTCTCGCACGTGTTTTTACTCGACTAGCCTGCGGGATGCGTCCTCTCGCACGTGTTTTTACTCGACTAGCCTGCGGGATGCATCCTCTCGCACGTGTTTTTACTCGGCTAGCCTGCGGGATGCATCCTCTCGCACTTGTTTTTACTCGACTTGCCTGCGGGATGCATCCTCTCGCACGTGTTTTTACTCGACTAGCCTGCGGGATGCATCCTCTCGCACGTGTTTTTACTCGACTAGCCTGCGTGATGCATCCTCTCGCACGTGTTTTTCACTCGACTAGCCTGCGGGATGCATCCTCTCTCACGTGTTTTTACTCGACTAGCCTGCGGGATGCATCCTCTCGCACGTGTTTTTACTCGGCTAGCCTGCGGGATGCATCCTCTCGCACTTGTTTTTACTCGACTTGCCTGCGGGATGCATCCTCTCGCACGTGTTTTTACTCGACTAGCCTGCGGGATGCATCCTCTCGCACGTGTTTTTACTCGACTAGCCTGCGTGATGCATCCTCTCGCACGTGTTTTTCACTCGACTAGCCTGCGGGATGCATCCTCTCGCACGTGTTTTTACTCGACTAGCCTGCGGGATGCATCCTCTCGCAAGTGTTTTTACTCGACTAGCCTGCGGGATGCATCCTCTCGCACGTGTTTTTACTAGACTAGCCTGCGGGATGCATCCTCTCGCACGTGTTTTTACTCGACTAGCCTGCGGGATGCATCCTCTCGCACGTGTTTTTACTCGACTAGCCTGCGGGATGCATCCTCTCGCACGTGTTTTTACTCGACTAGCCTGCGGGATGCATCCTCTCGCACGTGTTTGTACACGACTAGCCTGCGGGATGCATCCTCTCGCACGTGTTTTTACTCGACTAGCCTGCGGGATGCATCCTCTCGCACGTGTTTTTACTCGACTAGCCTGCGGGATGCGTCCTCTCGCACGTGTTTTTACTCGACTAGCCTGCGGGATGCATCCTCTCGCACGTGTTTTTACTCGGCTAGCCTGCGGGATGCATCCTCTCGCACTTGTTTTTACTCGACTTGCCTGCGGGATGCATCCTCTCGCACGTGTTTTTACTCGACTAGCCTGCGGGATGCATCCTCTCGCACGTGTTTTTACTCGACTAGCCTGCGTGATGCATCCTCTCGCACGTGTTTTTCACTCGACTAGCCTGCGGGATGCATCCTCTCGCACGTGTTTTTACTCGACTAGCCTGCGGGATGCATCCTCTCGCACGTGTTTTTACTCGACTAGCCTGCGGGATGCATCCTCTCGCACGTGTTTTTACTCGACTAGCCTGCGGGATGCATCCTCTCGCACGTGTTTTTACTCGACTAGCCTGCGGCGTGCATCCTCTCGCACGTGTTTTTACTCGACTAGCCTGCGGGATGCATCCTCTCGCACGTGTTTTTACTCGACTAGCCTGCGGGATGCATCCTCTCGCACGTGTTTTCACTCGACTAGCCTGCGGGGTGCATCCTCTCGCACGTGTTTTTACTCGACTAGCCTGCGGGGTGCATCCTCTCGCACGTGTTTTTACTCGACTAGCCTGCGGGATGCATCCTCTCGCACGTGTTTTTATTCGACTAGCCTGCGGGATGCATCCTCTCGCACGTGTTTTTACTCGACTAGCCTGCGGGATGCATCCTCTCGCACGTGTTTTTACTCGACCAGCCTGCGGGATGCATCCTCTCGCACGTGTTTTTTTTCGACTAGCCTGCGGGACGCATCCTCTCGCACGTGTTTTTTTTCGACTAGCCTGCGGGACGCATCCTCTCGCACGTGTTTTTCACTCGACTAGCCTGCGGGATGCATCCTCTCGCACGTGTTTTTACTCGACTAGCCTGCGGCGTGCATCCTCTCGCACGTGTTTTTACTCGACTAGCCTGCGGCATGCATCCTCTCGCACGTGTTTTTACTCGACTAGCCTGCGGGATGCATCCTCTCGCACGTGTTTTTACTCGACTAGCCTGCGGGATGCATCCTCTCGCACTTGTTTTTACTCGACTAGCCTGCGGGGTGCATCCTCTCGCACGTGTTTTTACTCGACTAGCCTGCGGGATGCATCCTCTCGCACGTGTTTTTACTCGACTAGCCTGCGGGAAGCATCCTCTCGCACGTGTTTTTACTCAACTAGCCTGCGGGATGCATCCTCTCGCACGTGTTTTTACTCGACTAGCCTGCGGGATGCATCCTCTCGCACGTGTTTTTACTCGACTAGCCTGCGGGATGCATCCTCTCGCAGGTGTTTTTACTCGGCTAGCCTGCGGGATGCATCCTCTCGCACGTGTTTTTACTCGACTAGCCTGCGGGATGCATCCTCTCGCACGTGTTTTTATTCGACTAGCCTGCGGGATGCAACCTCACGCACGTGTTTTACTCGACTAGCCTGCAGGATGCATCCTCTCGCACGTGTTTTTACTCGACTAGCCTGCGGGATGCATCCTCTCGCACGTGTTTTTATTCGCCTAGCCTGCGGGATGCATCCTCACGCACGTGTTTTACTCGACTAGCCTGCAGGATGCATCCTCTCGCACGTGTTTTTACTCGACTAGCCTACGGGATGCATCCTCCCGCACGTGTTTTTACTCGACTAGCCTGCGGGATGCATCCTCTCGCACGTGTTTTTGCTCGACTAGCCATGCGCATCCCAAAAAACCTGCGCATGCGCATCCCACAAAACCTGCGCATGCGCATCCCACAAAACCTCGCACGTGTTTTTACTCGACTAGCCTGCGGGATGCATCCTCTCGCACGTGTTTTTACTGGACTAGCCTGCGGGATGCATCCTCTCGCACGTGTTTTTACTCGACTAGCCTGCGGGATGCATCCTCTCGCACGTGTTTTTACTCGACTAGCCTGCGGGATGCATCCTCTCGCACGTGTTTTTACTCGACTAGCCTGCGGGAAGCATCCTCTCGCACGTGTTTTTACTCGACTAGCCTGCGGGATGCATCCTCTCGCACGTGTTTTTACTCGACTAGCCTGCGGGATGCATCCTCTCGCACGTGTTTTTGCTCGACTAGCCATGCGCATCCCAAAAAATCTGCGCATGCGCATCCCAAAAAACCTGCGCATGCGCAACCCACAAAACCTGCGCATGCGCATCCCACAAAACCTGCGCATGCGCATCCCACAAAACCTCGCACGTGTTTTTACTCGACTAGCCTGCGGGATGCATCCTCTCGCACGTGTTTTTACTCGACTAGCCTGCGGGATGCATCCTCCCGCACGTGTTTTTACTCGACTAGCCTGCGGGATGCATCCTCTCGCACGTGTTTTTGCTCGACTAGCCTGCGGGATGCATCCTCTCGCACGTGTTTTTGCTCGACTAGCCATGCGCATCCCACAAAACCTGCTCATGCGCATCCCACAAAACCTGCGCATGCGCATCCCACAAAACCTCGCACGTGTTTTTACGCGACTAGCCTGCGGGATGCATCCTCTCGCACGTGTTTTTACTCGACTAGCCTGCGGGATGCATCCTCTCGCACGTGTTTTTATTGGACTAGCCTGCGGGATGCATCCCCTCGCACGTGTTTTTACTCGACTAGCCTGCGGGATGCATCCTCTCGCACGTGTTTTTACTCGACTAGCCTGCGGGATGCATCCTCACGCACGTGTTTTACTCGACTAGCCTGCAGGATGCATCCTCTCGCACGTGTTTTTACTCGACTAGCCTGCGGGATGCATCCTCTCGCACGTGTTTTTACTGGACTAGCCTGCGGGATGCATCCCCTCGCACGTGTTTTTACTCGACTAGCCTGCGGGATGCATCCTCTCGCACGTGTTTTTACTCGACTAGCCTGCGGGATGCATGCTCTCGCACGTGTTTTTACTCGACTAGCCTGCGGGATGCATCCTCTCGCACGTGTTTTTACTCGACTAGCCTGCGGGATGCATGCTCTCGCACGTGTTTTTACTCGACTAGCCTGCGGGATGCATCCTCTCGCACGTGTTTTTACTCGACTAGCCTGCGGGAAGCATCCTCTCGCACGTGTTTTTGCTCGACTAGCCTGCGGGATGCATCCTCTCGCACGTGTTTTTGCTCGACTAGCCATGCGCATCCCAAAAAACCTGCGCATGCGCATCCCACAAAACCTGCTCATGCGCATCCCACAAAACCTGCGCATGCGCATCCCACAAAACCTCGCACGTGTTTTTACTCGACTAGCCTGCGGGATGCATCCTCTCGCACGTGTTTTTACTCGACTAGCCTGCGGGATGCATCCTCTCGCACGTGTTTTTACTGGACTAGCCTGCGGGATGCATCCCCTCGCACGTGTTTTTACTCGACTAGCCTGCGGGATGCATCCTCTCGCACGTGTTTTTACTCGACTAGCCTGCGGGATGCATCCTCACGCACGTGTTTTACTCGACTAGCCTGCAGGATGCATCCTCTCGCACGTGTTTTTACTCGACTAGCCTGCGGGATGCATCCTCTCGCACGTGTTTTTACTGGACTAGCCTGCGGGATGCATCCCCTCGCACGTGTTTTTACTCGACTAGCCTGCGGGATGCATCCACTCGCACGTGTTTTTACTGGACTAGCCTGCGGGATGCATCCCCTCGCACGTGTTTTCACTCGACTAGCCTGCAGGATGCATCCTCTCGCACGTGTTTTTACTCGACTAGCCTGCGGGATGCATCCTCTCGCACGTGTTTTTACTGGACTAGCCTGCGGGATGCATCCCCTCGCACGTGTTTTTACTCGACTAGCCTGCGGGAAGCATCCTCTTGCACGTGTTTTTACTCGACTAGCCTGCGGGATGCATCCTCTCGCACGTGTTTTTACTCGACTAGCCTGCCGGGATGCATCCTCTCGCACGTGTTTTTGCTCGACTAGCCATGCGCATCCCAAAAAACCTGCGCATGCGCATCCCAAAAAACCTGCGCATGCGCATCCCAAAAAACCTGCGCATGCGCATCCCACAAAACCTGCGCATGCGCATCCCACAAAACCTGCGGATACGCATCCCACAAAACCTCGCACGTGTTTTTACTCGACTAGCCGGCGGGATGCATCCTCTCGCACGTGTTTTTACTGGACTAGCCTGCGGGATGCATCCTCTCGCATGTGTTTTTACTCGACTAGCCTGCGGGATGCACCCTCTCGCACGTGTTTTTACTCGACTAGCCTGCGGGATGCATCCTCTCGCACGTGTTTTTACTCGACTAGCCTGCGGCGTGCATCCTCTCGCACGTGTTTTTACTCGACTAGCCTGCGGGATGCATCCTCTCGCACGTGTTTTTACTCGACTAGCCTGCGGCGTGCATCCTCTCGCACGTGTTTTTACTCGACTAGCCTGCGGGATGCATCCTCTCGCACGTGTTTTTCACTCGACTAGCCTGCGGGATGCATCCTCTCGCACGTGTTTTTACTCGACTAGCCTGCGGGATGCATCCTCTCGCAAGTGTTTTTACTCGACTAGCCTGCGGGATGCATCCTCTCGCACGTGTTTTTACTCGACTAGCCTGCGGGATGCATCCTCTCGCACGTGTTTTTACTCGACTAGCCTGCGGGATGCATCCTCTCGCACGTGTTTTTACTCGACTAGCCTGCGGGATGCATCCTCTCGCACGTGTTTTTACTCGACTAGCCTGCGGCGTGCATCCTCTCGCACGTGTTTTTACTCGACTAGCCTGCGGGATGCATCCTCTCGCACGTGTTTTTACTCGACTAGCCTGCGGGATGCATCCTCTCGCACGTGTTTTCACTCGACTAGCCTGCGGGGTGCATCCTCTCGCACGTGTTTTTACTCGACTAGCCTGCGGGGTGCATCCTCTCGCACGTGTTTTTACTCGACTAGCCTGCGGGATGCATCCTCTCGCACGTGTTTTTATTCGACTAGCCAGCGGGATGCATCCTCTCGCACGTGTTTTTACTCGACTAGCCTGCGGGGTGCATCCTCTCGCACGTGTTTTTACTCGACTAGCCTGCGGGATGCATCCTCTCGCACGTGTTTTTATTCGACTAGCCAGCGGGATGCATCCTCTCGCACGTGTTTTTACTCGACTAGCCTGCGGGATGCATCCTCTCGCACGTGTTTTTACTCGACCAGCCTGCGGGATGCATCCTCTCGCACGTGTTTTTTTTCGACTAGCCTGCGGGACGCATCCTCTCGCACGTGTTTTTTTTCGACTAGCCTGCGGGACGCATCCTCTCGCACGTGTTTTTCACTCGACTAGCCTGCGGGATGCATCCTCTCGCACGTGTTTTTACTCGACTAGCCTGCGGCGTGCATCCTCTCGCACGTGTTTTTACTCGACTAGCCTGCGGCATGCATCCTCTCGCACGTGTTTTTACTCGACTAGCCTGCGGGATGCATCCTCTCGCACGTGTTTTTACTCGACTAGCCTGCGGGATGCATCCTCTCGCACTTGTTTTTACTCGACTAGCCTGCGGGGTGCATCCTCTCGCACGTGTTTTTACTCGACTAGCCTGCGGGATGCATCCTCTCGCACGTGTTTTTACTCGACTAGCCTGCGGGAAGCATCCTCTCGCACGTGTTTTTACTCAACTAGCCTGCGGGATGCATCCTCTCGCACGTGTTTTTACTCGACTAGCCTGCGGGATGCATCCTCTCGCACGTGTTTTTACTCGACTAGCCTGCGGGATGCATCCTCTCGCAGGTGTTTTTACTCGGCTAGCCTGCGGGATGCATCCTCTCGCACGTGTTTTTACTCGACTAGCCTGCGGCGTGCATCCTCTCGCACGTGTTTTTACTCGACTAGCCTGCGGGATGCATCCTCTCGCACGTGATTTTACGCGACTAGCCTGCGGCGTGCATCCTCTCACACGTGTTTTTACTCCACTAGCCTGCGGGATGCATCCTCTCGCACTTGTTTTTACTCGACTAGCCTGCGGGGTGCATCCTCTCGCACGTGTTTTTACTCGACTAGCCTGCGGGATGCATCCTCTCGCACGTGTTTTTACTCGACTAGCCTGCGGGATGCATCCTCTCGCACGTGTTTTTACTCGACTAGCCTGCGGGATGCATCCTCTCGCACGTGTTTTTACTCGACTAGCCTGCGGGATGCATCCTCTCGCAAGTGATTTTTTTCGACTAGCCTGCGGGACGCATCCTCTCGCACGTGTTTTTCACTCGACTAGCCTGCGGGATGCATCCTCTCGCACGTGTTTTTACTTGACTAGCCTGCGGCATGCATCCTCTCGCACGTGTTTTTTTCGACTAGCCTGCGGGATGCATCTTCTCGCACGTGTTTTTACTCGACTTGCCTGCGGGGTGCATCCTCTGGCACGTGTTTTTACTCGACTAGCCTGCGGGATGCATCCTCTCGCACGTGTTTTTACTCGACTAGCCTGCGGGAAGCATCCTCTCGCACGTATTTTTACTCGACTTGCCTGCGGCGTGCATCCTCTCGCACGTGTTTTTACTCGACTAGCCTGCGGGATGCATCCTCTCGCACGTGTTTTTACTCGACTAGCCTGCGGCGTGCATCCTCTCGCACGTGTTTTTACTCGACTAGCCTGCGGGATGCATCCTCTCGCACGTGTTTTTACTCGACTAGCCTGCGGCGTGCATCCTCTCGCACGTGTTTTTACTCGACTAGCCTGCGGGATGCATCCTCTCGCACGTGTTTTTACTCGACTAGCCTGCGGGATGCATCCTCTCGCACGTGTTTTTACTCGACTAGCCTGCGGGGTGCATCCTCTCGCACGGGTTTTTACTCGACTAGCCTGCGGGATGCATCCTCTCGCACGTGTTTTTACTCGACTAGAATGCGGGATGCATCCTCTCGCACGTGTTTTTACTCGACTAGCCTGCGGGGTGCATCCTCTCGCACGTGTTTTTACTCGACTAGCCTGCGGGATGCATCCTTTCGCACGTGTTTTTACTCGACTAGCCTGCGGGAAGCATCCTCTCGCACGTGTTTTTACTCAACTAGCCTGCGGGATGCATCCTCTCGCACGTGTTTTTACTCGACTAGCCTGCGGGATGCATCCTCTCGCACGTGTTTTTACTCGACTAGCCTGCGGCGTGCATCCTCTCGCACGTGTTTTTACTCGACTAGCCTGCGGGATGCATCCTCTCGCACGTGTTTTTAATCGACTAGCCTGCGACGTGCATCCTCTCGCACGTGTTTTTACTCGACTAGCCTGCGGGATGCATCCTCTCGCACGTGTTTTTACTCCACTAGCCTGCGGGATGCATCCTCTCGCACTTGTTTTTACTCGACTAGCCTGCGGGGTGCATCCTCTCGCACGTGTTTTTACTCGACTAGCCTGCGGGATGCATCCTCTCGCACGTGTTTTTACTCGACTAGCCTGCGGGATGCATCCTCTCGCACGTGTTTTTACTCGACTAGCCTGCGGGATGCATCCTCTCGCACGTGTTTTTACTCGACTAGCCTGCGGGATGCATCCTCTCGCACGTGTTTTTACTCGACCAGCCTGCGGGATGCATCCTCTCGCACGTGTTTTTTTTCGACTAGCCTGCGGGACGCATCCTCTCGCACGTGTTTTTTTTCGACTAGCCTGCGGGACGCATCCTCTCGCACGTGTTTTTCACTCGACTAGCCTGCGGGATGCATCCTCTCGCACGTGTTTTTACTCGACTAGCCTGAGGCGTGCATCCTCTCGCACGTGTTTTTACTCGACTAGCCTGCGGCATGCATCCTCTCGCACGTGTTTTTACTCGACTAGCCTGCGGGATGCATCCTCTCGCACGTGTTTTTACTCGACTAGCCTGCGGGATGCATCCTCTCGCACTTGTTTTTACTCGACTAGCCTGCGGGGTGCATCCTCTCGCACGTGTTTTTACTCGACTAGCCTGCGGGATGCATCCTCTCGCACGTGTTTTTACTCGACTAGCCTGCGGGAAGCATCCTCTCGCACGTGTTTTTACTCAACTAGCCTGCGGGATGCATCCTCTCGCACGTGTTTTTACTCGACTAGCCTGCGGGATGCATCCTCTCGCACGTGTTTTTACTCGACTAGCCTGCGGGATGCATCCTCTCGCAGGTGTTTTTACTCGGCTAGCCTGCGGGATGCATCCTCTCGCACGTGTTTTTACTCGACTAGCCTGCGGCGTGCATCCTCTCGCACGTGTTTTTACTCGACTAGCCTGCGGGATGCATCCTCTCGCACGTGATTTTACGCGACTAGCCTGCGGCGTGCATCCTCTCACACGTGTTTTTACTCCACTAGCCTGCGGGATGCATCCTCTCGCACTTGTTTTTACTCGACTAGCCTGCGGGGTGCATCCTCTCGCACGTGTTTTTACTCGACTAGCCTGCGGGATGCATCCTCTCGCACGTGTTTTTACTCGACTAGCCTGCGGGATGCATCCTCTCGCACGTGTTTTTACTCGACTAGCCTGCGGGATGCATCCTCTCGCACGTGTTTTTACTCGACTAGCCTGCGGGATGCATCCTCTCGCAAGTGATTTTTTTCGACTAGCCTGCGGGACGCATCCTCTCGCACGTGTTTTTCACTCGACTAGCCTGCGGGATGCATCCTCTCGCACGTGTTTTTACTTGACTAGCCTGCGGCATGCATCCTCTCGCACGTGTTTTTTTCGACTAGCCTGCGGGATGCATCTTCTCGCACGTGTTTTTACTCGACTTGCCTGCGGGGTGCATCCTCTGGCACGTGTTTTTACTCGACTAGCCTGCGGGATGCATCCTCTCGCACGTGTTTTTACTCGACTAGCCTGCGGGAAGCATCCTCTCGCACGTATTTTTACTCGACTTGCCTGCGGCGTGCATCCTCTCGCACGTGTTTTTACTCGACTAGCCTGCGGGATGCATCCTCTCGCACGTGTTTTTACTCGACTAGCCTGCGGCGTGCATCCTCTCGCACGTGTTTTTACTCGACTAGCCTGCGGGATGCATCCTCTCGCACGTGTTTTTACTCGACTAGCCTGCGGCGTGCATCCTCTCGCACGTGTTTTTACTCGACTAGCCTGCGGGATGCATCCTCTCGCACGTGTTTTTACTCGACTAGCCTGCGGGATGCATCCTCTCGCACGTGTTTTTACTCGACTAGCCTGCGGGGTGCATCCTCTCGCACGGGTTTTTACTCGACTAGCCTGCGGGATGCATCCTCTCGCACGTGTTTTTACTCGACTAGAATGCGGGATGCATCCTCTCGCACGTGTTTTTACTCGACTAGCCTGCGGGGTGCATCCTCTCGCACGTGTTTTTACTCGACTAGCCTGCGGGATGCATCCTTTCGCACGTGTTTTTACTCGACTAGCCTGCGGGAAGCATCCTCTCGCACGTGTTTTTACTCAACTAGCCTGCGGGATGCATCCTCTCGCACGTGTTTTTACTCGACTAGCCTGCGGGATGCATCCTCTCGCACGTGTTTTTACTCGACTAGCCTGCGGGATGCATCCTCTCGCACGTGTTTTTAATCGACTAGCCTGCGACGTGCATCCTCTCGCACGTGTTTTTACTCGACTAGCCTGCGGGATGCATCCTCTCGCACGTGTTTTTACTCCACTAGCCTGCGGGATGCATCCTCTCGCACTTGTTTTTACTCGACTAGCCTGCGGGGTGCATCCTCTCGCACGTGTTTTTACTCGACTAGCCTGCGGGATGCATCCTCTCGCACGTGTTTTTACTCGACTAGCCTGCGGGATGCATCCTCTCGCACGTGTTTTTACTCGACTAGCCTGCGGGATGCATCCTCTCGCACGTGTTTTTACTCGACTAGCCTGCGGGATGCATCCTCTCGCACGTGTTTTTTTTCGACTAGCCTGCGGGACGCATCCTCTCGCACGTGTTTTTCACTCGACTAGCCTGCGGGATGCATCCTCTCGCACGTGTTTTTACTTGACTAGCCTGCGGCGTGCATCCTCTCGCACGTGTTTTTACTCGACTAGCCTGCGGCATGCATCCTCTCGCACGTGTTTTTTTCGACTAGCCTGCGGGATGCATCTTCTCGCACGTGTTTTTACTCGACTTGCCTGCGGGGTGCATCCTCTGGCACGTGTTTTTACTCGACTAGCCTGCGGGATGCATCCTCTCGCACGTGTTTTTACTCGACTAGCCTGCGGGAAGCATCCTCACGCACGTATTTTTACTCGACTTGCCTGCGGCGTGCATCCTCTCGCACGTGTTTTTACTCGACTAGCCTGCGGGATGCATCCTCTCGCACGTGTTTTTACTCGACTAGCCTGCGGCGTGCATCCTCTCGCACGTGTTTTTACTCGACTAGCCTGCGGGATGCATCCTCTCGCACGTGTTTTTACTCGACTAGCCTGCGGCGTGCATCCTCTCGCACGTGTTTTTACTCGACTAGCCTGCGGGATGCATCCTCTCGCACGTGTTTTTACTCGACTAGCCTGCGGCGTGCATCCTCTCGCACGTGTTTTTACTCGACTAGCCTGCGGGATGCATCCTCTCGCACGTGTTTTTACTCGACTAGCCTGCGGGACGCATGCTCTCGCTCGTGTTTTTCACTCGACTAGCCTGCGGGATGCATCCTCTCGCACGTGTTTTTACTCGACTAGTCTGCGGGATGCATCCTCTCGCACGTGTTTTTACTCGACTAGCCTGCGGGATGCATCCTCTCGCACGTGTTTTTACTCGACTAGCCTGCGGGATGCATCCTCTCGCACGTGTTTTTACTAGACTAGCCTGCGGGATGCATCCTCTCGCACGTGTTTTTCACTCGACTAGCCTGCGGGATGCATCCTCTCGCACGTGTTTTTACTCGACTAGCCTGCGGGATGCATCCTCTCGCACGTGTTTTTCACTCGACTAGCCTGCGGCATGCATCCTCTCGCACGTGTTTTTACTCGACTAGCCTGCGGGATGCATCCTCTCGCAAGTGTTTTTACTCGACTAGCCTGCGGGATGCATCCTCTCGCACGTGTTTTTACTCGACTAGCCTGCGGGATGCATCCTCTCGCGCGAGTTTCTACTCGACTAGCCTGCGGGATGCATCCTCTCGCACCTGTTTTTACTCGACTAGCCTGAGGGATGCATCCTCTCGCACGTGATTTTACTCGACTAGCCTGCGGGATGCATCCTCTCGCACGTGTTTCTACTCGACTAGCCTGCGGGATGCATCCTCTCGCATGTGTTTTTACTCGACTAGCCTGAGGGATGCATCCTCTCGCACGTGATTTTACTAGACTAGCCTGCGGGATGCATCCTCTCGCACGTGTTTCTACTCGACTAGCCTGCGGGATGCATCCTCTCGCACGTGTTTTTACTCGACTAGCCTGCTGGATGCATCCTCTCGCACGTGTTTTTACTAGACTAGCCTGCTGGATGCATCCTCTCGCACGTGTTTTTACTCGACTAGATTGCGGGATGCATCCTCTCGCACGTGTTTTTACTAGACTAGCCTGCGGGATGCATCCTCTCGCACGTGTTTTTACTCGACTAGCCTGCGGGATGCATCCTCTCGCACGTGTTTTTACTCGACTAGCCTGCGGGATGCATCCTCTCGCACGTGTTTTTACTCGACTAGCCTGCGGGACGCATGCTCTCGCTCGTGTTTTTCACTCGACTAGCCTGCGGGATGCATCCTCTCGCACGTGTTTTTACTCGACTAGTCTGCGGGATGCATCCTCTCGCACGTGTTTTTACTCGACTAGCCTGCGGGATGCATCCTCTCGCACGTGTTTTTACTCGACTAACCTGCGGGATGCATCCTCTCGCACGTGTTTTTACTCTGCTAGCCTGCGGGATGCATCCTCTCGCACGTGTTTTTCACTCGACTAGCCTGCGGGATGCATCCTCTCGCACGTGTTTTTACTCGACTAGCCTGCGGGATGCATCCTCTCGCACGTGTTTTTCACTCGACTAGCCTGCGGCATGCATCCTCTCGCACGTGTTTTTACTCGACTAGCCTGCGGGATGCATCCTCTCGCACGTGTTTTTACTCGACTAGCCTGCGGGATGCATCCTCTCGCGCGAGTTTCTACTCGACTAGCCTGCGGGATGCATCCTCTCGCACGTGTTTTTACTCGACTAGCCTGAGGGATGCATCTTCTCGCACGTGATTTTACTCGACTAGCCTGCGGGATGCATCCTCTCGCACGTGTTTCTACTCGACTAGCCTGCGGGATGCATCCTCTCGCACGTGTTTTTACTCGACTAGCCTGAGGGATGCATCTTCTCGCACGTGATTTTACTCGACTAGCCTGCGGGATGCATCCTCTCGCACGTGTTTCTACTCGACTAGCCTGCGGGATGCATCCTCTCGCACGTGTTTCTACTCGACTAGCCTGCGGGATGCATCCTCTCGCACGTGTTTTTACTCGACTAGCCTGCTGGATGCATCCTCTCGCCCGTATTTTTACTAGACTAGCCTGCGGGATGCATCCTCTCGCACGTGTTTTTACTCGACTAGATTGCGGGATGCATCCTCTCGCACGTGTTTTTACTAGACTAGCCTGCGGGATGCATCCTCTCGCACGTGTTTTTACTCGACTAGCCTGCGGGATGCATCCTCTCGCACGTGTTTTTACTCGACTAGCCTGCGGGATGCATCCTCTCGCACGTGTTTTTACTCGACTAGCCTGCGGGATGCATCCTCTCGCACGTGTTTTTACTCGACTAGCCTGCGGGATGCATCCTCTCGCACGTGTTTTTACTCGACTAGCCTGCGGGATGCATCCTCTCGCACGTGTTTTTACTCGACTAACCTGCGGATGCATCCTCTCGCACGTGTTTTTACTCTGCTAGCCTGCGGGATGCATCCTCTCGCACGTGTTTTTCACTCGACTAGCCTGCGGGATGCATCCTCTCGCACGTGTTTTTACTCGACTAGCCTGCGGGATGCATCCTCTCGCACGTGTTTTTCACTCGACTAGCCTGCGGCATGCATCCTCTCGCACGTGTTTTTACTCGACTAGCCTGCGGGATGCATCCTCTCGCACGTGTTTTTACTCGACTAGCCTGCGGGATGCATCCTCTCGCGCGAGTTTCTACTCGACTAGCCTGCGGGATGCATCCTCTCGCACGTGTTTTTACTCGACTAGCCTGAGGGATGCATCTTCTCGCACGTGATTTTACTCGACTAGCCTGCGGGATGCATCCTCTCGCACGTGTTTCTACTCGACTAGCCTGCGGGATGCATCCTCTCGCACGTGTTTTTACTCGACTAGCCTGAGGGATGCATCTTCTCGCACGTGATTTTACTCGACTAGCCTGCGGGATGCATCCTCTCGCACGTGTTTCTACTCGACTAGCCTGCGGGATGCATCCTCTCGCACGTGTTTCTACTCGACTAGCCTGCGGGATGCATCCTCTCGCACGTGTTTTTACTCGACTAGCCTGCTGGATGCATCCTCTCGCCCGTATTTTTACTAGACTAGCCTGCGGGATGCATCCTCTCGCACGTGTTTTTACTCGACTAGATTGCGGGATGCATCCTCTCGCACGTGTTTTTACTAGACTAGCCTGCGGGATGCATCCTCTCGCACGTGTTTTTACTCGACTAGCCTGCGGGATGCATCCTCTCGCACGTGTTTTTACTCGACTAGCCTGCGGGATGCATCCTCTCGCACGTGTTTTTACTCGACTAGCCTGCGGGATGCATCCTCTCGCACGTGTTTTTACTCGACTAGCCTGCGGGATGCATCCTCTCGCACGTGTTTTTACTCGACTAGCCTGCGGGATGCATCCTCTCGCACGTGTTTTTACTCGACTAGCCTGCGGGATGCGTCCTCTCGCACGTGTTTTTACTCGACTAGCCTGCGGGATGCATCCTCTCGCACGTGTTTTTACTCGGCTAGCCTGCGGGATGCATCCTCTCGCACTTGTTTTTACTCGACTTGCCTGCGGGATGCATCCTCTCGCACGTGTTTTTACTCGACTAGCCTGCGGGATGCATCCTCTCGCACGTGTTTTTACTCGACTAGCCTGCGTGATGCATCCTCTCGCACGTGTTTTTCACTCGACTAGCCTGCGGGATGCATCCTCTCTCACGTGTTTTTACTCGACTAGCCTGCGGGATGCATCCTCTCGCACGTGTTTTTACTCGGCTAGCCTGCGGGATGCATCCTCTCGCACTTGTTTTTACTCGACTTGCCTGCGGGATGCATCCTCTCGCACGTGTTTTTACTCGACTAGCCTGCGGGATGCATCCTCTCGCACGTGTTTTTACTCGACTAGCCTGCGTGATGCATCCTCTCGCACGTGTTTTTCACTCGACTAGCCTGCGGGATGCATCCTCTCGCACGTGTTTTTACTCGACTAGCCTGCGGGATGCATCCTCTCGCAAGTGTTTTTACTCGACTAGCCTGCGGGATGCATCCTCTCGCACGTGTTTTTACTAGACTAGCCTGCGGGATGCATCCTCTCGCACGTGTTTTTACTCGACTAGCCTGCGGGATGCATCCTCTCGCACGTGTTTTTACTCGACTAGCCTGCGGGATGCATCCTCTCGCACGTGTTTTTACTCGACTAGCCTGCGGGATGCATCCTCTCGCACGTGTTTGTACACGACTAGCCTGCGGGATGCATCCTCTCGCACGTGTTTTTACTCGACTAGCCTGCGGGATGCATCCTCTCGCACGTGTTTTTACTCGACTAGCCTGCGGGATGCGTCCTCTCGCACGTGTTTTTACTCGACTAGCCTGCGGGATGCATCCTCTCGCACGTGTTTTTACTCGGCTAGCCTGCGGGATGCATCCTCTCGCACTTGTTTTTACTCGACTTGCCTGCGGGATGCATCCTCTCGCACGTGTTTTTACTCGACTAGCCTGCGGGATGCATCCTCTCGCACGTGTTTTTACTCGACTAGCCTGCGTGATGCATCCTCTCGCACGTGTTTTTCACTCGACTAGCCTGCGGGATGCATCCTCTCGCACGTGTTTTTACTCGACTAGCCTGCGGGATGCATCCTCTCGCACGTGTTTTTACTCGACTAGCCTGCGGGATGCATCCTCTCGCACGTGTTTTTACTCGACTAGCCTGCGGGATGCATCCTCTCGCACGTGTTTTTACTCGACTAGCCTGCGGCGTGCATCCTCTCGCACGTGTTTTTACTCGACTAGCCTGCGGGATGCATCCTCTCGCACGTGTTTTTACTCGACTAGCCTGCGGGATGCATCCTCTCGCACGTGTTTTCACTCGACTAGCCTGCGGGGTGCATCCTCTCGCACGTGTTTTTACTCGACTAGCCTGCGGGGTGCATCCTCTCGCACGTGTTTTTACTCGACTAGCCTGCGGGATGCATCCTCTCGCACGTGTTTTTATTCGACTAGCCTGCGGGATGCATCCTCTCGCACGTGTTTTTACTCGACTAGCCTGCGGGATGCATCCTCTCGCACGTGTTTTTACTCGACCAGCCTGCGGGATGCATCCTCTCGCACGTGTTTTTTTTCGACTAGCCTGCGGGACGCATCCTCTCGCACGTGTTTTTTTTCGACTAGCCTGCGGGACGCATCCTCTCGCACGTGTTTTTCACTCGACTAGCCTGCGGGATGCATCCTCTCGCACGTGTTTTTACTCGACTAGCCTGCGGCGTGCATCCTCTCGCACGTGTTTTTACTCGACTAGCCTGCGGCATGCATCCTCTCGCACGTGTTTTTACTCGACTAGCCTGCGGGATGCATCCTCTCGCACGTGTTTTTACTCGACTAGCCTGCGGGATGCATCCTCTCGCACTTGTTTTTACTCGACTAGCCTGCGGGGTGCATCCTCTCGCACGTGTTTTTACTCGACTAGCCTGCGGGATGCATCCTCTCGCACGTGTTTTTACTCGACTAGCCTGCGGGAAGCATCCTCTCGCACGTGTTTTTACTCAACTAGCCTGCGGGATGCATCCTCTCGCACGTGTTTTTACTCGACTAGCCTGCGGGATGCATCCTCTCGCACGTGTTTTTACTGGACTAGCCTGCGGGATGCATCCTCTCGCACGTGTTTTTACTCGACTAGCCTGCGGGATGCATCCTCTCGCACGTGTTTTTACTCGACTAGCCTGCGGGATGCATCCTCTCGCACGTGTTTTTACTCGACTAGCCTGCGGGAAGCATCCTCTCGCACGTGTTTTTACTCGACTAGCCTGCGGGATGCATCCTCTCGCACGTGTTTTTACTCGACTAGCCTGCGGGATGCATCCTCTCGCACGTGTTTTTGCTCGACTAGCCATGCGCATCCCAAAAAATCTGCGCATGCGCATCCCAAAAAACCTGCGCATGCGCAACCCACAAAACCTGCGCATGCGCATCCCACAAAACCTGCGCATGCGCATCCCACAAAACCTCGCACGTGTTTTTACTCGACTAGCCTGCGGGATGCATCCTCTCGCACGTGTTTTTACTCGACTAGCCTGCGGGATGCATCCTCCCGCACGTGTTTTTACTCGACTAGCCTGCGGGATGCATCCTCTCGCACGTGTTTTTGCTCGACTAGCCTGCGGGATGCATCCTCTCGCACGTGTTTTTGCTCGACTAGCCATGCGCATCCCACAAAACCTGCTCATGCGCATCCCACAAAACCTGCGCATGCGCATCCCACAAAACCTCGCACGTGTTTTTACGCGACTAGCCTGCGGGATGCATCCTCTCGCACGTGTTTTTACTCGACTAGCCTGCGGGATGCATCCTCTCGCACGTGTTTTTATTGGACTAGCCTGCGGGATGCATCCCCTCGCACGTGTTTTTACTCGACTAGCCTGCGGGATGCATCCTCTCGCACGTGTTTTTACTCGACTAGCCTGCGGGATGCATCCTCACGCACGTGTTTTACTCGACTAGCCTGCAGGATGCATCCTCTCGCACGTGTTTTTACTCGACTAGCCTGCGGGATGCATCCTCTCGCACGTGTTTTTACTGGACTAGCCTGCGGGATGCATCCCCTCGCACGTGTTTTTACTCGACTAGCCTGCGGGATGCATCCTCTCGCACGTGTTTTTACTCGACTAGCCTGCGGGATGCATGCTCTCGCACGTGTTTTTACTCGACTAGCCTGCGGGATGCATCCTCTCGCACGTGTTTTTACTCGACTAGCCTGCGGGATGCATGCTCTCGCACGTGTTTTTACTCGACTAGCCTGCGGGATGCATCCTCTCGCACGTGTTTTTACTCGACTAGCCTGCGGGAAGCATCCTCTCGCACGTGTTTTTGCTCGACTAGCCTGCGGGATGCATCCTCTCGCACGTGTTTTTGCTCGACTAGCCATGCGCATCCCAAAAAACCTGCGCATGCGCATCCCACAAAACCTGCTCATGCGCATCCCACAAAACCTGCGCATGCGCATCCCACAAAACCTCGCACGTGTTTTTACTCGACTAGCCTGCGGGATGCATCCTCTCGCACGTGTTTTTACTCGACTAGCCTGCGGGATGCATCCTCTCGCACGTGTTTTTACTGGACTAGCCTGCGGGATGCATCCCCTCGCACGTGTTTTTACTCGACTAGCCTGCGGGATGCATCCTCTCGCACGTGTTTTTACTCGACTAGCCTGCGGGATGCATCCTCACGCACGTGTTTTACTCGACTAGCCTGCAGGATGCATCCTCTCGCACGTGTTTTTACTCGACTAGCCTGCGGGATGCATCCTCTCGCACGTGTTTTTACTGGACTAGCCTGCGGGATGCATCCCCTCGCACGTGTTTTTACTCGACTAGCCTGCGGGATGCATCCACTCGCACGTGTTTTTACTGGACTAGCCTGCGGGATGCATCCCCTCGCACGTGTTTTCACTCGACTAGCCTGCAGGATGCATCCTCTCGCACGTGTTTTTACTCGACTAGCCTGCGGGATGCATCCTCTCGCACGTGTTTTTACTGGACTAGCCTGCGGGATGCATCCCCTCGCACGTGTTTTTACTCGACTAGCCTGCGGGAAGCATCCTCTTGCACGTGTTTTTACTCGACTAGCCTGCGGGATGCATCCTCTCGCACGTGTTTTTACTCGACTAGCCTGCCGGGATGCATCCTCTCGCACGTGTTTTTGCTCGACTAGCCATGCGCATCCCAAAAAACCTGCGCATGCGCATCCCAAAAAACCTGCGCATGCGCATCCCAAAAAACCTGCGCATGCGCATCCCACAAAACCTGCGCATGCGCATCCCACAAAACCTGCGGATACGCATCCCACAAAACCTCGCACGTGTTTTTACTCGACTAGCCGGCGGGATGCATCCTCTCGCACGTGTTTTTACTGGACTAGCCTGCGGGATGCATCCTCTCGCATGTGTTTTTACTCGACTAGCCTGCGGGATGCACCCTCTCGCACGTGTTTTTACTCGACTAGCCTGCGGGATGCATCCTCTCGCACGTGTTTTTGCTCGACTAGCCATGCGCATCCCAAAAAATCTGCGCATGCGCATCCCAAAAAACCTGCGCATGCGCAACCCACAAAACCTGCGCATGCGCATCCCACAAAACCTGCGCATGCGCATCCCACAAAACCTCGCACGTGTTTTTACTCGACTAGCCTGCGGGATGCATCCTCTCGCACGTGTTTTTACTCGACTAGCCTGCGGGATGCATCCTCCCGCACGTGTTTTTACTCGACTAGCCAGCGGGATGCATCCTCTCGCACGTGTTTTTGCTCGACTAGCCTGCGGGATGCATCCTCTCGCACGTGTTTTTGCTCGACTAGCCATGCGCATCCCACAAAACCTGCTCATGCGCATCCCACAAAACCTGCGCATGCGCATCCCACAAAACCTCGCACGTGTTTTTACTCGACTAGCCTGCGGGATGCATCCTCTCGCACGTGTTTTTACTCGACTAGCCTGCGGGATGCATCCTCTCGCACGTGTTTTTATTGGACTAGCCTGCGGGATGCATCCCCTCGCACGTGTTTTTACTCGACTAGCCTGCGGGATGCATCCTCTCGCACGTGTTTTTACTCGACTAGCCTGCGGGATGCATCCTCACGCACGTGTTTTACTCGACTAGCCTGCAGGATGCATCCTCTCGCACGTGTTTTTACTCGACTAGCCTGCGGGATGCATCCTCTCGCACGTGTTTTTACTGGACTAGCCTGCGGGATGCATCCCCTCGCACGTGTTTTTGCTCGACTAGCCATGCGCATCCCAAAAAACCTGCGCATGCGCATCCCACAAAACCTGCGCATGCGCATCCCACAAAACCTGCGCATGCGCATCCCACAAAACCTGCGCATACGCATCCCACAAAACCTCGCACATGTTTTTACTCGACTAGCCGGCGGGATGCATCCTCTCGCACGTGTTTTTACTGGACTAGCCTGCGGGATGCATCCTCTCGCACGTGTCTTTACTCGACTAGCCTGCGGGATGCATCCTCTCGCACGTGTTTTTACTCGACTAGCCATGCGCATCCCAAAAAACCTGCGCATGCGCATCCCAAAAAACCTGCGCATGCGCATCCCACAAAACCTGCGCATACGCATACCACAAAACCTCGCACGTGTTTTTACTCGACTAGCCGGCGGGATGCATCCTCTCGCACGTGTTTTTACTGGACTAGCCTGCGGGATGCATCCTCTCGCACGTGTTTTTACTCGACTAGCCTGCGGGATGCACCCTCTCGCACGTGTTTTTACTCGACTAGCCTGCGGGATGCATCCTCTCGCACGTGTTTTTACTCGACTAGCCTGCGGGATGCATCCTCTCGCACGTGTTTTTATTCGACTAGCCTGCGGGATGCAACCTCACGCACGTGTTTTACTCGACTAGCCTGCAGGATGCATCCTCTCGCACGTGTTTTTACTCGACTAGCCTGCGGGATGCATCCTCTCGCACGTGTTTTTATTCGACTAGCCTGCGGGATGCATCCTCACGCACGTGTTTTACTCGACTAGCCTGCAGGATGCATCCTCTCGCACGTGTTTTTACTCGACTAGCCTACGGGATGCATCCTCCCGCACGTGTTTTTACTCGACTAGCCTGCGGGATGCATCCTCTCGCACGTGTTTTTGCTCGACTAGCCATGCGCATCCCAAAAAACCTGCGCATGCGCATCCCACAAAACCTGCGCATGCGCATCCCACAAAACCTCGCACGTGTTTTTACTCGACTAGCCTGCGGGATGCATCCTCTCGCACGTGTTTTTACTGGACTAGCCTGCGGGATGCATCCTCTCGCACGTGTTTTTACTCGACTAGCCTGCGGGATGCATCCTCTCGCACGTGTTTTTACTCGACTAGCCTGCGGGATGCATCCTCTCGCACGTGTTTTTACTCGACTAGCCTGCGGGAAGCATCCTCTCGCACGTGTTTTTACTCGACTAGCCTGCGGGATGCATCCTCTCGCACGTGTTTTTACTCGACTAGCCTGCGGGATGCATCCTCTCGCACGTGTTTTTGCTCGACTAGCCATGCGCATCCCAAAAAACCTGCGCATGCGCAACCCACAAAACCTGCGCATGCGCATTCCACAAAACCTGCGCATGCGCATCCCACAAAACCTCGCACGTGTTTTTACTCGACTAGCCTGCGGGATGCATCCTCTCGCACGTGTTTTTACTCGACTAGCCTGCAGGATGCATCCTCCCGCACGTGTTTTTACTCGACTAGCCTGCGGGATGCATCCTCTCGCACGTGTTTTTACTCGACTAGCCTGCGGGATGCATCCTCCCGCACGTGTTTTTACTCGACTAGCCAGCGGGATGCATCCTCTCGCACGTGTTTTTGCTCGACTAGCCTGCGGGATGCATCCTCTCGCACGTGTTTTTGCTCGACTAGCCATGCGCATCCCACAAAACCTGCTCATGCGCATCCCACAAAACCTGCGCATGCGCATCCCACAAAACCTCGCACGTGTTTTTACTCGACTAGCCTGCGGGATGCATCCTCTCGCACGTGTTTTTACTCGACTAGCCTGCGGGATGCATCCTCTCGCACGTGTTTTTATTGGACTAGCCTGCGGGATGCATCCCCTCGCACGTGTTTTTACTCGACTAGCCTGCGGGATGCATCCTCTCGCACGTGTTTTTACTCGACTAGCCTGCGGGATGCATCCTCACGCACGTGTTTTACTCGACTAGCCTGCAGGATGCATCCTCTCGCACGTGTTTTTACTCGACTAGCCTACGGGATGCATCCTCCCGCACGTGTTTTTACTCGACTAGCCTGCGGGATGCATCCTCTCGCACGTGTTTTTGCTCGACTAGCCATGCGCATCCCAAAAAACCTGCGCATGCGCATCCCACAAAACCTGCGCATGCGCATCCCACAAAACCTCGCACGTGTTTTTACTCGACTAGCCTGCGGGATGCATCCTCTCGCACGTGTTTTTACTGGACTAGCCTGCGGGATGCATCCTCTCGCACGTGTTTTTACTCGACTAGCCTGCGGGATGCATCCTCTCGCACGTGTTTTTACTCGACTAGCCTGCGGGATGCATCCTCTCGCACGTGTTTTTACTCGACTAGCCTGCGGGAAGCATCCTCTCGCACGTGTTTTTACTCGACTAGCCTGCGGGATGCATCCTCTCGCACGTGTTTTTACTCGACTAGCCTGCGGGATGCATCCTCTCGCACGTGTTTTTGCTCGACTAGCCATGCGCATCCCAAAAAACCTGCGCATGCGCAACCCACAAAACCTGCGCATGCGCATTCCACAAAACCTGCGCATGCGCATCCCACAAAACCTCGCACGTGTTTTTACTCGACTAGCCTGCGGGATGCATCCTCTCGCACGTGTTTTTACTCGACTAGCCTGCAGGATGCATCCTCCCGCACGTGTTTTTACTCGACTAGCCTGCGGGATGCATCCTCTCGCACGTGTTTTTGCTCGACTAGCCTGCGGGATGCATCCTCTCGCACGTGTTTTTGCTCGACTAGCCATGCGCATCCCACAAAACCTGCTCATGCGCATCCCACAAAACCTGCGCATGCGCATCCCACAAAACCTCGCACGTGTTTTTACGCGACTAGCCTGCGGGATGCATCCTCTCGCACGTGTTTTTACTCGACTAGCCTGCGGGATGCATCCTCTCGCACGTGTTTTTATTGGACTAGCCTGCGGGATGCATCCCCTCGCACGTGTTTTTACTCGACTAGCCTGCGGGATGCATCCTCTCGCACGTGTTTTTACTCGACTAGCCTGCGGGATGCATCCTCACGCACGTGTTTTACTCGACTAGCCTGCAGGATGCATCCTCTCGCACGTGTTTTTACTCGACTAGCCTGCGGGATGCATCCTCTCGCACGTGTTTTTACTGGACTAGCCTGCGGGATGCATCCCCTCGCACGTGTTTTTACTCGACTAGCCTGCGGGATGCATCCTCTCGCACGTGTTTTTACTCGACTAGCCTGCGGAATGCATCCTCCCGCACGTGTTTTTACTCGACTAGCCTGCGGGATGCATCCTCTCGCACGTGTTTTTGCTCGACTAGCCTGCGGGATGCATCCTCTCGCACGTGTTTTTGCTCGACTAGCCATGCGCATCCCACAAAACCTGCTCATGCGCATCCCACAAAACCTGCGCATGCGCATCCCACAAAACCTCGCACGTGTTTTTACTCGACTAGCCTGCGGGATGCATCCTCTCGCACGTGTTTTTACTCGACTAGCCTGCGGGATGCATCCTCTCGCACGTGTTTTTATTGGACTAGCCTGCGGGATGCATCCCCTCGCACGTGTTTTTACTCGACTAGCCTGCGGGATGCATCCTCTCGCACGTGTTTTTACTCGACTAGCCTGCGGGATGCATCCTCACGCACGTGTTTTACTCGACTAGCCTGCAGGATGCATCCTCTCGCACGTGTTTTTACTCGACTAGCCTGCGGGATGCATCCTCTCGCACGTGTTTTTACTGGACTAGCCTGCGGGATGCATCCCCTCGCACGTGTTTTTGCTCGACTAGCCATGCGCATCCCAAAAAACCTGCGCATGCGCATCCCACAAAACCTGCGCATGCGCATCCCACAAAACCTGCGCATGCGCATCCCACAAAACCTGCGCATACGCATCCCACAAAACCTCGCACATGTTTTTACTCGACTAGCCGGCGGGATGCATCCTCTCGCACGTGTTTTTACTGGACTAGCCTGCGGGATGCATCCTCTCGCACGTGTCTTTACTCGACTAGCCTGCGGGATGCACAATCTCGCACGTGTTTTTACTCGACTAGACTGCGGGATGCATCCTCTCGCACGTGTTTTTACTCGACTAGTCTGCGGGATGCATCCTCTCGCACGTGTTTTTATTCGACTAGCCTGCGGGATGCATCCTCACGCACGTGTTTTACTCGACTAGCCTGCAGGATGCATCCTCTCGCACGTGTCTTTACTCGACTAGCCTGCGGGATGCATCCTCTCGCACGTGTTTTTGCTCGACTAGCCATGCGCATCCCAAAAAACCAGCGCATGCGCATCCCAAAAAACCTGCGCATGCGCATCCCAAAAAACCTGCGAATGCGCATCCCACAAAACCTGCGCATGCGCATCCCACAAAACCTGCGCATACGCATCCCACAAAACCTCGCACGTGTTTTTACTCGACTAGCCGGCGGGATGCATCCTCTCGCACGTGTTTTTACTGGACTAGCCTGCGGGATGCATCCTCTCGCACGTGTTTTTACTCGACTAGCCTGCGGGATGCACCCTCTCGCACGTGTTTTTACTCGACTAGCCTGCGGGATGCATCCTCTCGCACGTGTTTTTACTCGACTAGCCTGCGGGATGCATCCTCTAGCACGTGTTTTTATTCGACTAGCCTGCAGGATGCATCCTCTCGCACGTGTTTTTACTCGACTAGCCTGCGGGATGCATCCTCCCGCACGTGTTTTTACTCGACTAGCCTGCGGGATGCATCCTCTCGCACGTGTTTTTACTCGACTAGCCTGCGGGATGCACCCTCTCGCACGTGTTTTTACTCGACTAGCCTGCGGGATGCATCCTCTCGCACGTGTTTTTACTCGACTAGCCTGCGGGATGCATCCTCTAGCACGTGTTTTTATTCGACTAGCCTGCGGGATGCATCCTCACGCACGTGTTTTACTCGACTAGCCTGCAGGATGCATCCTCTCGCACGTGTTTTTACTCGACTAGCCTGCGGGATGCATCCTCCCGCACGTGTTTTTACTCGACTAGCCTGCGGGATGCATCCTCTCGCACGTGTTTTTACTCGACTAGCCTGCGGGATGCATCCTCTCGCACGTGTTTTTACTCTACTAGCCTGCGGGATGCATCCTCTCGCACGTGTTTTTACTCGACTAGCCTGCGGGAAGCATCCTCTCGCACGTGTTTTTACTCGACTAGCCTGCGGGAAGCATCCTCTTGCACGTGTTTTTACTCGACTAGCCTGCGGGATGCATCCTCTCGCACGTGTTTTTACTCGACTAGCCTGCGGGATGTATCCTGTCGCACGTGTCTTTACTCGACTAGCCTGCGGGATGCATCCTCTCGCACGTGTTTTTGCTCGACTAGCCTGCGGGATGCATCCTCTCGCACGTGTTTTTGCTCGACTAGCCATGCGCATCCCAAAAAACCTGCGCATGCGCATCCCACAAAACCTGCGCATGCGCATCCCACAAAACCTGCGCATACGCATCCCACAAAACCTCGCACGTGTTTTTACTCGACTAGCCGGCGGGATGCATCCTCTCGCACGTGTTTTTACTGGACTAGCCTGCGGGATGCATCCTCTCGCACGTGTTTTTACTCGACTAGCCATGCGCATCCCAAAAAACCTGCGCATGCGCAACCCACAAAACCTGCGCATGCGCATCCCACAAAACCTGCGCATGCGCATCCCACAAAACCTGCGCATACGCATACCACAAAACCTCGCACGTGTTTTTACTCGACTAGCCGGCGGGATGCATCCTCTCGCACGTGTTTTTACTGGACTAGCCTGCGGGATGCATCCTCTCGCACGTGTTTTTACTCGACTAGCCTGCGGGATGCACCCTCTCGCACGTGTTTTTACTCGACTAGCCTGCGGGATGCATCCTCTCGCACGTGTTTTTACTCGACTAGCCTGCGGGATGCATCCTCTCGCACGTGTTTTTATTCGACTATCCTGCGGGATGCAACCTCACGCACGTGTTTTACTCGACTAGCCTGCAGGATGCATCCTCTCGCACGTGTTTTTACTCGACTAGCCTGCGGGATGCATCCTCTCGCACGTGTTTTTATTCGACTAGCCTGCGGGATGCATCCTCACGCACGTGTTTTACTCGACTAGCCTGCAGGATGCATCCTCTCGCACGTGTTTTTACTCGACTAGCCTACGGGATGCATCCTCCCGCACGTGTTTTTACTCGACTAGCCTGCGGGATGCATCCTCTCGCACGTGTTTTTGCTCGACTAGCCATGCGCATCCCAAAAAACCTGCGCATGCGCATCCCACAAAACCTGCGCATGCGCATCCCACAAAACCTCGCACGTGTTTTTACTCGACTAGCCTGCGGGATGCATCCTCTCGCACGTGTTTTTACTGGACTAGCCTGCGGGATGCATCCTCTCGCACGTGTTTTTACTCGACTAGCCTGCGGGATGCATCCTCTCGCACGTGTTTTTACTCGACTAGCCTGCAGGATGCATCCTCTCGCACGTGTTTTTACTCGACTAGCCTGCGGGAAGCATCCTCTCGCACGTGTTTTTACTCGACTAGCCTGCGGGATGCATCCTCTCGCACGTGTTTTTACTCGACTAGCCTGCGGGATGCATCCTCTCGCACGTGTTTTTGCTCGACTAGCCATGCGCATCCCAAAAAATCTGCGCATGCGCATCCCAAAAAACCTGCGCATGCGCAACCCACAAAACCTGCGCATGCGCATCCCACAAAACCTGCGCATGCGCATCCCACAAAACCTCGCACGTGTTTTTACTCGACTAGCCTGCGGGATGCATCCTCTCGCACGTGTTTTTACTCGACTAGCCTGCGGGATGCATCCTCCCGCACGTGTTTTTACTCGACTAGCCTGCGGGATGCATCCTCTCGCACGTGTTTTTGCTCGACTAGCCTGCGGGATGCATCCTCTCGCACGTGTTTTTGCTCGACTAGCCATGCGCATCCCACAAAACCTCGCACGTGTTTTTACGCGACTAGCCTGCGGGATGCATCCTCTCGCACGTGTTTTTACTCGACTAGCCTGCGGGATGCATCCTCTCGCACGTGTTTTTATTGGACTAGCCTGCGGGATGCATCCCCTCGCACGTGTTTTTACTCGACTAGCCTGCGGGATGCATCCTCTCGCACGTGTTTTTACTCGACTAGCCTGCGGGATGCATCCTCACGCACGTGTTTTACTCGACTAGCCTGCAGGATGCATCCTCTCGCACGTGTTTTTACTCGACTAGCCTGCGGGATGCATCCTCTCGCACGTGTTTTTACTGGACTAGCCTGCGGGATGCATCCCCTCGCACGTGTTTTTACTCGACTAGCCTGCGGGATGCATCCTCTCGCACGTGTTTTTACTGGACTAGCCTGCGGGATGCATCCCCTCGCACGTGTTTTTACTCGACTAGCCTGCGGGATGCATCCTCTCGCACGTGTTTTTACTCGACTAGCCTGCGGGAAGCATCCTCTCGCACGTGTTTTTGCTCGACTAGCCTGCGGGATGCATCCTCTCGCACGTGTTTTTGCTCGACTAGCCATGCGCATCCCAAAAAACCTGCGCATGCGCATCCCACAAAACCTGCTCATGCGCATCCCACAAAACCTGCGCATGCGCATCCCACAAAACCTCGCACGTGTTTTTACTCGACTAGCCTGCGGGATGCATCCTCTCGCACGTGTTTTTACTCGACTAGCCTGCGGGATGCATCCTCTCGCACGTGTTTTTACTGGACTAGCCTGCGGGATGCATCCCCTCGCACGTGTTTTTACTCGACTAGCCTGCGGGATGCATCCTCTCGCACGTGTTTTTACTCGACTAGCCTGCGGGATGCATCCTCACGCACGTGTTTTACTCGACTAGCCTGCAGGATGCATCCTCTCGCACGTGATTTTACTCGACTAGCCTGCGGGATGCATCCTCTCGCACGTGTTTTTACTGGACTAGCCTGCGGGATGCATCCCCTCGCACGTGTTTTTACTCGACTAGCCTGCGGGATGCATCCACTCGCACGTGTTTTTACTGGACTAGCCTGCGGGATGCATCCCCTCGCACGTGTTTTCACTCGACTAGCCTGCAGGATGCATCCTCTCGCACGTGTTTTTACTCGACTAGCCTGCGGGATGCATCCTCTCGCACGTGTTTTTACTGGACTAGCCTGCGGGATGCATCCCCTCGCACGTGTTTTTACTCGACTAGCCTGCGGGAAGCATCCTCTTGCACGTGTTTTTACTCGACTAGCCTGCGGGATGCATCCTCTCGCACGTGTTTTTACTCGACTAGCCTGCCGGGATGCATCCTCTCGCACGTGTTTTTGCTCGACTAGCCATGCGCATCCCAAAAAACCTGCGCATGCGCATCCCAAAAAACCTGCGCATGCGCATCCCACAAAACCTGCGCATGCGCATCCCACAAAACCTGCGGATACGCATCCCACAAAACCTCGCACGTGTTTTTACTCGACTAGCCGGCGGGATGCATCCTCTCGCACGTGTTTTTACTGGACTAGCCTGCGGGATGCATCCTCTCGCATGTGTTTTTACTCGACTAGCCTGCGGGATGCACCCTCTCGCACGTGTTTTTACTCGACTAGCCTGCGGGATGCATCCTCTCGCACGTGTTTTTGCTCGACTAGCCATGCGCATCCCAAAAAATCTGCGCATGCGCATCCCAAAAAACCTGCGCATGCGCAACCCACAAAACCTGCGCATGCGCATCCCACAAAACCTGCGCATGCGCATCCCACAAAACCTCGCACGTGTTTTTACTCGACTAGCCTGCGGGATGCATCCTCTCGCACGTGTTTTTACTCGACTAGCCTGCGGGATGCATCCTCCCGCACGTGTTTTTACTCGACTAGCCTGCGGGATGCATCCTCTCGCACGTGTTTTTGCTCGACTAGCCTGCGGGATGCATCCTCTCGCACGTGTTTTTGCTCGACTAGCCATGCGCATCCCACAAAACCTGCTCATGCGCATCCCACAAAACCTGCGCATGCGCATCCCACAAAACCTCGCACGTGTTTTTACTCGACTAGCCTGCGGGATGCATCCTCTCGCACGTGTTTTTACTCGACTAGCCTGCGGGATGCATCCTCTCGCACGTGTTTTTATTGGACTAGCCTGCGGGATGCATCCCCTCGCACGTGTTTTTACTCGACTAGCCTGCGGGATGCATCCTCTCGCACGTGTTTTTACTCGACTAGCCTGCGGGATGCATCCTCACGCACGTGTTTTACTCGACTAGCCTGCAGGATGCATCCTCTCGCACGTGTTTTTACTCGACTAGCCTGCGGGATGCATCCTCTCGCACGTGTTTTTACTGGACTAGCCTGCGGGATGCATCCCCTCGCACGTGTTTTTGCTCGACTAGCCATGCGCATCCCAAAAAACCTGCGCATGCGCATCCCACAAAACCTGCGCATGCGCATCCCACAAAACCTGCGCATGCGCATCCCACAAAACCTGCGCATACGCATCCCACAAAACCTCGCACATGTTTTTACTCGACTAGCCGGCGGGATGCATCCTCTCGCACGTGTTTTTACTGGACTAGCCTGCGGGATGCATCCTCTCGCACGTGTCTTTACTCGACTAGCCTGCGGGATGCACAATCTCGCACGTGTTTTTACTCGACTAGACTGCGGGATGCATCCTCTCGCACGTGTTTTTACTCGACTAGCCTGCGGGATGCATCCTCTCGCACGTGTTTTTATTCGACTAGCCTGCGGGATGCATCCTCACGCACGTGTTTTTACTCGACTAGCCTGCGGGATGCACCCTCTCGCACGTGTTTTTACTCGACTAGCCTGCGGGATGCATCCTCTCGCACGTGTCTTTACTCGACTAGCCTGCGGGATGCATCCTCTCGCACGTGTTTTTACTCGACTAGCCATGCGCATCCCAAAAAACCTGCGCATGCGCATCCCAAAAAACCTGCGCATGCGCATCCCACAAAACCTGCGCATACGCATACCACAAAACCTCGCACGTGTTTTTACTCGACTAGCCGGCGGGATGCATCCTCTCGCACGTGTTTTTACTGGACTAGCCTGCGGGATGCATCCTCTCGCACGTGTTTTTACTCGACTAGCCTGCGGGATGCACCCTCTCGCACGTGTTTTTACTCGACTAGCCTGCGGGATGCATCCTCTCGCACGTGTTTTTACTCGACTAGCCTGCGGGATGCATCCTCTCGCACGTGTTTTTATTCGACTAGCCTGCGGGATGCAACCTCACGCACGTGTTTTACTCGACTAGCCTGCAGGATGCATCCTCTCGCACGTGTTTTTACTCGACTAGCCTGCGGGATGCATCCTCTCGCACGTGTTTTTATTCGACTAGCCTGCGGGATGCATCCTCACGCACGTGTTTTACTCGACTAGCCTGCAGGATGCATCCTCTCGCACGTGTTTTTACTCGACTAGCCTACGGGATGCATCCTCCCGCACGTGTTTTTACTCGACTAGCCTGCGGGATGCATCCTCTCGCACGTGTTTTTGCTCGACTAGCCATGCGCATCCCAAAAAACCTGCGCATGCGCATCCCACAAAACCTGCGCATGCGCATCCCACAAAACCTCGCACGTGTTTTTACTCGACTAGCCTGCGGGATGCATCCTCTCGCACGTGTTTTTACTGGACTAGCCTGCGGGATGCATCCTCTCGCACGTGTTTTTACTCGACTAGCCTGCGGGATGCATCCTCTCGCACGTGTTTTTACTCGACTAGCCTGCGGGATGCATCCTCTCGCACGTGTTTTTACTCGACTAGCCTGCGGGAAGCATCCTCTCGCACGTGTTTTTACTCGACTAGCCTGCGGGATGCATCCTCTCGCACGTGTTTTTACTCGACTAGCCTGCGGGATGCATCCTCTCGCACGTGTTTTTGCTCGACTAGCCATGCGCATCCCAAAAAACCTGCGCATGCGCAACCCACAAAACCTGCGCATGCGCATCCCACAAAACCTGCGCATGCGCATCCCACAAAACCTCGCACGTGTTTTTACTCGACTAGCCTGCGGGATGCATCCTCTCGCACGTGTTTTTACTCGACTAGCCTGCAGGATGCATCCTCCCGCACGTGTTTTTACTCGACTAGCCTGCGGGATGCATCCTCTCGCACGTGTTTTTGCTCGACTAGCCTGCGGGATGCATCCTCTCGCACGTGTTTTTGCTCGACTAGCCATGCGCATCCCACAAAACCTGCTCATGCGCATCCCACAAAACCTGCGCATGCGCATCCCACAAAACCTCGCACGTGTTTTTACGCGACTAGCCTGCGGGATGCATCCTCTCGCACGTGTTTTTACTCGACTAGCCTGCGGGATGCATCCTCTCGCACGTGTTTTTATTGGACTAGCCTGCGGGATGCATCCCCTCGCACGTGTTTTTACTCGACTAGCCTGCGGGATGCATCCTCTCGCACGTGTTTTTACTCGACTAGCCTGCGGGATGCATCCTCACGCACGTGTTTTACTCGACTAGCCTGCAGGATGCATCCTCTCGCACGTGTTTTTACTCGACTAGCCTGCGGGATGCATCCTCTCGCACGTGTTTTTACTGGACTAGCCTGCGGGATGCATCCCCTCGCACGTGTTTTTACTCGACTAGCCTGCGGGATGCATCCTCTCGCACGTGTTTTTACTCGACTAGCCTGCGGGATGCATGCTCTCGCACGTGTTTTTACTCGACTAGCCTGCGGGATGCATCCTCTCGCACGTGTTTTTACTCGACTAGCCTGCGGGATGCATGCTCTCGCACGTGTTTTTACTCGACTAGCCTGCGGGATGCATCCTCTCGCACGTGTTTTTACTCGACTAGCCTGCGGGAAGCATCCTCTCGCACGTGTTTTTGCTCGACTAGCCTGCGGGATGCATCCTCTCGCACGTGTTTTTGCTCGACTAGCCATGCGCATCCCAAAAAACCTGCGCATGCGCATCCCACAAAACCTGCTCATGCGCATCCCACAAAACCTGCGCATGCGCATCCCACAAAACCTCGCACGTGTTTTTACTCGACTAGCCTGCGGGATGCATCCTCTCGCACGTGTTTTTACTCGACTAGCCTGCGGGATGCATCCTCTCGCACGTGTTTTTACTGGACTAGCCTGCGGGATGCATCCCCTCGCACGTGTTTTTACTCGACTAGCCTGCGGGATGCATCCTCTCGCACGTGTTTTTACTCGACTAGCCTGCGGGATGCATCCTCACGCACGTGTTTTACTCGACTAGCCTGCAGGATGCATCCTCTCGCACGTGTTTTTACTCGACTAGCCTGCGGGATGCATCCTCTCGCACGTGTTTTTACTGGACTAGCCTGCGGGATGCATCCCCTCGCACGTGTTTTTACTCGACTAGCCTGCGGGATGCATCCACTCGCACGTGTTTTTACTGGACTAGCCTGCGGGATGCATCCCCTCGCACGTGTTTTCACTCGACTAGCCTGCAGGATGCATCCTCTCGCACGTGTTTTTACTCGACTAGCCTGCGGCATGCATCCTCTCGCACGTGTTTTTACTGGACTAGCCTGCGGGATGCATCCCCTCGCACGTGTTTTTACTCGACTAGCCTGCGGGAAGCATCCTCTTGCACGTGTTTTTACTCGACTAGCCTGCGGGATGCATCCTCTCGCACGTGTTTTTACTCGACTAGCCTGCCGGGATGCATCCTCTCGCACGTGTTTTTGCTCGACTAGCCATGCGCATCCCAAAAAACCTGCGCATGCGCATCCCAAAAAACCTGCGCATGCGCATCCCGAAAAACCTGCGCATGCGCATCCCACAAAACCTGCGCATGCGCATCCCACAAAACCTGCGGATACGCATCCCACAAAACCTCGCACGTGTTTTTACTCGACTAGCCGGCGGGATGCATCCTCTCGCACGTGTTTTTACTGGACTAGCCTGCGGGATGCATCCTCTCGCATGTGTTTTTACTCGACTAGCCTGCGGGATGCACCCTCTCGCACGTGTTTTTACTCGACTAGCCTGCGGGATGCATCCTCTCGCACGTGTTTTTGCTCGACTAGCCATGCGCATCCCAAAAAATCTGCGCATGCGCATCCCAAAAAACCTGCGCATGCGCAACCCACAAAACCTGCGCATGCGCATCCCACAAAACCTGCGCATGCGCATCCCACAAAACCTCGCACGTGTTTTTACTCGACTAGCCTGCGGGATGCATCCTCTCGCACGTGTTTTTACTCGACTAGCCTGCGGGATGCATCCTCCCGCACGTGTTTTTACTCGACTAGCCTGCGGGATGCATCCTCTCGCACGTGTTTTTGCTCGACTAGCCTGCGGGATGCATCCTCTCGCACGTGTTTTTGCTCGACTAGCCATGCGCATCCCACAAAACCTGCTCATGCGCATCCCACAAAACCTGCGCATGCGCATCCCACAAAACCTCGCACGTGTTTTTACTCGACTAGCCTGCGGGATGCATCCTCTCGCACGTGTTTTTACTCGACTAGCCTGCGGGATGCATCCTCTCGCACGTGTTTTTATTGGACTAGCCTGCGGGATGCATCCCCTCGCACGTGTTTTTACTCGACTAGCCTGCGGGATGCATCCTCTCGCACGTGTTTTTACTCGACTAGCCTGCGGGATGCATCCTCACGCACGTGTTTTACTCGACTAGCCTGCAGGATGCATCCTCTCGCACGTGTTTTTACTCGACTAGCCTGCGGGATGCATCCTGTCGCACGTGTTTTTACTGGACTAGCCTGCGGGATGCATCCCCTCGCACGTGTTTTTGCTCGACTAGCCATGCGCATCCCAAAAAACCTGCGCATGCGCATCCCACAAAACCTGCGCATGCGCATCCCACAAAACCTGCGCATGCGCATCCCACAAAACCTGCGCATACGCATCCCACAAAACCTCGCACATGTTTTTACTCGACTAGCCGGCGGGATGCATCCTCTCGCACGTGTTTTTACTGGACTAGCCTGCGGGATGCATCCTCTCGCACGTGTCTTTACTCGACTAGCCTGCGGGATGCACAATCTCGCACGTGTTTTTACTCGACTAGACTGCGGGATGCATCCTCTCGCACGTGTTTTTACTCGACTAGTCTGCGGGATGCATCCTCTCGCACGTGTTTTTATTCGACTAGCCTGCGGGATGCATCCTCACGCACGTGTTTTACTCGACTAGCCTGCAGGATGCATCCTCTCGCACGTGTCTTTACTCGACTAGCCTGCGGGATGCATCCTCTCGCACGTGTTTTTGCTCGACTAGCCATGCGCATCCCAAAAAACCTGCGCATGCGCATCCCAAAAAACCTGCGCATGCGCATCCCAAAAAACCTGCGAATGCGCATCCCACAAAACCTGCGCATGCGCATCCCACAAAACCTGCGCATACGCATCCCACAAAACCTCGCACGTGTTTTTACTCGACTAGCCGGCGGGATGCATCCTCTCGCACGTGTTTTTACTGGACTAGCCTGCGGGATGCATCCTCTCGCACGTGTTTTTACTCGACTAGCCTGCGGGATGCACCCTCTCGCACGTGTTTTTACTCGACTAGCCTGCGGGATGCATCCTCTCGCACGTGTTTTTACTCGACTAGCCTGCGGGATGCATCCTCTAGCACGTGTTTTTATTCGACTAGCCTGCGGGATGCATCCTCACGCACGTGTTTTACTCGACTAGCCTGCAGGATGCATCCTCTCGCACGTGTTTTTACTCGACTAGCCTGCGGGATGCATCCTCCCGCACGTGTTTTTACTCGACTAGCCTGCGGGATGCATCCTCTCGCACGTGTTTTTACTCGACTAGCCTGCGGGATGCACCCTCTCGCACGTGTTTTTACTCGACTAGCCTGCGGGATGCATCCTCTCGCACGTGTTTTTACTCGACTAGCCTGCGGGATGCATCCTCTAGCACGTGTTTTTATTCGACTAGCCTGCGGGATGCATCCTCACGCACGTGTTTTACTCGACTAGCCTGCAGGATGCATCCTCTCGCACGTGTTTTTACTCGACTAGCCTGCGGGATGCATCCTCCCGCACGTGTTTTTACTCGACTAGCCTGCGGGATGCATCCTCTCGCACGTGTTTTTACTCGACTAGCCTGCGGGATGCATCCTCTCGCACGTGTTTTTACTCGACTAGCCTGCGGGATGCATCCTCTCGCACGTGTTTTTACTCGACTAGCCTGCGGGAAGCATCCTCTCGCACGTGTTTTTACTCGACTAGCCTGCGGGAAGCATCCTCTTGCACGTGTTTTTACTCGACTAGCCTGCGGGATGCATCCTCTCGCACGTGTTTTTACTCGACTAGCCTGCGGGATGTATCCTCTCGCACGTGTCTTTACTCGACTAGCCTGCGGGATGCATCCTCTCGCACGTGTTTTTGCTCGACTAGCCTGCGGGATGCATCCTCTCGCACGTGTTTTTGCTCGACTAGCCATGCGCATCCCAAAAAACCTGCGCATGCGCATCCCACAAAACCTGCGCATGCGCATCCCACAAAACCTGCGCATACGCATCCCACAAAACCTCGCACGTGTTTTTACTCGACTAGCCGGCGGGATGCATCCTCTCGCACGTGTTTTTACTGGACTAGCCTGCGGGATGCATCCTCTCGCACGTGTTTTTACTCGACTAGCCATGCGCATCCCAAAAAACCTGCGCATGCGCAACCCACAAAACCTGCGCATGCGCATCCCACAAAACCTGCGCATGCGCATCCCACAAAACCTGCGCATACGCATACCACAAAACCTCGCACGTGTTTTTACTCGACTAGCCGGCGGGATGCATCCTCTCGCACGTGTTTTTACTGGACTAGCCTGCGGGATGCATCCTCTCGCACGTGTTTTTACTCGACTAGCCTGCGGGATGCACCCTCTCGCACGTGTTTTTACTCGACTAGCCTGCGGGATGCATCCTCTCGCACGTGTTTTTACTCGACTAGCCTGCGGGATGCATCCTCTCGCACGTGTTTTTATTCGACTATCCTGCGGGATGCAACCTCACGCACGTGTTTTACTCGACTAGCCTGCAGGATGCATCCTCTCGCACGTGTTTTTACTCGACTAGCCTGCGGGATGCATCCTCTCGCACGTGTTTTTATTCGACTAGCCTGCGGGATGCATCCTCACGCACGTGTTTTACTCGACTAGCCTGCAGGATGCATCCTCTCGCACGTGTTTTTACTCGACTAGCCTACGGGATGCATCCTCCCGCACGTGTTTTTACTCGACTAGCCTGCGGGATGCATCCTCTCGCACGTGTTTTTGCTCGACTAGCCATGCGCATCCCAAAAAACCTGCGCATGCGCATCCCACAAAACCTGCGCATGCGCATCCCACAAAACCTCGCACGTGTTTTTACTCGACTAGCCTGCGGGATGCATCCTCTCGCACGTGTTTTTACTGGACTAGCCTGCGGGATGCATCCTCTCGCACGTGTTTTTACTCGACTAGCCTGCGGGATGCATCCTCTCGCACGTGTTTTTACTCGACTAGCCTGCAGGATGCATCCTCTCGCACGTGTTTTTACTCGACTAGCCTGCGGGAAGCATCCTCTCGCACGTGTTTTTACTCGACTAGCCTGCGGGATGCATCCTCTCGCACGTGTTTTTACTCGACTAGCCTGCGGGATGCATCCTCTCGCACGTGTTTTTGCTCGACTAGCCATGCGCATCCCAAAAAATCTGCGCATGCGCATCCCAAAAAACCTGCGCATGCGCAACCCACAAAACCTGCGCATGCGCATCCCACAAAACCTGCGCATGCGCATCCCACAAAACCTCGCACGTGTTTTTACTCGACTAGCCTGCGGGATGCATCCTCTCGCACGTGTTTTTACTCGACTAGCCTGCGGGATGCATCCTCCCGCACGTGTTTTTACTCGACTAGCCTGCGGGATGCATCCTCTCGCACGTGTTTTTGCTCGACTAGCCTGCGGGATGCATCCTCTCGCACGTGTTTTTGCTCGACTAGCCATGCGCATCCCACAAAACCTGCTCATGCGCATCCCACAAAACCTGCGCATGCGCATCCCACAAAACCTCGCACGTGTTTTTACGCGACTAGCCTGCGGGATGCATCCTCTCGCACGTGTTTTTACTCGACTAGCCTGCGGGATGCATCCTCTCGCACGTGTTTTTATTGGACTAGCCTGCGGGATGCATCCCCTCGCACGTGTTTTTACTCGACTAGCCTGCGGGATGCATCCTCTCGCACGTGTTTTTACTCGACTAGCCTGCGGGATGCATCCTCACGCACGTGTTTTACTCGACTAGCCTGCAGGATGCATCCTCTCGCACGTGTTTTTACTCGACTAGCCTGCGGGATGCATCCTCTCGCACGTGTTTTTACTGGACTAGCCTGCGGGATGCATCCCCTCGCACGTGTTTTTACTCGACTAGCCTGCGGGATGCATCCTCTCGCACGTGTTTTTACTGGACTAGCCTGCGGGATGCATCCCCTCGCACGTGTTTTTACTCGACTAGCCTGCGGGATGCATCCTCTCGCACGTGTTTTTACTCGACTAGCCTGCGGGAAGCATCCTCTCGCACGTGTTTTTGCTCGACTAGCCTGCGGGATGCATCCTCTCGCACGTGTTTTTGCTCGACTAGCCATGCGCATCCCAAAAAACCTGCGCATGCGCATCCCACAAAACCTGCTCATGCGCATCCCACAAAACCTGCGCATGCGCATCCCACAAAACCTCGCACGTGTTTTTACTCGACTAGCCTGCGGGATGCATCCTCTCGCACGTGTTTTTACTCGACTAGCCTGCGGGATGCATCCTCTCGCACGTGTTTTTACTGGACTAGCCTGCGGGATGCATCCCCTCGCACGTGTTTTTACTCGACTAGCCTGCGGGATGCATCCTCTCGCACGTGTTTTTACTCGACTAGCCTGCGGGATGCATCCTCACGCACGTGTTTTACTCGACTAGCCTGCAGGATGCATCCTCTCGCACGTGATTTTACTCGACTAGCCTGCGGGATGCATCCTCTCGCACGTGTTTTTACTGGACTAGCCTGCGGGATGCATCCCCTCGCACGTGTTTTTACTCGACTAGCCTGCGGGATGCATCCACTCGCACGTGTTTTTACTGGACTAGCCTGCGGGATGCATCCCCTCGCACGTGTTTTCACTCGACTAGCCTGCAGGATGCATCATCTCGCACGTGTTTTTACTCGACTAGCCTGCGGGATGCATCCTCTCGCACGTGTTTTTACTGGACTAGCCTGCGGGATGCATCCCCTCGCACGTGTTTTTACTCGACTAGCCTGCGGGAAGCATCCTCTTGCACGTGTTTTTACTCGACTAGCCTGCGGGATGCATCCTCTCGCACGTGTTTTTACTCGACTAGCCTGCCGGGATGCATCCTCTCGCACGTGTTTTTGCTCGACTAGCCATGCGCATCCCAAAAAACCTGCGCATGCGCATCCCAAAAAACCTGCGCATGCGCATCCCACAAAACCTGCGCATGCGCATCCCACAAAACCTGCGGATACGCATCCCACAAAACCTCGCACGTGTTTTTACTCGACTAGCCGGCGGGATGCATCCTCTCGCACGTGTTTTTACTGGACTAGCCTGCGGGATGCATCCTCTCGCATGTGTTTTTACTCGACTAGCCTGCGGGATGCACCCTCTCGCACGTGTTTTTACTCGACTAGCCTGCGGGATGCATCCTCTCGCACGTGTTTTTGCTCGACTAGCCATGCGCATCCCAAAAAATCTGCGCATGCGCATCCCAAAAAACCTGCGCATGCGCAACCCACAAAACCTGCGCATGCGCATCCCACAAAACCTGCGCATGCGCATCCCACAAAACCTCGCACGTGTTTTTACTCGACTAGCCTGCGGGATGCATCCTCTCGCACGTGTTTTTACTCGACTAGCCTGCGGGATGCATCCTCCCGCACGTGTTTTTACTCGACTAGCCTGCGGGATGCATCCTCTCGCACGTGTTTTTGCTCGACTAGCCTGCGGGATGCATCCTCTCGCACGTGTTTTTGCTCGACTAGCCATGCGCATCCCACAAAACCTGCTCATGCGCATCCCACAAAACCTGCGCATGCGCATCCCACAAAACCTCGCACGTGTTTTTACTCGACTAGCCTGCGGGATGCATCCTCTCGCACGTGTTTTTACTCGACTAGCCTGCGGGATGCATCCTCTCGCACGTGTTTTTATTGGACTAGCCTGCGGGATGCATCCCCTCGCACGTGTTTTTACTCGACTAGCCTGCGGGATGCATCCTCTCGCACGTGTTTTTACTCGACTAGCCTGCGGGATGCATCCTCACGCACGTGTTTTACTCGACTAGCCTGCAGGATGCATCCTCTCGCACGTGTTTTTACTCGACTAGCCTGCGGGATGCATCCTCTCGCACGTGTTTTTACTGGACTAGCCTGCGGGATGCATCCCCTCGCACGTGTTTTTGCTCGACTAGCCATGCGCATCCCAAAAAACCTGCGCATGCGCATCCCACAAAACCTGCGCATGCGCATCCCACAAAACCTGCGCATGCGCATCCCACAAAACCTGCGCATACGCATCCCACAAAACCTCGCACATGTTTTTACTCGACTAGCCGGCGGGATGCATCCTCTCGCACGTGTTTTTACTGGACTAGCCTGCGGGATGCATCCTCTCGCACGTGTCTTTACTCGACTAGCCTGCGGGATGCACAATCTCGCACGTGTTTTTACTCGACTAGACTGCGGGATGCATCCTCTCGCACGTGTTTTTACTCGACTAGCCTGCGGGATGCATCCTCTCGCACGTGTTTTTATTCGACTAGCCTGCGGGATGCATCCTCACGCACGTGTTTTTACTCGACTAGCCTGCGGGATGCACCCTCTCGCACGTGTTTTTACTCGACTAGCCTGCGGGATGCATCCTCTCGCACGTGTTTTTATTCGACTAGCCTGCGGGATGCATCCTCACGCACGTGTTTTTACTCGACTAGCCTGCGGGATGCACCCTCTCGCACGTGTTTTTACTCGACTAGCCTGCGGGATGCATCCTCTCGCACGTGTTTTTACTCGACTAGCCTGCAGGATGCATCCTCTCGCACGTGTCTTTACTCGACTAGCCTGCGGGATGCATCCTCTCGCACGTGTTTTTGCTCGACTAGCCATGCGCATCCCAAAAAACCTGCGCATGCGCATCCCAAAAAACCTGCGCATGCGCATCCCAAAAAACCTGCGAATGCGCATCCCACAAAACCTGCGCATGCGCATCCCACAAAACCTGCGCATACGCATCCCACAAAACCTCGCACGTGTTTTTACTCGACTAGCCGGCGGGATGCATCCTCTCGCACGTGTTTTTACTGGACTAGCCTGCGGGATGCATCCTCTCGCACGTGTTTTTACTCGACTAGCCTGCGGGATGCACCCTCTCGCACGTGTTTTTACTCGACTAGCCTGCGGGATGCATCCTCTCGCACGTGTTTTTACTCGACTAGCCTGCGGGATGCATCCTCTAGCACGTGTTTTTATTCGACTAGCCTGCGGGATGCATCCTCACGCACGTGTTTTACTCGACTAGCCTGCAGGATGCATCCTCTCGCACGTGTTTTTACTCGACTAGCCTGCGGGATGCATCCTCCCGCACGTGTTTTTACTCGACTAGCCTGCGGGATGCATCCTCTCGCACGTGTTTTTACTCGACTAGCCTGCGGGATGCATCCTCTCGCACGTGTTTTTACTCGACTAGCCTGCGGGATGCATCCTCTCGCACGTGTTTTTACTCGACTAGCCTGCGGGAAGCATCCTCTCGCACGTGTTTTTACTCGACTAGCCTGCGGGAAGCATCCTCTTGCACGTGTTTTTACTCGACTAGCCTGCGGGATGCATCCTCTCGCACGTGTTTTTACTCGACTAGCCTGCGGGATGTATCCTCTCGCACGTGTCTTTACTCGACTAGCCTGCGGGATGCATCCTCTCGCACGTGTTTTTGCTCGACTAGCCTGCGGGATGCATCCTCTCGCACGTGTTTTTGCTCGACTAGCCATGCGCATCCCAAAAAACCTGCGCATGCGCATCCCACAAAACCTGCGCATGCGCATCCCACAAAACCTGCGCATACGCATCCCACAAAACCTCGCACGTGTTTTTACTCGACTAGCCGGCGGGATGCATCCTCTCGCACGTGTTTTTACTGGACTAGCCTGCGGGATGCATCCTCTCGCACGTGTTTTTACTCGACTAGCCATGCGCATCCCAAAAAACCTGCGCATGCGCATCCCAAAAAACCTGCGCATGCGCATCCCACAAAACCTGCGCATGCGCATCCCACAAAACCTGCGCATACGCATACCACAAAACCTCGCACGTGTTTTTACTCGACTAGCCGGCGGGATGCATCCTCTCGCACGTGTTTTTTCTGGACTAGCCTGCGGGATGCATCCTCTCGCACGTGTTTTTACTCGACTAGCCTGCAGGATGCATCCTCTCGCACGTGTTTTTACTCGACTAGCCTGCGGGATGCATCCTCTCGCACGTGTTTTTACTCGACTAGCCTGCGGGATGCATCCTCTCGCACGTGTTTTTATTCGACTAGCCTGCGGGATGCATCCCCTCGCACGTGTTTTTACTCGACTAGCCTGCGGGATGCATCCTCTCGCACGTGTTTTTACTCGACTAGCCTGCGGGATGCATGCTCTCGCACGTGTTTTTACTCGACTAGCCTGCGGGATGCATCCTCTCGCACGTGTTTTTACTCGACTAGCCTGCGGGATGCATGATCTCGCACGTGTTTTTACTCGACTAGCCTGCGGGATGCATCCTCTCGCACGTGTTTTTACTCGACTAGCCTGCGGGAAGCATCCTCTCGCACGTGTTTTTGCTCGACTAGCCTGCGGGATGCATCCTCTCGCACGTGTTTTTGCTCGACTAGCCATGCGCATCCCAAAAAACCTGCGCATGCGCATCCCACAAAACCTGCTCATGCGCATCCCACAAAACCTGCGCATGCGCATCCCACAAAACCTCGCACGTGTTTTTACTCGACTAGCCTGCGGGATGCATCCTCTCGCACGTGTTTTTACTCGACTAGCCTGCGGGATGCATCCTCTCGCACGTGTTTTTACTGGACTAGCCTGCGGGATGCATCCCCTCGCACGTGTTTTTACTCGACTAGCCTGCGGGATGCATCCTCTCGCACGTGTTTTTACTCGACTAGCCTGCGGGATGCATCCTCACGCACGTGTTTTACTCGACTAGCCTGCAGGATGCATCCTCTCGCACGTGTTTTTACTCGACTAGCCTGCGGGATGCATCCTCTCGCACGTGTTTTTACTGGACTAGCCTGCGGGATGCATCCCCTCGCACGTGTTTTTACTCGACTAGCCTGCGGGATGCATCCACTCGCACGTGTTTTTACTGGACTAGCCTGCGGGATGCATCCCGTCGCACGTGTTTTCACTCGACTAGCCTGCAGGATGCATCCTCTCGCACGTGTTTTTACTCGACTAGCCTGCGGGATGCATCCTCTCGCACGTGTTTTTACTGGACTAGCCTGCGGGATGCATCCCCTCGCACGTGTTTTTACTCGACTAGCCTGCGGGAAGCATCCTCTTGCACGTGTTTTTACTCGACTAGCCTGCGGGATGCATCCTCTCGCACGTGTTTTTACTCGACTAGCCTGCCGGGATGCATCCTCTCGCACGTGTTTTTGCTCGACTAGCCATGCGCATCCCAAAAAACCTGCGCATGCGCATCCCAAAAAACCTGCGCATGCGCATCCCACAAAACCTGCGCATGCGCATCCCACAAAACCTGCGGATACGCATCCCACAAAACCTCGCACGTGTTTTTACTCGACTAGCCGGCGGGATGCATCCTCTCGCACGTGTTTTTACTGGACTAGCCTGCGGGATGCATCCTCTCGCATGTGTTTTTACTCGACTAGCCTGCGGGATGCACCCTCTCGCACGTGTTTTTACTCGACTAGCCTGCGGGATGCATCCTCTCGCACGTGTTTTTGCTCGACTAGCCATGCGCATCCCAAAAAATCTGCGCATGCGCATCCCAAAAAACCTGCGCATGCGCAACCCACAAAACCTGCGCATGCGCATCCCACAAAACCTGCGCATGCGCATCCCACAAAACCTCGCACGTGTTTTTACTCGACTAGCCTGCGGGATGCATCCTCTCGCACGTGTTTTTACTCGACTAGCCTGCGGGATGCATCCTCCCGCACGTGTTTTTACTCGACTAGCCTGCGGGATGCATCCTCTCGCACGTGTTTTTGCTCGACTAGCCTGCGGGATGCATCCTCTCGCACGTGTTTTTGCTCGACTAGCCATGCGCATCCCACAAAACCTGCTCATGCGCATCCCACAAAACCTGCGCATGCGCATCCCACAAAACCTCGCACGTGTTTTTACTCGACTAGCCTGCGGGATGCATCCTCTCGCACGTGTTTTTACTGGACTAGCCTGCGGGATGCATCCTCCCGCACGTGTTTTTACTCGACTAGCCTGCGGGATGCATCCTCTCGCACGTGTTTTTGCTCGACTAGCCATGCGCATCCCAAAAAATCTGCGCATGCGCATCCCAAAAAACCTGCGCATGCGCAACCCACAAAACCTGCGCATGCGCATCCCACAAAACCTGCGCATGCGCATCCCACAAAACCTCGCACGTGTTTTTACTCGACTAGCCTGCGAGATGAATCCTCTCGCACGTGTTTTTACTCGACTAGCCTGCGGGATGCATCCTCTCGAAGTTGTTTTTCTCGACTAGCCTGCGGGATGCATCCTCTCGCACGTGTTTTTGCTCGACTAGCCTGCGGGATGCATCCTCTCGCACGTGTTTTTGCTCGACTAGCCATGCGCATCCCAAAAAACCTGCGCATGCGCATCCCAAAAAACCTGCGCATGCGCATCCCACAAAACCTGCACATACGCATCCCACAAAACCTCGCACGTGTTTTTACTCGACTAGCCTGCGGGATGCATCCTCTCGCACGTGTTTTTACTGGACTAGCCGGCGGGATGCATCCTCTCGCACGTGTTTTTACTCGACTAGCCTGCGGGATGCATCCTCTCGCACGTGTTTTTACTCGACTAGCCTGCGGGATGCATCCTCTCGCACGTGTTTCTACTCGACTAGCCTGCGGGATGCATCCTCCCGCACGTGTTTTTACACGACTACCCTGCGGGATGCATCCTCCCGCACGTGTTTTTACTCGACTAGCCTGCGAGATGAATCCTCTCGCACGTGTTTTTACTCGACTAGCCTGCGGGATGCATCCTCTCGCACGTGTTTTTACTCGACTAGCCTGCGGGATGCATCCTCTCGCACGTGTTTTTGCTCGACTAGCCTGCGGGATGCATCCTCTCGCACGTGTTTTTGCTCGACTAGCCATGCGCATCCCAAAAAACCTGCGCATGCGCATCCCAAAAAACCTGCGCATGCGCATCCCACAAAACCTCGCACGTGTTTTTACTCGACTAGCCTGCGGGATGCATCCTCTCGCACGTGTTTTTACTGGACTAGCCTGCGGGATGCATCCTCCCGCACGTGTTTTTACTCGACTAGCCTGCGGGATGCATCCTCTCGCACGTGTTTTTGCTCGACTAGCCATGCGCATCCCAAAAAATCTGCGCATGCGCATCCCAAAAAACCTGCGCATGCGCAACCCACAAAACCTGCGCATGCGCATCCCACAAAACCTCGCACGTGTTTTTACTCGACTAGCCTGCGAGATGAATCCTCTCGCACGTGTTTTTACTCGACTAGCCTGCGGGATGCATCCTCTCGAAGTTGTTTTTCTCGACTAGCCTGCGGGATGCATCCTCTCGCACGTGTTTTTGCTCGACTAGCCTGCGGGATGCATCCTCTCGCACGTGTTTTTGCTCGACTAGCCATGCGCATCCCAAAAAACCTGCGCATGCGCATCCCAAAAAACCTGCGCATGCGCATCCCACAAAACCTGCACATACGCATCCCACAAAACCTCGCACGTGTTTTTACTCGACTAGCCTGCGGGATGCATCCTCTCGCACGTGTTTTTACTGGACTAGCCGGCGGGATGCATCCTCTCGCACGTGTTTTTACTCGACTAGCCTGCGGGATGCATCCTCTCGCACGTGTTTTTGCTCGACTAGCCTGCGGGATGCATCCTCTCGCACGTGTTTTTGCTCGACTAGCCATGCGCATCCCAAAAAACCTGCGCATGCGCATCCCACAAAACCTGCGCATGCGCATCCCACAAAACCTCGCACGTGTTTTTACTCGACTAGCCGGCGGGATGCATCCTCTCGCACGTGTTTTTGCTCGACTAGCCTGCGGGATGCATCCTCTCGCACGTGTTTTTGCTCGACTAGCCATGCGCATCCCACAAAACCTGCTCATGCGCATCCCACAAAACCTGCGCATGCGCATCCCACAAAACCTCGCACGTGTTTTTACTCGACTAGCCTGCGGGATGCATCCTCTCGCACGTGTTTTTACTGGACTAGCCTGCGGGATGCATCCTCCCGCACGTGTTTTTACTCGACTAGCCTGCGGGATGCATCCTCTCGCACGTGTTTTTGCTCGACTAGCCATGCGCATCCCAAAAAATCTGCGCATGCGCATCCCAAAAAACCTGCGCATGCGCATCCCACAAAACCTGCGCATGCGCATCCCACAAAACCTGCGCATGCGCATCCCACAAAACCTCGCACGTGTTTTTACTCGACTAGCCTGCGAGATGAATCCTCTCGCACGTGTTTTTACTCGACTAGCCTGCGGGATGCATCCTCTCGAAGTTGTTTTTCTCGACTAGCCTGCGGGATGCATCCTCTCGCACGTGTTTTTGCTCGACTAGCCTGCGGGATGCATCCTCTCGCACGTGTTTTTGCTCGACTAGCCATGCGCATCCCAAAAAACCTGCGCATGCGCATCCCAAAAAACCTGCGCATGCGCATCCCACAAAACCTGCACATACGCATCCCACAAAACCTCGCACGTGTTTTTACTCGACTAGCCTGCGGGATGCATCCTCTCGCACGTGTTTTTACTGGACTAGCCGGCGGGATGCATCCTCTCGCACGTGTTTTTACTCGACTAGCCTGCGGGATGCATCCTCTCGCACGTGTTTTTACTCGACTAGCCTGCGGGATGCATCCTCTCGCACGTGTTTTTGCTCGACTAGCCTGCGGGATGCATCCTCTCGCACGTGTTTTTACGCGACTAGCCTGCGGGATGCATCCTCTCGCACGTGTTTTTACTCGACTAGTCTGCGGGATGCATCCTCTCGCACGTGTTTTTACTCGACTAGCCTGCGGGATGCATCCTCTCGCACGTGTTTCTACTCGACTAGCCTGCGGGATGCATCCTCCCGCACGTGTTTTTTACACGACTACCCTGCGGGATGCATCCTCCCGCACGTGTTTTTACTCGACTAGCCTGCGGGATGCATCCTCTCGCACGTGTTTTTGCTCGACTAGCCTGCGGGATGCATCCTCTCGCACGTGTTTTTGCTCGACTAGCCATGCGCATCCCAAAAAACCTGCGCATGCGCATCCCACAAAACCTCGCACGTGTTTTTACTCGACTAGCCTGCGGGATGCATCCTCTCGCACGTGTTTTTACTGGACTAGCCTGCGGGATGCATCCTCCCGCACGTGTTTTTACTCGACTAGCCTGCGGGATGCATCCTCTCGCACGTGTTTTTGCTCGACTAGCCATGCGCATCCCAAAAAATCTGCGCATGCGCATCCCAAAAAACCTGCGCATGCGCAACCCACAAAACCTGCGCATGCGCATCCCACAAAACCTGCGCATGCGCATCCCACAAAACCTCGCACGTGTTTTTACTCGACTAGCCTGCGAGATGAATCCTCTCGCACGTGTTTTTACTCGACTAGCCTGCGGGATGCATCCTCTCGAAGTTGTTTTTCTCGACTAGCCTGCGGGATGCATCCTCTCGCACGTGTTTTTGCTCGACTAGCCTGCGGGATGCATCCTCTCGCACGTGTTTTTGCTCGACTAGCCATGCGCATCCCAAAAAACCTGCGCATGCGCATCCCACAAAACCTGCACATACGCATCCCACAAAACCTCGCACGTGTTTTTACTCGACTAGCCTGCGGGATGCATCCTCTCGCACGTGTTTTTACTGGACTAGCCGGCGGGATGCATCCTCTCGCACGTGTTTTTACTCGACTAGCCTGCGGGATGCATCCTCTCGCACGTGTTTTTGCTCGACTAGCCTGCGGGATGCATCCTCTCGCACGTGTTTTTGCTCGACTAGCCATGCGCATCCCAAAAAACCTGCGCATGCGCATCCCACAAAACCTGCGCATGCGCATCCCACAAAACCTCGCACGTGTTTTTACTCGACTAGCCGGCGGGATGCATCCTCTCGCATGTGTTTTTACTGGACTAGCCTGCGGGATGCATCCTCTCGCACGTGTTTTTGCTCGACTAGCCATGCGCATCCCAAAAAAACCTGAGCATGCGCATCCCACAAAACCTGCGCATACGCATCCCACAAAACCTCGCACGTGTTTTTACTCGACTAGCCGGCGGGATGCATCCTCTCGCACGTGTTTTTACTGGACTAGCCTGCGGGATGCATCCTCTCGCACGCGTTTTTACTCGACTAGCCTGCGGGATGCACCCTCTCGCACGTGTTTTTACTCGACTAGCCGGCGGGATGCATCCTCTCGCACGCGTTTTTACTCGACTAGCCTGCGGGATGCACCCTCTCGCACGTGTTTTTACTCGACTAGCCGGCGGGATGCATCCTCTCGCACGTGTTTTTACTGGACTAGCCTGCGGGATGCATCCTCTCGCACGTGTTTTTACTCGACTAGCCTGCGGGATGCATCCTCCCGCACGTGTTTTTACTCGACTAGCCTGCGAGATGAATCCTCTCGCACGTGTTTTTACTCGACTAGCCTGCGGGATGCATCCTCTCGCACGTGTTTTTACTCGACTAGCCTGCGGGATGCATCCTCTCGCACGTGTTTTTGCTCGACTAGCCTGCGGGATGCATCCTCTCGCACGTGTTTTTGCTCGACTAGCCATGCGCATCCCAAAAAACCTGCGCATGCGCATCCCAAAAAACCTGCGCATGCGCATCCCACAAAACCTCGCACGTGTTTTTACTCGACTAGCCTGCGGGATGCATCCTCTCGCACGTGTTTTTACTGGACTAGCCTGCGGGATGCATCCTCCCGCACGTGTTTTTACTCGACTAGCCTGCGGGATGCATCCTCTCGCACGTGTTTTTGCTCGACTAGCCATGCGCATCCCAAAAAATCTGCGCATGCGCATCCCAAAAAACCTGCGCATGCGCAACCCACAAAACCTGCGCATGCGCATCCCACAAAACCTGCGCATGCGCATCCCACAAAACCTCGCACGTGTTTTTACTCGACTAGCCTGCGAGATGAATCCTCTCGCACGTGTTTTTACTCGACTAGCCTGCGGGATGCATCCTCTCGAAGTTGTTTTTCTCGACTAGCCTGCGGGATGCATCCTCTCGCACGTGTTTTTGCTCGACTAGCCTGCGGGATGCATCCTCTCGCACGTGTTTTTGCTCGACTAGCCATGCGCATCCCAAAAAACCTGCGCATGCGCATCCCAAAAAACCTGCGCATGCGCATCCCACAAAACCTGCACATACGCATCCCACAAAACCTCGCACGTGTTTTTACTCGACTAGCCTGCGGGATGCATCCTCTCGCACGTGTTTTTACTGGACTAGCCGGCGGGATGCATCCTCTCGCACGTGTTTTTACTCGACTAGCCTGCGGGATGCATCCTCTCGCACGTGTTTTTGCTCGACTAGCCTGCGGGATGCATCCTCTCGCACGTGTTTTTGCTCGACTAGCCATGCGCATCCCAAAAAACCTGCGCATGCGCATCCCACAAAACCTGCGCATGCGCATCCCACAAAACCTCGCACGTGTTTTTACTCGACTAGCCGGCGGGATGCATCCTCTCGCATGTGTTTTTACTGGACTAGCCTGCGGGATGCATCCTCTCGCACGTGTTTTTGCTCGACTAGCCATGCGCATCCCAAAAAACCTGCGCATGCGCATCCCACAAAACCTGCGCATACGCATCCCACAAAACCTCGCACGTGTTTTTACTCGACTAGCCGGCGGGATGCATCCTCTCGCACGTGTTTTTACTGGACTAGCCTGCGGGATGCATCCTCTCGCACGTGTTTTTACTCGACTAGCCTGCGGGATGCACCCTCTCGCACGTGTTTTTACTCGACTAGCCTGCGGGATGCATCCTCTCGCACGTGTTTTTACTCGACTAGCCTGCGGGATGCATCCTCTCGCACGTGTTTTTATTCGACTAGCCTGCGGGATGCATCCTCACGCACGTGTTTTACTCGACTAGCCTGCGGGATGCATCCTCCCGCACGTGTTTTTACTCGACTAGCCTGCGGGATGCATCCTCTCGCACGTGTTTTTGCTCGACTAGCCTGCGGGATGCATCCTCTCGCACGTGTTTTTGCTCGACTAGCCATGCGCATCCCAAAAAAACTGCGCATGCGCATTCCAATAAACCTGCGCATGCGCAACCCACAAAACCTGCGCATGCGCATCCCACAAAACCTGCGCATGCGCATCCCACAAAACCTCGCACGTGTTTTTACTCGACTAGCCTGCGGGATGCATCCTCTCGCACGTGTTTTTACTCGACTGGCCTGCGGGATGCATCCTCCCTCACGTGTTTTTACTCGGCTAGCCTGCGGGATGCATCCTCTCGCACGTGTTTTTGCTCGACTAGCCTGCGGGATGCATCCTCTCGCACGTGTTTTTGCTCGACTAGCCATGCGCATCCCAAAAAATCTGCGCATGCGCATCCCACAAAACCTGCTCATGCGCATCCCACAAAACCTGCGCATGCGCATCCCACAAAACCTCGCACGTGTTTTTACTCGACTAGCCTGCGGGATGCATCCTCTCGCACGTGTTTTTACTGGACTAGCCTGCGGGATGCATCCTCTCGCACGTGTTTTTACTCGACTAGCCTGCGGGATGCATCCTCTCGCACGTGTTTTTACTCGACTAGCCTGCGGGAAGCATCCTCTCGCACGTGTTTTTACTCGACTAGCCTGCGGGATGCATCCTCTCGCACGTGTTTTTGCTCGACTAGCCTGCGTTATGCATCCTCTCGCACGTGTTTTTGCTCGACTAGCCATGCGCATCCCAACAAATCTGCGCATGCGCATCCCAAAAAACCTGCGCATGCGCATCCCAAAAAACCTGCGCATGCGCATCCCACAAAACCTGCGCATGCGCATCCCACAAAACCTCGCACGTGTTTTTACTCGACTAGCCTGCGGGATGCATCCTCTCGCACGTGTTTTTACTGGACTAGCCTGCGGGATGCATCCTCTCGCACGTGTTTTTACTCGACTAGCCTGCGGGATGCATCCTCTCGCACGTGTTTTTACTCGACTAGCATGCGGGATGCATCCTCTCGCACGTGTTTTTACTCGACTAGCCTGCGGGAAGCATCCTCTCGCACGTGTTTTTGCTCGACTAGCCTGCGGGATGCATCCTCTCGCACGTGTTTTTGCTCGACTAGCCATGCGCATCCCAAAAAACCTGCGCATGCGCATCCCACAAAACCTGCGCATGCGCATCCCACAAAACCTCGCACGTGTTTTTACTCGACTAGCCGGCGGGATGCATCCTCTCGCATGTGTTTTTACTGGACTAGCCTGCGGGATGCATCCTCTCGCACGTGTTTTTGCTCGACTAGCCATGCGCATCCCAAAAAACCTGCGCATGCGCATCCCACAAAACCTGCGCATACGCATCCCACAAAACCTCGCACGTGTTTTTACTCGACTAGCCGGCGGGATGCATCCTCTCGCACGTGTTTTTACTGGACTAGCCTGCGGGATGCATCCTCTCGCACGTGTTTTTACTCGACTAGCCTGCGGGATGCACCCTCTCGCACGTGTTTTTACTCGACTAGCCTGCGGGATGCATCCTCTCGCACGTGTTTTTACTCGACTAGCCTGCGGGATGCATCCTCTCGCACGTGTTTTTATTCGACTAGCCTGCGGGATGCATCCTCACGCACGTGTTTTACTCGACTAGCCTGCGGGATGCATCCTCCCGCACGTGTTTTTACTCGACTAGCCTGCGGGATGCATCCTCTCGCACGTGTTTTTGCTCGACTAGCCTGCGGGATGCATCCTCTCGCACGTGTTTTTGCTCGACTAGCCATGCGCATCCCAAAAAAACTGCGCATGCGCATTCCAAAAAACCTGCGCATGCGCAACCCACAAAACCTGCGCATGCGCATCCCACAAAACCTGCGCATGCGCATCCCACAAAACCTCGCACGTGTTTTTACTCGACTAGCCTGCGGGATGCATCCTCACGCACGTGTTTTACTCGACTAGCCTGTGGGATGCATCCTCCCGCACGTGTTTTTACTCGACTAGCCTGCGGGATGCATCCTCTCGCACGTGTTTTTGCTCGACTAGCCTGCGGGATGCATCCTCTCGCACGTGTTTATACTCGACTAGCCTGCGGGAAGCATCCTCTCGCACGTGTTTTTGCTCGACTAGCCTGCGGGATGCATCCTCTCGCACGTGTTTTTGCTCGACTAGCCATGCGCATCCCAAAAAACCTGCGCATGCGCATCCCACAAAACCTGCGCATGCGCATCCCACAAAACCTCGCACGTGTTTTTACTCGACTAGCCGGCGGGATGCATCCTCTCGCACGTGTTTTTACTGGACTAGCCTGCGGGATGCATCCTCTCGCACGTGTTTTTGCTCGACTAGCCATGCGCATCCCAAAAAACCTGCGCATGCGCATCCCAAAAAACCTGCGCATGCGCATCCCACAAAACCTGCGCATACGCATCCCACAAAACCTCGCACGTGTTTTTACTCGACTAGCCTGCGGGATGCATCCTCTCGCACGTGTTTTTATTCGACTAGCCTGCGGGATGCATCCTCACGCACGTGTTTTACTCGACTAGCCTGCGGGATGCATCCTCCCGCACGTGTTTTTACTCGACTAGCCTGCGGGATGCATCCTCACGCACGTGTTTTACTCGACTAGCCTGCAGGATGCATCCTCTCGCACGTGTTTTTGCTCGACTAGCCTGCGGGATGCATCCTCTCGCACGTGTTTTTGCTCGACTAGCCATGCGCATCCCAAAAAATCTGCGCATGCGCATCCCAAAAAACCTGCGCATGCGCATCCCACAAAACCTGCTCATGCGCATCCCACAAAACCTGCGCATGCGCATCCCACAAAACCTCGCACGTGTTTTTACTCGACTAGCCTGCGGGATGCATCCTCTCGCACGTGTTTTTACTCGACTAGCCTGCGGGATGCATCCTCTCGCACGTGTTTTTACTGGACTAGCCTGCGGGATGCATCCCCTCGCACGTGTTTTTACTCGACTAGCCTGCGGGATGCATCCTCTCGCACGTGTTTTTACTGGACTAGCCTGCGGGATGCATCCTCCCGCACGTGTTTTTACTCGACTAGCCTGCGGGATGCATCCTCTCGCACGTGTTTTTGCTCGACTAGCCATGCGCATCCCAAAAAATCTGCGCATGCGCATCCCAAAAAACCTGCGCATGCGCAACCCACAAAACCTGCGCATGCGCATCCCACAAAACCTGCGCATGCGCATCCCACAAAACCTCGCACGTGTTTTTACTCGACTAGCCTGCGAGATGAATCCTCTCGCACGTGTTTTTACTCGACTAGCCTGCGGGATGCATCCTCTCGAAGTTGTTTTTCTCGACTAGCCTGCGGGATGCATCCTCTCGCACGTGTTTTTGCTCGACTAGCCTGCGGGATGCATCCTCTCGCACGTGTTTTTGCTCGACTAGCCATGCGCATCCCAAAAAACCTGCGCATGCGCATCCCAAAAAACCTGCGCATGCGCATCCCACAAAACCTGCACATACGCATCCCACAAAACCTCGCACGTGTTTTTACTCGACTAGCCTGCGGGATGCATCCTCTCGCACGTGTTTTTACTGGACTAGCCGGCGGGATGCATCCTCTCGCACGTGTTTTTACTCGACTAGCCTGCGGGATGCATCCTCTCGCACGTGTTTTTGCTCGACTAGCCTGCGGGATGCATCCTCTCGCACGTGTTTTTGCTCGACTAGCCATGCGCATCCCAAAAAACCTGCGCATGCGCATCCCACAAAACCTGCGCATGCGCATCCCACAAAACCTCGCACGTGTTTTTACTCGACTAGCCGGCGGGATGCATCCTCTCGCATGTGTTTTTACTGGACTAGCCTGCGGGATGCATCCTCTCGCACGTGTTTTTGCTCGACTAGCCATGCGCATCCCAAAAAACCTGCGCATGCGCATCCCACAAAACCTGCGCATACGCATCCCACAAAACCTCGCACGTGTTTTTACTCGACTAGCCGGCGGGATGCATCCTCTCGCACGTGTTTTTACTGGACTAGCCTGCGGGATGCATCCTCTCGCACGTGTTTTTACTCGACTAGCCTGCGGGATGCACCCTCTCGCACGTGTTTTTACTCGACTAGCCTGCGGGATGCATCCTCTCGCACGTGTTTTTACTCGACTAGCCTGCGGGATGCATCCTCTCGCACGTGTTTTTATTCGACTAGCCTGCGGGATGCATCCTCACGCACGTGTTTTACTCGACTAGCCTGCGGGATGCATCCTCCCGCACGTGTTTTTACTCGACTAGCCTGCGGGATGCATCCTCTCGCACGTGTTTTTGCTCGACTAGCCTGCGGGATGCATCCTCTCGCACGTGTTTTTGCTCGACTAGCCATGCGCATCCCAAAAAAACTGCGCATGCGCATTCCAATAAACCTGCGCATGCGCAACCCACAAAACCTGCGCATGCGCATCCCACAAAACCTGCGCATGCGCATCCCACAAAACCTCGCACGTGTTTTTACTCGACTAGCCTGCGGGATGCATCCTCTCGCACGTGTTTTTACTCGACTGGCCTGCGGGATGCATCCTCCCTCACGTGTTTTTACTCGGCTAGCCTGCGGGATGCATCCTCTCGCACGTGTTTTTGCTCGACTAGCCTGCGGGATGCATCCTCTCGCACGTGTTTTTGCTCGACTAGCCATGCGCATCCCAAAAAATCTGCGCATGCGCATCCCACAAAACCTGCTCATGCGCATCCCACAAAACCTGCGCATGCGCATCCCACAAAACCTCGCACGTGTTTTTACTCGACTAGCCTGCGGGATGCATCCTCTCGCACGTGTTTTTACTGGACTAGCCTGCGGGATGCATCCTCTCGCACGTGTTTTTACTCGACTAGCCTGCGGGATGCATCCTCTCGCACGTGTTTTTACTCGACTAGCCTGCGGGAAGCATCCTCTCGCACGTGTTTTTACTCGACTAGCCTGCGGGATGCATCCTCTCGCACGTGTTTTTGCTCGACTAGCCTGCGTTATGCATCCTCTCGCACGTGTTTTTGCTCGACTAGCCATGCGCATCCCAACAAATCTGCGCATGCGCATCCCAAAAAACCTGCGCATGCGCATCCCAAAAAACCTGCGCATGCGCATCCCACAAAACCTGCGCATGCGCATCCCACAAAACCTCGCACGTGTTTTTACTCGACTAGCCTGCGGGATGCATCCTCTCGCACGTGTTTTTACTGGACTAGCCTGCGGGATGCATCCTCTCGCACGTGTTTTTACTCGACTAGCCTGCGGGATGCATCCTCTCGCACGTGTTTTTACTCGACTAGCATGCGGGATGCATCCTCTCGCACGTGTTTTTACTCGACTAGCCTGCGGGAAGCATCCTCTCGCACGTGTTTTTGCTCGACTAGCCTGCGGGATGCATCCTCTCGCACGTGTTTTTGCTCGACTAGCCATGCGCATCCCAAAAAACCTGCGCATGCGCATCCCACAAAACCTGCGCATGCGCATCCCACAATACCTCGCACGTGTTTTTACTCGACTAGCCGGCGGGATGCATCCTCTCGCATGTGTTTTTACTGGACTAGCCTGCGGGATGCATCCTCTCGCACGTGTTTTTGCTCGACTAGCCATGCGCATCCCAAAAAACCTGCGCATGCGCATCCCACAAAACCTGCGCATACGCATCCCACAAAACCTCGCACGTGTTTTTACTCGACTAGCCGGCGGGATGCATCCTCTCGCACGTGTTTTTACTGGACTAGCCTGCGGGATGCATCCTCTCGCACGTGTTTTTACTCGACTAGCCTGCGGGATGCACCCTCTCGCACGTGTTTTTACTCGACTAGCCTGCGGGATGCATCCTCTCGCACGTGTTTTTACTCGACTAGCCTGCGGGATGCATCCTCTCGCACGTGTTTTTATTCGACTAGCCTGCGGGATGCATCCTCACGCACGTGTTTTACTCGACTAGCCTGCGGGATGCATCCTCCCGCACGTGTTTTTACTCGACTAGCCTGCGGGATGCATCCTCTCGCACGTGTTTTTGCTCGACTAGCCTGCGGGATGCATCCTCTCGCACGTGTTTTTGCTCGACTAGCCATGCGCATCCCAAAAAAACTGCGCATGCGCATTCCAAAAAACCTGCGCATGCGCAACCCACAAAACCTGCGCATGCGCATCCCACAAAACCTGCGCATGCGCATCCCACAAAACCTCGCACGTGTTTTTACTCGACTAGCCTGCGGGATGCATCCTCACGCACGTGTTTTACTCGACTAGCCTGTGGGATGCATCCTCCCGCACGTGTTTTTACTCGACTAGCCTGCGGGATGCATCCTCTCGCACGTGTTTTTGCTCGACTAGCCTGCGGGATGCATCCTCTCGCACGTGTTTATACTCGACTAGCCTGCGGGAAGCATCCTCTCGCACGTGTTTTTGCTCGACTAGCCTGCGGGATGCATCCTCTCGCACGTGTTTTTGCTCGACTAGCCATGCGCATCCCAAAAAACCTGCGCATGCGCATCCCACAAAACCTGCGCATGCGCATCCCACAAAACCTCGCACGTGTTTTTACTCGACTAGCCGGCGGGATGCATCCTCTCGCACGTGTTTTTACTGGACTAGCCTGCGGGATGCATCCTCTCGCACGTGTTTTTGCTCGACTAGCCATGCGCATCCCAAAAAACCTGCGCATGCGCATCCCAAAAAACCTGCGCATGCGCATCCCACAAAACCTGCGCATACGCATCCCACAAAACCTCGCACGTGTTTTTACTCGACTAGCCTGCGGGATGCATCCTCACGCACGTGTTTTACTCGACTAGCCTGCGGGATGCATCCTCCCGCACGTGTTTTTACTCGACTAGCCTGCGGGATGCATCCTCACGCACGTGTTTTACTCGACTAGCCTGCAGGATGCATCCTCTCGCACGTGTTTTTGCTCGACTAGCCTGCGGGATGCATCCTCTCGCACGTGTTTTTGCTCGACTAGCCATGCGCATCCCAAAAAATCTGCGCATGCGCATCCCAAAAAACCTGCGCATGCGCATCCCACAAAACCTGCTCATGCGCATCCCACAAAACCTGCGCATGCGCATCCCACAAAACCTCGCACGTGTTTTTACTCGACTAGCCTGCGGGATGCATCCTCTCGCACGTGTTTTTACTCGACTAGCCTGCGGGATGCATCCTCTCGCACGTGTTTTTACTGGACTAGCCTGCGGGATGCATCCCCTCGCACGTGTTTTTACTCGACTAGCCTGCGGGATGCATCCTCTCGCACGTGTTTTTACTCGACTAGCCTGCGTAACGCATCCTCACGCACGTGTTTTACTCGACTAGCCTGCAGGATGCATCCTCTCGCACGTGTTTTTACTCGACTAGCCTGCGGGATGCATCCTCCCGCACGTGTTTTTACTCGACTAGCCTGCGGGATGCATCCTCTCGCACGTGTTTTTACTCGACTAGCCATGCGCATCCCAAAAAACCTGCGCATGCGCATCCCAAAAAACCTGCGCATGCGCATCCCACAAAACCTGCGCATACGCATCCCACAAAACCTCGCACGTGTTTTCACTCGACTAGCCGGCGGGATGCATCCTCTCGCACGTGTTTTTACTGGACTAGCCTGCGGGATGCATCCTCTCGCACGTGTTTTTGCTCGACTAGCCATGCGCATCCCAAAAAACCTGCGCATGCGCATCCCAAAAAACCTGCGCATGCGCATCCCACAAAACCTGCGCATACGCATCCCACAAAACCTCGCACGTGTTTTTACTCGACTAGCCTGCGGGATGCATCCTCTCGCACGTGTTTTTACTCGACTAGCCTGCGGGATGCATCCTCTCGCACGTGTTTTTATTCGACTAGCCTGCGGGATGCATCCTCACGTACGTGTTTTACTCGACTAGCCTGCGGGATGCATCCTCCCGCACGTGTTTTTACTCGACTAGCCTGCGGGATGCATCCTCTCGCACGTGTTTTTGCTCGACTAGCCTGCGGGATGCATCCTCTCGCACGTGTTTTTGCTCGACTAGCCTGCGGGATGCATCCTCTCGCACGTGTTTTTGCTCGACTAGCCATGCGCATCCCAAAAAATCTGCGCATGCGCATCCCAAAAAACCTGCGCATGCGCAACCCACAAAACCTGCGCATGCGCATCCCACAAGACCTGCGCATGCGCATCCCACAAAACCTCGCACGTGTTTTTACTCGACTAGCCTGCGGGATGCATCCTCTCGCACGTGTTTTTACTCGACTAGCCTGCGGGATGCATCCTCCCTCACGTGTTTTTACTCGGCTAGCCTGCGGGATGCATCCTCTCGCACGTGTTTTTGCTCGACTAGCCTGCGGGATGCATCCTCTCGCACGTGTTTTTACTCGACTAGCCTGCGGGAAGCATCCTCTCGCACGTGTTTTTACTCGACTAGCCTGCGGGATGCACCCTCTCGCACGTGTTTTTACTCGACTAGCCTGCGGGATGCATCCTCTCGCACGTGTTTTTACTCGACTAGCCTGCGGGATGCATCCTCTCGCACGTGTTTTTACTCGACTAGCCTGCGGGAAGCATCCTCTCGCACGTGTTTTTGCTCGACTAGCCATGCGCATCCCAAAAAACCTGCGCATGCGCATCCCACAAAACCTGCGCATGCGCATCCCACAAAACCTCGCACGTGTTTTTACTCGACTAGCCGGCGGGATGCATCCTCTCGCATGTGTTTTTACTGGACTAGCCTGCGGGATGCATCCTCTCGCACGTGTTTTTGCTCGACTAGCCATGCGCATCCCAAAAAACCTGCGCATGCGCATCCCACAAAACCTGCGCATACGCATCCCACAAAACCTCGCACGTGTTTTTACTCGACTAGCCGGCGGGATGCATCCTCTCGCACGTGTTTTTACTCGACTAGCCTGCGGGATGCATCCTCTCGCACGTGTTTTTACTCGACTAGCCTGCGGGATGCATCCTCTCGCACGTGTTTTTATTCGACTAGCCTGCGGGATGCATCCTCACGCACGTGTTTTACTCGACTAGCCTGCGGGATGCATCCTCCCGCACGTGTTTTTACTCGACTAGCCTGCGGGATGCATCCTCTCGCACGTGTTTTTGCTCGACTAGCCTGCGGGATGCATCCTCTCGCACGTGTTTTTGCTCGACTAGCCATGCGCATCCCAAAAAAACTGCGCATGCGCATTCCAAAAAACCTGCGCATGCGCAACCCACAAAACCTGCGCATGCGCATCCCACAAAACCTGCGCATGCGCATCCCACAAAACCTCGCACGTGTTTTTACTCGACTAGCCTGCGGGATGCATCCTCACGCACGTGTTTTACTCGACTAGCCTGTGGGATGCATCCTCCCGCACGTGTTTTTACTCGACTAGCCTGCGGGATGCATCCTCTCGCACGTGTTTTTGCTCGACTAGCCTGCGGGATGCATCCTCTCGCACGTGTTTATACTCGACTAGCCTGCGGGAAGCATCCTCTCGCACGTGTTTTTGCTCGACTAGCCTGCGGGATGCATCCTCTCGCACGTGTTTTTGCTCGACTAGCCATGCGCATCCCAAAAAACCTGCGCATGCGCATCCCACAAAACCTGCGCATGCGCATCCCACAAAACCTCGCACGTGTTTTTACTCGACTAGCCGGCGGGATGCATCCTCTCGCACGTGTTTTTACTGGACTAGCCTGCGGGATGCATCCTCTCGCACGTGTTTTTGCTCGACTAGCCATGCGCATCCCAAAAAACCTGCGCATGCGCATCCCAAAAAACCTGCGCATGCGCATCCCACAAAACCTGCGCATACGCATCCCACAAAACCTCGCACGTGTTTTTACTCGACTAGCCTGCGGGATGCATCCTCTCGCACGTGTTTTTACTCGACTAGCCTGCGGGATGCATCCTCTCGCACGTGTTTTTATTCGACTAGCCTGCGGGATGCATCCTCACGCACGTGTTTTACTCGACTAGCCTGCGGGATGCATCCTCCCGCACGTGTTTTTACTCGACTAGCCTGCGGGATGCATCCTCACGCACGTGTTTTACTCGACTAGCCTGCAGTATGCATCCTCTCGCACGTGTTTTTGCTCGACTAGCCTGCGGGATGCATCCTCTCGCACGTGTTTTTGCTCGACTAGCCATGCGCATCCCAAAAAATCTGCACATGCGCATCCCAAAAAACCTGCGCATGCGCATCCCACAAAACCTGCTCATGCGCATCCCACAAAACCTGCGCATGCGCATCCCACAAAACCTCGCACGTGTTTTTACTCGACTAGCCTGCGGGATGCATCCTCTCGCACGTGTTTTTACTCGACTAGCCTGCGGGATGCATCCTCTCGCACGTGTTTTTACTGGACTAGCCTGCGGGATGCATCCCCTCGCACGTGTTTTTACTCGACTAGCCTGCGGGATGCATCCTCTCGCACGTGTTTTTACTCGACTAGCCTGCGTAACGCATCCTCACGCACGTGTTTTACTCGACTAGCCTGCAGGATGCATCCTCTTGCACGTGTTTTTACTCGACTAGCCTGCGGGATGCATCCTCCCGCACGTGTTTTTACTCGACTAGCCTGCGGGATGCATCCTCTCGCACGTGTTTTTACTCGACCAGCCATGCGCATCCCAAAAAACCTGCGCATGCGCATCCCAAAAAACCTGCGCATGCGCATCCCACAAAACCTGCGCATACGCATCCCACAAAACCTCGCACGTGTTTTTACTCGACTAGCCGGCGGGATGCATCCTCTCGCACGTGTTTTTACTGGACTAGCCTGCGGGATGCATCCTCTCGCACGTGTTTTTGCTCGACTAGCCATGCGCATCCCAAAAAACCTGCGCATGCGCATCCCAAAAAACCTGCGCATGCGCATCCCACAAAACCTGCGCATACGCATCCCACAAAACCTCGCACGTGTTTTTACTTGACTAGCCTGCGGGATGCATCCTCTCGCACGTGTTTTTACTCGACTAGCCTGCGGGATGCATCCTCTCGCACGTGTTTTTATTCGACTAGCCAGCGGGATGCATCCTCACGCACGTGTTTTACTCGACTAGCCTGCGGGATGCATCCTCCCGCACGTGTTTTTACTCGACTAGCCTGCGGGATGCATCCTCTCGCACGTGTTTTTGCTCGACTAGCCTGCGGGATGCATCCTCTCGCACGTGTTTTTGCTCGACTAGCCATGCGCATCCCAAAAAATCTGCGCATGCGCATCCCAAAAAACCTGCGCATGCGCAACCCACAAAACCTGCGCATGCGCATCCCACAAAACCTGCGCATGCGCATCCCACAAAACCTCGCACGTGTTTTTACTCGACTAGCCTGCGGGATGCATCCTCTCGCACGTGTTTTTACTCGACTAGCCTGCGGGATGCATCCTCCCTCACGTGTTTTTACTCGGCTAGCCTGCGGGATGCATCCTCTCGCACGTGTTTTTGCTCGACTAGCCTGCGGGATGCATCCTCTCGCACGTGTTTTTGCTCGACTAGCCATGCGCATCCCAACAAATCTGCGCATGCGCATCCCAAAAAACCTGCGCATGCGCATCCCAAAAAACCTGCGCATGCGCATCCCACAAAACCTCGCACGTGTTTTTACTCGACTAGCCGGCGGGATGCATCCTCTCGCATGTGTTTTTACTGGACTAGCCTGCGGGATGCATCCTCTCGCACGTGTTTTTGCTCGACTAGCCATGCGCATCCCAAAAAACCTGCGCATGCGCATCCCACAAAACCTGCGCATACGCATCCCACAAAACCTCGCACGTGTTTTTACTCGACTAGCCGGCGGGATGCATCCTCTCGCACGTGTTTTTACTGGACTAGCCTGCGGGATGCATCCTCTCGCACGTGTTTTTACTCGACTAGCCTGCGGGATGCATCCTCACGCACGTGTTTTACTCGACTAGCCTGTGGGATGCATCCTCCCGTACGTGTTTTTACTCGACTAGCCTGCGGGATGCATCCTCTCGCACGTGTTTTTGCTCGACTAGCCTGCGGGATGCATCCTCTCGCACGTGTTTTTACTCGACTAGCCTGCGGGAAGCATCCTCTCGCACGTGTTTTTGCTCGACTAGCCTGCGGGATGCATCCTCTCGCACGTGTTTTTGCTCGACTAGCCATGCGCATCCCAAAAAACCTGCGCATGCGCATCCCACAAAACCTGCGCATGCGCATCCCACAAAACCTCGCACGTGTTTTTACTCGACTAGCCGGCGGGATGCATCCTCTCGCACGTGTTTTTACTGGACTAGCCTGTGGGATGCATCCTCTCGCACGTGTTTTTGCTCGACTAGCCATGCGCATCCCAAAAAACCTGCGCATGCGCATCCCACAAAACCTGCGCATGCGCATCCCACAAAACCTGCGCATGCGCATCCCAAAAAACCACGCACGTGTTTTTACTCGACTAGCCTGCGGGATGCATCCTCACGCACGTGTTTTACTCGACTAGCCTGTGGGATGCATCCTCCCGTACGTGTTTTTACTCGACTAGCCTGCGGGATGCATCCTCTCGCACGTGTTTTTGCTCGACTAGCCTGCGGGATGCATCCTCTCGCACGTGTTTTTACTCGACTAGCCTGCGGGAAGCATCCTCTCGCACGTGTTTTTGCTCGACTAGCCATGCGCATCCCAAAAAACCTGCGCATGCGCATCCCAAAAAACCTGCGCATGCGCATCCCACAAAACCTGCGCATACGCATCCCACAAAACCTCGCACGTGTTTTTACTCGACTAGCCTGCGGGATGCATCCTCTCGCACGTGTTTTTGCTCGACTAGCCTGCGGGATGCATCCTCTCGCACGTGTTTTTGCTCGACTAGCCATGCGCATCCCAAAAAATCTGCGCATGCGCATCCCAAAAAACCTGCGCATGCGCAACCCACAAAACCTGCGCATGCGCATCCCACAAAACCTGCGCATGCGCATCCCACAAAACCTCGCACGTGTTTTTACTCGACTAGCCTGCGGGATGCATCCTCTCGCACGTGTTTTTACTCGACTAGCCTGCGGGATGCATCCTCCCTCACGTGTTTTTACTCGGCTAGCCTGCGGGATGCATCCTCTCGCACGTGTTTTTGCTCGACTAGCCTGCGGGATGCATCCTCTCGCACGTGTTTTTGCTCGACTAGCCATGCGCATCCCAACAAATCTGCGCATGCGCATCCCAAAAAACCTGCGCATGCGCATCCCAAAAAACCTGCGCATGCGCATCCCACAAAACCTCGCACGTGTTTTTACTCGACTAGCCTGCGGGATGCATCCTCTCGCACGTGTTTTTACTCGACTAGCCTGCGGGATGCATCCTCTCGCACGTGTTTTTACTGGACTAGCCTGCGGGATGCATCCCCTCGCACGTGTTTTTACTCGACTAGCCTGCGGGATGCATCCTCTCGCACGTGTTTTTACTCGACTAGCCTGCGTAACGCATCCTCACGCACGTGTTTTACTCGACTAGCCTGCAGGATGCATCCTCTTGCACGTGTTTTTACTCGACTAGCCTGCGGGATGCATCCTCCCGCACGTGTTTTTACTCGACTAGCCTGCGGGATGCATCCTCTCGCACGTGTTTTTACTCGACCAGCCATGCGCATCCCAAAAAACCTGCGCATGCGCATCCCAAAAAACCTGCGCATGCGCATCCCACAAAACCTGCGCATACGCATCCCACAAAACCTCGCACGTGTTTTTACTCGACTAGCCGGCGGGATGCATCCTCTCGCACGTGTTTTTACTGGACTAGCCTGCGGGATGCATCCTCTCGCACGTGTTTTTGCTCGACTAGCCATGCGCATCCCAAAAAACCTGCGCATGCGCATCCCAAAAAACCTGCGCATGCGCATCCCACAAAACCTGCGCATACGCATCCCACAAAACCTCGCACGTGTTTTTACTTGACTAGCCTGCGGGATGCATCCTCTCGCACGTGTTTTTACTCGACTAGCCTGCGGGATGCATCCTCTCGCACGTGTTTTTATTCGACTAGCCAGCGGGATGCATCCTCACGCACGTGTTTTACTCGACTAGCCTGCGGGATGCATCCTCCCGCACGTGTTTTTACTCGACTAGCCTGCGGGATGCATCCTCTCGCACGTGTTTTTGCTCGACTAGCCTGCGGGATGCATCCTCTCGCACGTGTTTTTGCTCGACTAGCCATGCGCATCCCAAAAAATCTGCGCATGCGCATCCCAAAAAACCTGCGCATGCGCAACCCACAAAACCTGCGCATGCGCATCCCACAAAACCTGCGCATGCGCATCCCACAAAACCTCGCACGTGTTTTTACTCGACTAGCCTGCGGGATGCATCCTCTCGCACGTGTTTTTACTCGACTAGCCTGCGGGATGCATCCTCCCTCACGTGTTTTTACTCGGCTAGCCTGCGGGATGCATCCTCTCGCACGTGTTTTTGCTCGACTAGCCTGCGGGATGCATCCTCTCGCACGTGTTTTTGCTCGACTAGCCATGCGCATCCCAACAAATCTGCGCATGCGCATCCCAAAAAACCTGCGCATGCGCATCCCAAAAAACCTGCGCATGCGCATCCCACAAAACCTGCGCATACGCATCCCACAAAACCTCGCACGTGTTTTTACTCGACTAGCCGGCGGGATGCATCCTCTCGCACGTGTTTTTACTGGACTAGCCTGCGGGATGCATCCTCTCGCACGTGTTTTTACTCGACTAGCCTGCGGGATGCATCCTCACGCACGTGTTTTACTCGACTAGCCTGTGGGATGCATCCTCCCGTACGTGTTTTTACTCGACTAGCCTGCGGGATGCATCCTCTCGCACGTGTTTTTGCTCGACTAGCCTGCGGGATGCATCCTCTCGCACGTGTTTTTACTCGACTAGCCTGCGGGAAGCATCCTCTCGCACGTGTTTTTGCTCGACTAGCCTGCGGGATGCATCCTCTCGCACGTGTTTTTGCTCGACTAGCCATGCGCATCCCAAAAAACCTGCGCATGCGCATCCCACAAAACCTGCGCATGCGCATCCCACAAAACCTCGCACGTGTTTTTACTCGACTAGCCGGCGGGATGCATCCTCTCGCACGTGTTTTTACTGGACTAGCCTGTGGGATGCATCCTCTCGCACGTGTTTTTGCTCGACTAGCCATGCGCATCCCAAAAAACCTGCGCATGCGCATCCCACAAAACCTGCGCATGCGCATCCCAAAAAACCACGCACGTGTTTTTACTCGACTAGCCTGCGGGATGCATCCTCACGCACGTGTTTTACTCGACTAGCCTGTGGGATGCATCCTCCCGTACGTGTTTTTACTCGACTAGCCTGCGGGATGCATCCTCTCGCACGTGTTTTTGCTCGACTAGCCTGCGGGATGCATCCTCTCGCACGTGTTTTTACTCGACTAGCCTGCGGGAAGCATCCTCTCGCACGTGTTTTTGCTCGACTAGCCATGCGCATCCCAAAAAACCTGCGCATGCGCATCCCAAAAAACCTGCGCATGCGCATCCCACAAAACCTGCGCATACGCATCCCACAAAACCTCGCACGTGTTTTTACTCGACTAGCCTGCGGGATGCATCCTCTCGCACGTGTTTTTGCTCGACTAGCCTGCGGGATGCATCCTCTCGCACGTGTTTTTGCTCGACTAGCCATGCGCATCCCAAAAAATCTGCGCATGCGCATCCCAAAAAACCTGCGCATGCGCAACCCACAAAACCTGCGCATGCGCATCCCACAAAACCTGCGCATGCGCATCCCACAAAACCTCGCACGTGTTTTTACTCGACTAGCCTGCGGGATGCATCCTCTCGCACGTGTTTTTACTCGACTAGCCTGCGGGATGCATCCTCCCTCACGTGTTTTTACTCGGCTAGCCTGCGGGATGCATCCTCTCGCACGTGTTTTTGCTCGACTAGCCTGCGGGATGCATCCTCTCGCACGTGTTTTTGCTCGACTAGCCATGCGCATCCCAACAAATCTGCGCATGCGCATCCCAAAAAACCTGCGCATGCGCATCCCAAAAAACCTGCGCATGCGCATCCCACAAAACCTCGCACGTGTTTTTACTCGACTAGCCTGCGGGATGCATCCTCTCGCACGTGTTTTTACTCGACTAGCCTGCGGGATGCATCCTCTCGCACGTGTTTTTACTGGACTAGCCTGCGGGATGCATCCCCTCGCACGTGTTTTTACTCGACTAGCCTGCGGGATGCATCCTCTCGCACGTGTTTTTACTCGACTAGCCTGCGTAACGCATCCTCACGCACGTGTTTTACTCGACTAGCCTGCAGGATGCATCCTCTTGCACGTGTTTTTACTCGACTAGCCTGCGGGATGCATCCTCCCGCACGTGTTTTTACTCGACTAGCCTGCGGGATGCATCCTCTCGCACGTGTTTTTACTCGACCAGCCATGCGCATCCCAAAAAACCTGCGCATGCGCATCCCAAAAAACCTGCGCATGCGCATCCCACAAAACCTGCGCATACGCATCCCACAAAACCTCGCACGTGTTTTTACTCGACTAGCCGGCGGGATGCATCCTCTCGCACGTGTTTTTACTGGACTAGCCTGCGGGATGCATCCTCTCGCACGTGTTTTTGCTCGACTAGCCATGCGCATCCCAAAAAACCTGCGCATGCGCATCCCAAAAAACCTGCGCATGCGCATCCCACAAAACCTGCGCATACGCATCCCACAAAACCTCGCACGTGTTTTTACTTGACTAGCCTGCGGGATGCATCCTCTCGCACGTGTTTTTACTCGACTAGCCTGCGGGATGCATCCTCTCGCACGTGTTTTTATTCGACTAGCCAGCGGGATGCATCCTCACGCACGTGTTTTACTCGACTAGCCTGCGGGATGCATCCTCCCGCACGTGTTTTTACTCGACTAGCCTGCGGGATGCATCCTCTCGCACGTGTTTTTGCTCGACTAGCCTGCGGGATGCATCCTCTCGCACGTGTTTTTGCTCGACTAGCCATGCGCATCCCAAAAAATCTGCGCATGCGCATCCCAAAAAACCTGCGCATGCGCAACCCACAAAACCTGCGCATGCGCATCCCACAAAACCTGCGCATGCGCATCCCACAAAACCTCGCACGTGTTTTTACTCGACTAGCCTGCGGGATGCATCCTCTCGCACGTGTTTTTACTCGACTAGCCTGCGGGATGCATCCTCCCTCACGTGTTTTTACTCGGCTAGCCTGCGGGATGCATCCTCTCGCACGTGTTTTTGCTCGACTAGCCTGCGGGATGCATCCTCTCGCACGTGTTTTTGCTCGACTAGCCATGCGCATCCCAACAAATCTGCGCATGCGCATCCCAAAAAACCTGCGCATGCGCATCCCAAAAAACCTGCGCATGCGCATCCCACAAAACCTGCGCATGCGCATCCCACAAAACCTGCGCATGCGCATCCCACAAAACCTCGCACGTGTTTTTACTCGACTAGCCGGCGGGATGCATCCTCTCGCATGTGTTTTTACTGGACTAGCCTGCGGGATGCATCCTCTCGCACGTGTTTTTGCTCGACTAGCCATGCGCATCCCAAAAAACCTGCGCATGCGCATCCCACAAAACCTGCGCATACGCATCCCACAAAACCTCGCACGTGTTTTTACTCGACTAGCCGGCGGGATGCATCCTCTCGCACGTGTTTTTACTGGACTAGCCTGCGGGATGCATCCTCTCGCACGTGTTTTTACTCGACTAGCCTGCGGGATGCATCCTCACGCACGTGTTTTACTCGACTAGCCTGTGGGATGCATCCTCCCGTACGTGTTTTTACTCGACTAGCCTGCGGGATGCATCCTCTCGCACGTGTTTTTGCTCGACTAGCCTGCGGGATGCATCCTCTCGCACGTGTTTTTACTCGACTAGCCTGCGGGAAGCATCCTCTCGCACGTGTTTTTGCTCGACTAGCCTGCGGGATGCATCCTCTCGCACGTGTTTTTGCTCGACTAGCCATGCGCATCCCAAAAAACCTGCGCATGCGCATCCCACAAAACCTGCGCATGCGCATCCCACAAAACCTCGCACGTGTTTTTACTCGACTAGCCGGCGGGATGCATCCTCTCGCACGTGTTTTTACTGGACTAGCCTGTGGGATGCATCCTCTCGCACGTGTTTTTGCTCGACTAGCCATGCGCATCCCAAAAAACCTGCGCATGCGCATCCCACAAAACCTGCGCATGCGCATCCCACAAAACCTGCGCATGCGCATCCCAAAAAACCACGCACGTGTTTTTACTCGACTAGCCTGCGGGATGCATCCTCACGCACGTGTTTTACTCGACTAGCCTGTGGGATGCATCCTCCCGTACGTGTTTTTACTCGACTAGCCTGCGGGATGCATCCTCTCGCACGTGTTTTTGCTCGACTAGCCTGCGGGATGCATCCTCTCGCACGTGTTTTTACTCGACTAGCCTGCGGGAAGCATCCTCTCGCACGTGTTTTTGCTCGACTAGCCATGCGCATCCCAAAAAACCTGCGCATGCGCATCCCAAAAAACCTGCGCATGCGCATCCCACAAAACCTGCGCATACGCATCCCACAAAACCTCGCACGTGTTTTTACTCGACTAGCCTGCGGGATGCATCCTCTCGCACGTGTTTTTGCTCGACTAGCCTGCGGGATGCATCCTCTCGCACGTGTTTTTGCTCGACTAGCCATGCGCATCCCAAAAAATCTGCGCATGCGCATCCCAAAAAACCTGCGCATGCGCAACCCACAAAACCTGCGCATGCGCATCCCACAAAACCTGCGCATGCGCATCCCACAAAACCTCGCACGTGTTTTTACTCGACTAGCCTGCGGGATGCATCCTCTCGCACGTGTTTTTACTCGACTAGCCTGCGGGATGCATCCTCCCTCACGTGTTTTTACTCGGCTAGCCTGCGGGATGCATCCTCTCGCACGTGTTTTTGCTCGACTAGCCTGCGGGATGCATCCTCTCGCACGTGTTTTTGCTCGACTAGCCATGCGCATCCCAACAAATCTGCGCATGCGCATCCCAAAAAACCTGCGCATGCGCATCCCAAAAAACCTGCGCATGCGCATCCCACAAAACCTGCGCATGCGCATCCCACAAAACCTGCGCATGCGCATCCCACAAAACCTCGCACGTGTTTTTACTCGACTAGCCGGCGGGATGCATCCTCTCGCATGTGTTTTTACTGGACTAGCCTGCGGGATGCATCCTCTCGCACGTGTTTTTGCTCGACTAGCCATGCGCATCCCAAAAAACCTGCGCATCCGCATCCCACAAAACCTGCGCATACGCATCCCACAAAACCTCGCACGTGTTTTTACTCGACTAGCCGGCGGGATGCATCCTCTCGCACGTGTTTTTACTGGACTAGCCTGCGGGATGCATCCTCTCGCACGTGTTTTTACTCGACTAGCCTGCGGGATGCACCCTCTCGCACGTGTTTTTACTCGACTAGCCTGCGGGATGCATCCTCTCGCACGTGTTTTTACTCGACTAGCCTGCGGGATGCATCCTCTCGCACGTGTTTTTATTCGACTAACCTGCGGGATGCATCCTCACGCACGTGTTTTACTCGACTAGCCTGCGGGATGCATCCTCCCGCACGTGTTTTTACTCGACTAGCCTGCGGGATGCATCCTCTCGCACGTGTTTTTGCTCGACTAGCCTGCGGGATGCATCCTCTCGCACGTGTTTTTGCTCGACTAGCCATGCGCATCCCAAAAAAACTGCGCCTGCGCATTCCAAAAAACCTGCGCATGCGCAACCCACAAAACCTGCGCATGCGCATCCCACAAAACCTGCGCATGCGCATCCCAAAAAACCACGCACGTGTTTTTACTCGACTAGCCTGCGGGATGCATCCTCACGCACGTGTTTTACTCGACTAGCCTGTGGGATGCATCCTCCCGTACGTGTTTTTACTCGACTAGCCTGCGGGATGCATCCTCTCGCACGTGTTTTTGCTCGACTAGCCTGCGGGATGCATCCTCTCGCACGTGTTTTTACTCGACTAGCCTGCGGGAAGCATCCTCTCGCACGTGTTTTTGCTCGACTAGCCTGCGGGATGCATCCTCTCGCACGTGTTTTTGCTCGACTAGCCATGCGCATCCCAAAAAACCTGCGCATGCGCATCCCACAAAACCTGCGCATGCGCATCCCACAAAACCTCGCACGTGTTTTTAATCGACTAGCCGGCGGGATGCATCCTCTCGCACGTGTTTTTACTGGACTAGCCTGTGGGATGCATCCTCTCGCACGTGTTTTTGCTCGACTAGCCATGCGCATCCCAAAAAACCTGCGCATGCGCATCCCAAAAAACCTGCGCATGCGCATCCCACAAAACCTGCGCATACGCATCCCACAAAACCTCGCACGTGTTTTTACTCGACTAGCCGGCGGGATGCATCCTCTCGCACGTGTTTTTACTGGACTAGCCTGCGGGATGCATCCTCTCGCACGTGTTTTTACTCGACTAGCCTGCGGGATGCACCCTCTCGCACGTGTTTTTACTCGACTAGCCTGCGGGATGCATCCTCTCGCACGTGTTTTTACTCGACTAGCCTGCGGGATGCATCCTCTCGCACGTGTTTTTATTCGACTAGCCTGCGGGATGCATCCTCACGCACGTGTTTTACTCGACTAGCCTGCGGGATGCGTCCTCCCGCACGTGTTTTTACTCGACTAGCCTGCGGGATGCATCCTCTCGCACGTGTTTTTGCTCGACTAGCCTGCGGGATGCATCCTCTCGCACGTGTTTTTGCTCGACTAGCCATGCGCATCCCAAAAAATCTGCGCATGCGCATCCCAAAAAACCTGCGCATGCGCAACCCACAAAACCTGCGCATGCGCATCCCACAAAACCTGCGCATGCGCATCCCACAAAACCTCGCACGTGTTTTTACTCGACTAGCCTGCGGGATGCATCCTCACGCACGTGTTTTACTCGACTAGCCTGCGGGATGCATCCTCCCGCACGTGTTTTTACCCGACTAGCCTGCGGGATGCATCCTCTCGCACGTGTTTTTACTCGACTAGCCTGCGGGATGCATCCTCTCGCACGTGTTTTTACTCGACTAGCCTGCGGGATGCATCCTCCCGCACGTGTTTTTACTCGACTAGCCTGCGGGATGCATCCTCTCGCACGTGTTTTTGCTCGACTAGCCTGCGGGATGCATCCTCTCGCACGTGTTTTTGCTCGACTAGCCATGCGCATCCCAAAATATCTGCGCATGCGCATCCCAAAAAACCTGCGCATGCGCATCCCACAAAACCTGCTCATGCGCATCCCACAAAACCTGCGCATGCGCATCCCACAAAACCTCGCACGTGTTTTTACTCGACTAGCCTGCGGGATGCATCCGCTCGCACGTGTTTTTACTCGACTAGCCTGCGGGATGCATCCCCTCGCACGTGTTTTTACTGGACTAGCCTGCGGGATGCATCCCCTCGCACGTGTTTTTACTCGACTAGCCTGCGGGATGCATCCTCTCGCACGTGTTTTTACTCGACTAGCCTGCGGGATGCATCCTCACGCACTTGTTTTACTCGACTAGCCTGCAGGATGCATCCTCTCGCACGTGTTTTTACTCGACTAGCCTGCGGGATGCATCCTCCCGCACGTGTTTTTACTCGACTAGCCTGCGGGATGCATCCTCTCGCACGTGTTTTTACTCGACTAGCCTGCGGGATGTATCCTCTCGCACGTGTTTTTACTCGACTAGCCTGCGGGATGCATCCTCTCGCACGTGTTTTTACTGGACTAGCCTGCAGGATGCATCCTCTCGCACGTGTTTTTACTCGACTAGCCTGCGGGTTGCATCCTCCCGCACGTGTTTTTACTCGACTAGCCTGCGGGATGCATCCTCTCGCACGTGTTTTTACTCGACTAGCCTGCGGGATGTATCCTCTCGCACGTGTTTTTACTCGACTAGCCTGCGGGATGCATCCTCTCGCACGTGTTTTTGCTCAACTAGCTTGCGGGATGCATCCTCTCGCACGTGTTTTTGCTCGACTAGCCATGCGCATCCCAAAAAACCTGCGCATGCGCATCCCAAAAAACCTGCGCATGCGCATCCCACAAAACCTGCGCATGCGCATCCCACAAAACCTCGCACATGTTTTTACTCGACTAGCCTGCGGGATGCATCCTCTCGCACGTGTTTTTACTCGACTAGCCTGCGGGATGCATCCTCTCGCACGTGTTTTTACTCGACTAGCCTGCGGGAAGCATCCTGTCGCACGTGTTTTTACTCGACTAGCCTGCGGGATGCATCCTCTCGCACGTGTTTTTACTCGACTAGCCTGCGGGATGCATCCTCTCGCACGTGTTTTTGCTCGACTAGCCTGCGGGATGCATCCTCTCGCACGTGTTTTTGCTCGACTAGCCATGCGCATCCCAAAAAATCTGCGCATGCGCATCCCAAAAAACCTGCGCATGCGCATCCCACAAAACCTGCGCATGCGCATCCCACAAAACCTCGCACGTGTTTTTACTCGACTAGCCTGCGGGATGCATCCTCTCGCACGTGTTTTTACTGGACTAGCCTGCGGGATGCATCCTCTCGCACGTGTTTTTACTCGACTAGCCTGCGGGATGCATCCTCTCGCACGTGTTTTTGCTCGACTAGCCTGCGGGATGCATCCTCTCGCACGTGTTTTTGCTCGACTAGCCATGCGCATCCCAAAAAACCTGCGCATGCGCATCCCAAAAAACCTGCGCATGCGCATCCCACAAAACCTGCGCATGCGCATCCCACAAAACCTGCGCATACGCATCCCACAAAACCTCGCACGTGTTTTTACTCGACTAGCCGGCGGGATGCATCCTCTCGCACGTGTTTTTTGCTGGACTAGCCTGCGGGATGCATCCTCTCGCACGTGTTTTTGCTCGACTAGCCATGCGCATCCCAAAAAACCTGCGCATGCGCATCCCAAAAAACCTGCGCATGCGCATCCCACAAAACCTGCGCATACGCATCCCACAAAACCTCGCACGTGTTTTTACTCGACTAGCCGGCGGGATGCACCCTCTCGCACGTGTTTTTACTGGACTAGCCTGCGGGATGCATACTCTCGCACGTGTTTTTACTCGACTAGCCTGCGGGATGAACCCTCTCGCACGTGTTTTTACTCGACTAGCCTGCGGGATGCATCCTCTCGCATGTGTTTTTACTCGACTAGCCTGCGGGATGCATCCTCTCGCACGTGTTTTTATTCGACTAGCCTGCGGGATGCATCCTCACGCACGTGTTTTACTCGACTAGCCTGCGGGATGCATCCTCCCGCACGTGTTTTTACTCGACTAGCCTGCGGGATGCATCCTCTCGCACGTGTTTTTGCTCGACTAGCCTGCGGGATGCATCCTCTCGCACGTGTTTTTGCTCGACTAGCCATGCGCATCCCAAAAAATCTGCGCATGCGCATCCCAAAAAACCTGCGCATGCGCATCCCAAAAAACCTGCGCATGCGCATCCCACAAAACCTGCGCATGCGCATCCCACAAAACCTCGCACGTGTTTTTACTCGACTAGCCTGCGGGATGCATCCTCTCGCACGTGTTTTTACTCTACTAGCCTGCGGGATGCATCCCCTCGCACGTGTTTTTACTGGACTAGCCTGCGGGATGCATCCCCTCGCACGTGTTTTTACTCGACTAGCCTGCGGGATGCATCCTCTCGCACGTGTTTTTACTCGACTAGCCTGCGGGATGCATCCTCACGCACGTGTTTTACTCGACTAGCCTGCAGGATGCATCCTCTCGCACGTGTTTTTACTCGACTAGCCTGCGGGATGCATCCTCCCGCACGTGTTTTTACTCGACTAGCCTGCGGGATGCATCCTCTCGCACGTGTTTTTACTCGACTAGCCTGCGGGATGTATCCTCTCGCACGTGTTTTTACTCGACTAGCCTGCGGGATGCATCCTCTCGCACGTGTTTTTGCTCAACTAGCTTGCGGGATGCATCCTCTCGCACGTGTTTTTGCTCGACTAGCCATGCGCATCCCAAAAAACCTGCGCATGCGCATCCCAAAAAACCTGCGCATGCGCATCCCACAAAACCTGCGCATGCGCATCCCACAAAACCTCGCACATGTTTTTACTCGACTAGCCTGCGGGATGCATCCTCTCGCACGTGTTTTTACTGGACTAGCCTGCGGGATGCATCCTCTCGCACGTGTTTTTACTCGACTAGCCTGCGGGATGCATCCTCTCGCACGTGTTTTTACTCGACTAGCCTGCGGGATGCATCCTCTCGCACGTGTTTTTCCTCGACTAGCCTGCGGGAAGCATCCTCTCGCACGTGTTTTTACTCGACTAGCCTGCGGGATGCATCCTCTCGCACGTGTTTTTACTCGACTAGCCTGCGGGATGCATCCTCTCGCACGTGTTTTTGCTCGACTAGCCTGCGGGATGCATCCTCTCGCACGTGTTTTTGCTCGACTAGCCATGCGCATCCCAAAAAATCTGCGCATGCGCATCCCAAAAAACCTGCGCATGCGCATCCCACAAAACCTGCGCATGCGCATCCCACAAAACCTCGCACGTGTTTTTACTCGACTAGCCTGCGGGATGCATCCTCTCGCACGTGTTTTTACTGGACTAGCCTGCGGGATGCATCCTCTCGCACGTGTTTTTACTCGACTAGCCTGCGGGATGCATCCTCTCGCACGTGTTTTTGCTCGACTAGCCTGCGGGATGCATCCTCTCGCACGTGTTTTTGCTCGACTAGCCATGCGCATCCCAAAAAACCTGCGCATGCGCATCCCAAAAAACCTGCGCATGCGCATCCCACAAAACCTGCGCATACGCATCCCACAAAACCTCGCACGTGTTTTTACTCGACTAGCCGGCGGGATGCATCCTCTCGCACGTGTTTTTTGCTGGACTAGCCTGCGGGATGCATCCTCTCGCACGTGTTTTTGCTCGACTAGCCATGCGCATCCCAAAAAACCTGCGCATGCGCATCCCAAAAAACCTGCGCATGCGCATCCCACAAAACCTGCGCATACGCATCCCACAAAACCTCGCACGTGTTTTTACTCGACTAGCCGGCGGGATGCACCCTCTCGCACGTGTTTTTACTGGACTAGCCTGCGGGATGCATACTCTCGCACGTGTTTTTACTCGACTAGCCTGCGGGATGCACCCTCTCGCACGTGTTTTTACTCGACTAGCCTGCGGGATGCATCCTCTCGCATGTGTTTTTACTCGACTAGCCTGCGGGATGCATCCTCTCGCACGTGTTTTTATTCGACTAGCCTGCGGGATGCATCCTCACGCACGTGTTTTACTCGACTAGCCTGCGGGATGCATCCTCCCGCACGTGTTTTTACTCGACTAGCCTGCGGGATGCATCCTCTCGCACGTGTTTTTGCTCGACTAGCCTGCGGGATGCATCCTCTCGCACGTGTTTTTGCTCGACTAGCCATGCGCATCCCAAAAAATCTGCGCATGCGCATCCCAAAAAACCTGCGCATGCGCATCCCAAAAAACCTGCGCATGCGCATCCCACAAAACCTGCGCATGCGCATCCCACAAAACCTCGCACGTGTTTTTACTCGACTAGCCTGCGGGATGCATCCTCTCGCACGTGTTTTTACTCGACTAGCCTGCGGGATGCATCCTCCCGCACGTGTTTTTACTCGACTAGCCTGCGGGATGCATCCTCTCGCACGTGTTTTTGCTCGACTAGCCTGCGGGATGCATCCTCTCGCACGTGTTTTTACTCGACTAGCCTGCGGGATGCATCCTCTCGCACGTGTTTTTACTCGATTAGCCTGCGGGATGCATCCTCTCGCACGTGTTTTTGCTCGACTAGCCTGCGGGATGCATCCTCTCGCACGTGTTTTTGCTCGACTAGCCATGCGCATCCCAAAAAACCTGCGCATGCGCATTCCTACAAAACCTGCGCATGCGCACCCCACAAAACCTGCGCATACGCATCCCACAAAACCTCGCACGTGTTTTTACTCGACTAGCCTGCGGGATGCATCCTCTCGCACGTGTTTTTACTGGACTAGCCTGCGGGATGCATCCTCTCGCACGTGTTTTTACTCGACTAGCCTGCTTGATGCATTCTCTCGCACGTGTTTTTACTGGACTAGCCTGCGGGATGCATCCTCTCGCACGTGTTTTTACTCGACTAGCCTGCGGGAAGCATCCTCTCGCACGTGTTTTTCCTCGACTAGCCTGCGGGAAGCATCCTCTTGCACGTGTTTTTACTCGACTAGCCTGCGGGATGCATCCTCTCGCACGTGTTTTTACTCGACTAGCCTGCGGGATGCATCCTCTCGCACGTGTTTTTGCTCGACTAGCCTGCGGGATGCATCCTCTCGCACGTGTTTTTACTCGACTAGCCTGCGGGATGCATCCTCTCGCACGTGTTTTTACTCCACTAGCCTGCGGGATGCATCCTCTCGCACGTGTTTTTACTCGACTAGCCTGCGGGATGCATCCTCTCGCACGTGTTTTTACTCGACTAGCCTGCGGGATGCATCCTCTCGCACGTGTTTTTACTCGACTAGCCGGCGGGATGCACCCTCTCGCACGTGTTTTTACTGGACTAGCCTGCGGGATGCATCCTCTCGCACGTGTTTTTACTCGACTAGCCTCCGGGATGCACCCTCTCGCACGTGTTTTTACTCGACTAGCCTGCGGGATGCATCCTCACGCACGTGTTTTACTCGACTAGCCTGCGGGATGCATCCTCCCGCACGTGTTTTTACTCGACTAGCCTGCGGGATGCATCCTCTCGCACGTGTTTTTGCTCGACTAGCCATGCGCATCCCAAAAAATCTGCGCATGCGCATCCCAAAAAACCTGCGCATGCGCATCCCAAAAAACCTGCGCATGCGCATCCCACAAAACCTCGCACGTGTTTTTACTCGACTAGCCTGCGGGATGCATCCTCTCGCACGTGTTTTTACTCGACTAGCCTGCGGGATGCATCCTCCCGCACGTGTTTTTACTCGACTAGCCTGCGGGATGCATCCTCTCGCACGTGTTTTTGCTCGACTAGCCTGCGGGATGCATCCTCTCGCACGTGTTTTTACTCGACTAGCCTGCGGGATGCATCCTCTCGCACGTGTTTTTACTCGATTAGCCTGCGGGATGCATCCTCTCGCACGTGTTTTTGCTCGACTAGCCTGCGGGATGCATCCTCTCGCACGTGTTTTTGCTCGACTAGCCATGCGCATCCCAAAAAACCTGCGCATGCGCATCCGACAAAACCTGCGCATACGCACCCCACAAAACCTGCGCATACGCATCCCACAAAACCTCGCACGTGTTTTTACTCGACTAGCCTGCGGGATGCATCCTCTCGCACGTGTTTTTACTCGACTAGCCTGCGGGATGCATCCTCCCGCACGTGTTTTTACTCGACTAGCCTGCTTGATGCATTCTCTCGCACGTGTTTTTACTGGACTAGCCTGCGGGATGCATCCTCTCGCACGTGTTTTTACTCGACTAGCCTGCGGGAAGCATCCTCTCGCACGTGTTTTTCCTCGACTAGCCTGCGGGAAGCATCCTCTTGCACGTGTTTTTACTCGACTAGCCTGCGGGATGCATCCTCTCGCACGTGTTTTTACTCGACTAGCCTGCCGGGATGCATCCTCTCGCACGTGTTTTTGCTCGACTAGCCATGCGCATCCCAAAAAACCTGCGCATGCGCATCCCAAAAAACCTACGCATGCGCATCCCACAAAACCTGCGCATGCGCATCCCACAAAACCTGCGGATACGCATCCCACAAAACCTCGCACGTGTTTTTACTCGACTAGCCGGCGGGATGCATCCTCTCGCACGTGTTTTTACTGGACTAGCCTGCGGGATGCATCCTCTCGCATGTGTTTTTACTCGACTAGCCTGCGGGATGCACCCTCTCGCACGTGTTTTTACTCGACTAGCCTGCGGGATGCATCCTCTCGCACGTGTTTTTACGCGACTAGCCTGCGGGATGCATCCTCTCGCACGTGTTTTTATTCGACTAGCCTCGCGGGATGCATCCTCACGCACGTGTTTTACTCGACTAGCCTGCAGGATGCATCCTCTCGCACGTGTTTTTACTCGACTAGCCTGCGGGATGCATCCTCCCGCACGTGTTTTTACTCGACTAGCCTGCGGGATGCATCCTCTCGCACGTGTTTTTGCTCTACTAGCCTGCGGTATGCATCCTCTCGCACGTGTTTTTGCACGACTAGCCTGCGGGATGCATCCTCTCGCACGTGTTTTTGCTCGACTAGCCTGCGGGATGCATCCTCTCGCACGTGTTTTTACTCGACTAGCCTGCGGGATGCATCCTCTCGCACGTGTTTTTACTCCACTAGCCTGCGGGATGCATCCTCTCGCACGTGTTTTTACTCGACTAGCCTGCGGGATGCATCCTCTCGCACGTGTTTTTACTCGACTAGCCTGCGGGATGCATCCTCTCGCACGTGTTTTTACTCGGCTAGCCTTGCGCATCCCACAAAACCTGCGCATGCGCATCCCACAAAACCTCGCACGTGTTTTTACTCGACTAGCCTGCGAGATGCATCCTCTCGCACGTGTTTTTACTGGACTAGCCTGCGGGATGCATCCTCTCGCACGTGTTTTTACTCGACTAGCCTGCGGGATGCACCCTCTCGCACGTGTTTTTACTCGACTAGCCTGAATGATGCATCCTCTCGCACGTGTTTTTACTCGACTAGCCTGCAGGATGCATCCTCTCGCACGTGTTTTTACTCGACTAGTCTGCGGGATGCATCCTCTCGCACGTGTTTTTACTCGACTAGCCTGCGGGATGCATCCTCTCGCACGTGTTTCTACTCGACTAGCCTGCGGGATGCATCCTCCCGCACGTGTTTTTACACGACTACCCTGCGGGATGCATCCTCCCGCACGTGTTTTTACTCGACTAGCCTGCGGGATGCATCCTCTCGCACGTGTTTTTACTCGACTAGCCTGCGGGATGTATCCTCTCGCACGTGTTTTTACTCGACTAGCCTGCGGGATGCATCCTCTCGCACGTGTTTTTGCTCAACTAGCCTGCGGGATGCATCCTCTCCCACGTGTTTTTGCTCGACTAGCCATGCGCATCCCAAAAAACCTGCGCATGCGCATCCCAAAAAACCTGCGGATGCGCATCCCACAAAACCTGCGCATGCGCATCCCACAAAACCTCGCACGTGTTTTTACTCGACTAGCCTGCGGGATGCATCCTCTCGCACGTGTTTTTACTGGACTAGCCTGCGGGATGCATCCTCTCGCACGTGTTTTTACTCGACTAGCCTGCGGGATGCATCCTCTCGCACGTGTTTTTACTCGACTAGCCTGCGGGATGCATCCTCTCGCACGTGTTTTTACTCGACTAGCCTGCGGGAAGCATCCTCTCGCACGTGTTTTTACTCGACTAGCCTGCGGGATGCATCCTCTCGCACGTGTTTTTACTCGACTAGCCTGCGGGATGCATCCTCTCGCACGTGTTTTTGCTCGACTAGCCTGCGGGATGCATCCTCTCGCACGTGTTTTTGCTCGACTAGCCATGCGCATCCCAAAAAACCTGCGCATGCGCATCCCACAAAACCTGCGCATACGCATCCCACAAAACCTCGCACGTGTTTTTACTCGACTAGCCGGCGGGTTGCATCCTCTCGCACGTGTTCTTACTGGACTAGCCTGCGGGATGCATCCTCTCGCACGTGTTTTTACTCGACTAGCCTGCGGGATGCATCCTCTCGCACGTGTTTTTATTCGACTAGCCTGTCGGATGCATCCTCACGCACGTGTTTTACTCGACTAGCCTGCAGGATGCATCCTCTCGCACGTGTTTTTACTCGACTAGCCTGCGGGATGCATCCTCCCGCACGTGTTTTTACTCGACTAGCCTGCGGGATGCATCCTCTCGCACGTGTTTTTACTCGACTAGCCTGCGGTATGCATCCTCTCGCACGTGTTTTTGCTCGACTAGCCTGCGGGATGCATCCTCTCGCACGTGTTTTTGCTCGACTAGCCTGCGGGATGCATCCTCTCGCACGTGTTTTTACTCGACTAGCCTGCGGGATGCATCCTCTCGCACGTGTTTTTACTCCACTAGCCTGCGGGATGCATCCTCTCGCACGTGTTTTTACTCGACTAGCCTGCGGGATGCATCCTCTCGCACGTGTTTTTACTCGACTAGCCTGCCGGGATGCATCCTCTCGCACGTGTTTTTGCTCGACTAGCCATGCGCATCCCAAAAAACCTGCGCATGCGCATCCCACAAAACCTGCGCATGCGCATCCCACAAAACCTGCGGATACGCATCCCACAAAACCTCGCACGTGTTTTTACTCGACTAGCCGGCGGGATGCATCCTCTCGCACGTGTTTTTACTGGACTAGCCTGCGGGATGCATCCTCTCGCACGTGTTTTTGCTCTACTAGCCTGCGGTATGCATCCTCTCGCACGTGTTTTTGCACGACTAGCCTGCGGGATGCATCCTCTCGCACGTGTTTTTGCTCGACTAGCCTGCGGGATGCATCCTCTCGCACGTGTTTTTACTCGACTAGCCTGCGGGATGCATCCTCTCGCACGTGTTTTTACTCCACTAGCCTGCGGGATGCATCCTCTCGCACGTGTTTTTACTCGACTAGCCTGCGTGATGCATCCTCTCGCACGTGTTTTTACTCGACTAGCCTGCGGGATGCATCCTCTCGCACGTGTTTTTACTCGACTAGCCTGCGGGATGCATCCTCTCGCACGTGTTTTTACTCGACTAGCCTGCGGGATGCATCCTCTCGCACGTGTTTTTACTCGACTAGCCTGCGGGATGCATCCTCTCGCACGTGTTTTTACTCGACTAGCCTGCGGGATGCATCCTCTCGCACGTGTTTTTACTCGGCTAGCCTTGCGCATCCCACAAAACCTGCGCATGCGCATCCCACAAAACCTCGCACGTGTTTTTACTCGACTAGCCTGCGAGATGCATCCTCTCGCACGTGTTTTTACTGGACTAGCCTGCGGGATGCATCCTCTCGCACGTGTTTTTACTCGACTAGCCTGCGGGATGCACCCTCTCGCACGTGTTTTTACTCGACTAGCCTGAATGATGCATCCTCTCGCACGTGTTTTTACTCGACTAGCCTGCAGGATGCATCCTCTCGCACGTGTTTTTACTCGACTAGTCTGCGGGATGCATCCTCTCGCACGTGTTTTTACTCGACTAGCCTGCGGGATGCATCCTCTCGCACGTGTTTCTACTCGACTAGCCTGCGGGATGCATCCTCCCGCACGTGTTTTTACACGACTACCCTGCGGGATGCATCCTCCCGCACGTGTTTTTACTCGACTAGCCTGCGGGATGCATCCTCTCGCACGTGTTTTTACTCGACTAGCCTGCGGGATGTATCCTCTCGCACGTGTTTTTACTCGACTAGCCTGCGGGATGCATCCTCTCGCACGTGTTTTTGCTCAACTAGCCTGCGGGATGCATCCTCTCCCACGTGTTTTTGCTCGACTAGCCATGCGCATCCCAAAAAACCTGCGCATGCGCATCCCAAAAAACCTGCGGATGCGCATCCCACAAAACCTGCGCATGCGCATCCCACAAAACCTCGCACGTGTTTTTACTCGACTAGCCTGCGGGATGCATCCTCTCGCACGTGTTTTTACTGGACTAGCCTGCGGGATGCATCCTCTCGCACGTGTTTTTACTCGACTAGCCTGCGGGATGCATCCTCTCGCACGTGTTTTTACTCGACTAGCCTGCGGGATGCATCCTCTCGCACGTGTTTTTACTCGACTAGCCTGCGGGAAGCATCCTCTCGCACGTGTTTTTACTCGACTAGCCTGCGGGATGCATCCTCTCGCACGTGTTTTTACTCGACTAGCCTGCGGGATGCATCCTCTCGCACGTGTTTTTGCTCGACTAGCCTGCGGGATGCATCCTCTCGCACGTGTTTTTGCTCGACTAGCCATGCGCATCCCAAAAAACCTGCGCATGCGCATCCCACAAAACCTGCGCATACGCATCCCACAAAACCTCGCACGTGTTTTTACTCGACTAGCCGGCGGGTTGCATCCTCTCGCACGTGTTCTTACTGGACTAGCCTGCGGGATGCATCCTCTCGCACGTGTTTTTACTCGACTAGCCTGCGGGATGCATCCTCTCGCACGTGTTTTTATTCGACTAGCCTGTCGGATGCATCCTCACGCACGGGTTTTACTCGACTAGCCTGCAGGATGCATCCTCTCGCACGTGTTTTTACTCGACTAGCCTGCGGGATGCATCCTCCCGCACGTGTTTTTACTCGACTAGCCTGCGGGATGCATCCTCTCGCACGTGTTTTTACTCGACTAGATTGCGGTATGCATCCTCTCGCACGTGTTTTTGCTCGACTAGCCTGCGGGATGCATCCTCTCGCACGTGTTTTTGCTCGACTAGCCTGCGGGATGCATCCTCTCGCACGTGTTTTTACTCGACTAGCCTGCGGGATGCATCCTCTCGCACGTGTTTTTACTCCACTAGCCTGCGGGATGCATCCTCTCGCACGTGTTTTTGCTCGACTAGCCTGCGGGATGCATCCTCTCGCACGTGTTTTTACTCGACTAGCCTGCGGGATGCATCCTCTCGCACGTGTTTTTACTCGACTAGCCTGCGGGATGCATCCTCTCGCACGTGTTTTTACTGGACTAGCCTGCGGGATGCATCCTCTCGCACGTGTTTTTACTCGACTAGCCTGCGGAATGCATCCTCTCGCACGTGTTTTTACTCGACTAGCCTGCGGGATGCATCCTCTCGCACGTGTTTTTACTCGACTAGCCTGCGGGAAGCATCCTCTCGCACGTGTTTTTACTCGACTAGCCTGCGGGATGCATCCTCTCCCACGTGTTTTTGCTCGACTAGCCATGCGTATCCCAAAAAACCTGCGCATGCGCATCCCACAAAACCTGCGCATGCGCATCCCACAAAACCTCGCACGTGTTTTTACTCGACTAGCCTGCGGGATGCATCCTCTCGCACGTGTTTTTACTCGACTAGCCTGCCGGGATGCATCCTCTCGCACGTGTTTTTGCTCGACTAGCCATGCGCATCCCAAAAAACCTGCGCATGCGCATCCCACAAAACCTGCGCATGCGCATCCCACAAAACCTGCGGATACGCATCCCACAAAACCTCGCACGTGTTTTTACTCGACTAGCCGGCGGGATGCATCCTCTCGCACGTGTTTTTACTGGACTAGCCTGCGGGATGCATCCTCTCGCATGTGTTTTTACTCGACTAGCCTGCGGGATGCACCCTCTCGCACGTGTTTTTACTCGACTAGCCTGCGGGATGCATCCTCTCGCACGTGTTTTTACGCGACTAGCCTGCGGGATGCATCCTCTCGCACGTGTTTTTATTCGACTAGCCTGCGGGATGCATCCTCACGCACGTGTTTTACTCGACTAGCCTGCAGGATGCATCCTCTCGCACGTGTTTTTACTCGACTAGCCTGCGGGATGCATCCTCCCGCACGTGTTTTTACTCGACTAGCCTGCGGGATGCATCCTCTCGCACGTGTTTTTGCTCTACTAGCCTGCGGTATGCATCCTCTCGCACGTGTTTTTGCACGACTAGCCTGCGGGATGCATCCTCTCGCACGTGTTTTTGCTCGACTAGCCTGCGGGATGCATCCTCTCGCACGTGTTTTTACTCGACTAGCCTGCGGGATGCATCCTCTCGCACGTGTTTTTACTCCACTAGCCTGCGGGATGCATCCTCTCGCACGTGTTTTTACTCGACTAGCCTGCGGGATGCATCCTCTCGCACGTGTTTTTACTCGACTAGCCTGCGGGATGCATCCTCTCGCACGTGTTTTTACTCGACTAGCCTGCGGGATGCATCCTCTCGCACGTGTTTTTACTCGACTAGCCTGCGGGATGCATCCTCTCGCACGTGTTTCTACTCGACTAGCCTGCGGGATGCATCCTCTCGCACGTGTTTTTACTCGACTAGCCTGCGGGATGCATCCTCTCGCACGTGTTTTTACTCGGCTAGCCTTGCGCATCCCACAAAACCTGCGCATGCGCATCCCACAAAACCTGCGCATGCGCATCCCACAAAACCTCGCACGTGTTTTTACTCGACTAGCCTGCGAGATGCATCCTCTCGCACGTGTTTTTACTCGACTAGCCTGCGTGATGCATCCTCTCGCACGTGTTTCTACTCGACTAGCCTGCGGGATGCATCCTCCCGCACGTGTTTTTACACGACTACCCTGCGGGATGCATCCTCCCGCACGTGTTTTTACTCGACTAGCCTGCGGGATGCATCCTCTCGCACGTGTTTTTACTCGACTAGCCTGCGGGATGCATCCTCTCGCACGTGTTTTTGCTCGACTAGCCTGCGGGATGCATCCTCTCGCACGTGTTTTTGCTCGACTAGCCATGCGCATCCCAAAAAACCTGCGCATGCGCACCCCACAAAACCTGCGCATACGCATCCCACAAAACCTCGCACGTGTTTTTACTCGACTAGCCTGCGGGATGCATCCTCCCGCACGTGTTTTTACTCGACTAGCCTGCGGGATGCATCCTCTCGCACGTGTTTTTGCTCTACTAGCCTGCGGTATGCATCCTCTCGCACGTGTTTTTGCACGACTAGCCTGCGGGATGCATCCTCTCGCACGTGTTTTTGCTCGACTAGCCTGCGGGATGCATCCTCTCGCACGTGTTTTTACTCGACTAGCCTGCGGGATGCATCCTCTCGCACGTGTTTTTACTCCACTAGCCTGCGGGATGCATCCTCTCGCACGTGTTTTTACTCGACTAGCCTGCGGGATGCATCCTCTCGCACGTGTTTTTACTCGACTAGCCTGCGGGATGCATCCTCTCGCACGTGTTTTTACTCGACTAGCCTGCGGGATGCATCCTCTCGCACGTGTTTTTACTCGACTAGCCTGCGGGATGCATCCTCTCGCACGTGTTTCTACTCGACTAGCCTGCGGGATGCATCCTCTCGCACGTGTTTTTACTCGACTAGCCTGCGGGATGCATCCTCTCGCACGTGTTTTTACTCGGCTAGCCTGCGGGATGCACCCTCTCGCACGTGTTTTTACTCGACTAGCCTGAATGATGCATCCTCTCGCACGTGTTTTTACTCGACTAGCCTGCAGGATGCATCCTCTCGCACGTGTTTTTACTCGACTAGTCTGCGGGATGCATCCTCTCGCACGTGTTTTTACTCGACTAGCCTGCGGGATGCATCCTCTCGCACGTGTTTCTACTCGACTAGCCTGCGGGATGCATCCTCCCGCACGTGTTTTTACACGACTACCCTGCGGGATGCATCCTCCCGCACGTGTTTTTACTCGACTAGCCTGCGGGATGCATCCTCTCGCACGTGTTTTTACTCGACTAGCCTGCGGGATGTATCCTCTCGCACGTGTTTTTACTCGACTAGCCTGCGGGATGCATCCTCTCGCACGTGTTTTTGCTCAACTAGCCTGCGGGATGCATCCTCTCCCACGTGTTTTTGCTCGACTAGCCATGCGCATCCCAAAAAACCTGCGCATGCGCATCCCAAAAAACCTGCGGATGCGCATCCCACAAAACCTGCGCATGCGCATCCCACAAAACCTCGCACGTGTTTTTACTCGACTAGCCTGCGAGATGCATCCTCTCGCACGTGTTTTTACTGGACTAGCCTGCGGGATGCATCCTCTCGCACGTGTTTTTACTCGACTAGCCTGCGGGATGCACCCTCTCGCACGTGTTTTTACTCGACTAGCCTGAATGATGCATCCTCTCGCACGTGTTTTTACTCGACTAGCCTGCAGGATGCATCCTCTCGCACGTGTTTTTACTCGACTAGTCTGCGGGATGCATCCTCTCGCACGTGTTTTTACTCGACTAGCCTGCGGGGTGCATCCTCTCGCACGTGTTTCTACTCGACTAGCCTGCGGGATGCATCCTCCCGCACGTGTTTTTACACGACTACCCTGCGGGATGCATCCTCCCGCACGTGTTTTTACTCGACTAGCCTGCGGGATGCATCCTCTCGCACGTGTTTTTACTCGACTAGCCTGCGGGATGTATCCTCTCGCACGTGTTTTTACTCGACTAGCCTGCGGGATGCATCCTCTCGCACGTGTTTTTGCTCAACTAGCCTGCGGGATGCATCCTCTCCCACGTGTTTTTGCTCGACTAGCCATGCGCATCCCAAAAAACCTGCGCATGCGCATCCCAAAAAACCTGCGGATGCGCATCCCACAAAACCTGCGCATGCGCATCCCACAAAACCTCGCACGTGTTTTTACTCGACTAGCCTGCGGGATGCATCCTCTCGCACGTGTTTTTACTGGACTAGCCTGCGGGATGCATCCTCTCGCACGTGTTTTTACTCGACTAGCCTGCGGGATGCATCCTCTCGCACGTGTTTTTACTCGACTAGCCTGCGGGATGCATCCTCTCGCACGTGTTTTTACTCGACTAGCCTGCGGGAAGCATCCTCTCGCACGTGTTTTTACTCGACTAGCCTGCGGGATGCATCCTCTCGCACGTGTTTTTACTCGACTAGCCTGCGGGATGCATCCTCTCGCACGTGTTTTTGCTCGACTAGCCTGCGGGATGCATCCTCTCGCACGTGTTTTTGCTCGACTAGCCATGCGCATCCCAAAAAACCTGCGCATGCGCATCCCACAAAACCTGCGCATACGCATCCCACAAAACCTCGCACGTGTTTTTACTCGACTAGCCGGCGGGTTGCATCCTCTCGCACGTGTTCTTACTGGACTAGCCTGCGGGATGCATCCTCTCGCACGTGTTTTTACTCGACTAGCCTGCGGGATGCATCCTCTCGCACGTGTTTTTATTCGACTAGCCTGTCGGATGCATCCTCACGCACGTGTTTTACTCGACTAGCCTGCAGGATGCATCCTCTCGCACGTGTTTTTACTCGACTAGCCTGCGGGATGCATCCTCCCGCACGTGTTTTTACTCGACTAGCCTGCGGGATGCATCCTCTCGCACGTGTTTTTACTCGACTAGATTGCGGTATGCATCCTCTCGCACGTGTTTTTGCTCGACTAGCCTGCGGGATGCATCCTCTCGCACGTGTTTTTGCTCGACTAGCCTGCGGGATGCATCCTCTCGCACGTGTTTTTACTCGACTAGCCTGCGGGATGCATCCTCTCGCACGTGTTTTTACTCCACTAGCCTGCGGGATGCATCCTCTCGCACGTGTTTTTACTCGACTAGCCTGCGGGATGCATCCTCTCGCACGTGTTTTTACTCGACTAGCCTGCGGGATGCATCCTCTCGCACGTGTTTTTACTCGACTAGCCTGCGGGATGCATCCTCTCGCACGTGTTTTTACTGGACTAGCCTGCGGGATGCATCCTCTCGCACGTGTTTTTACTCGACTAGCCTGCGGAATGCATCCTCTCGCACGTGTTTTTACTCGACTAGCCTGCGGGATGCATCCTCTCGCACGTGTTTTTACTCGACTAGCCTGCGGGAAGCATCCTCTCGCACGTGTTTTTACTCGACTAGCCTGCGGGATGCATCCTCTCCCACGTGTTTTTGCTCGACTAGCCATGCGTATCCCAAAAAACCTGCGCATGCGCATCCCACAAAACCTGCGCATGCGCATCCCACAAAACCTCGCACGTGTTTTTACTCGACTAGCCTGCGGGATGCATCCTCTCGCACGTGTTTTTACTCGACTAGCCTGCCGGGATGCATCCTCTCGCACGTGTTTTTGCTCGACTAGCCATGCGCATCCCAAAAAACCTGCGCATGCGCATCCCACAAAACCTGCGCATGCGCATCCCACAAAACCTGCGGATACGCATCCCACAAAACCTCGCACGTGTTTTTACTCGACTAGCCGGCGGGATGCATCCTCTCGCACGTGTTTTTACTGGACTAGCCTGCGGGATGCATCCTCTCGCATGTGTTTTTACTCGACTAGCCTGCGGGATGCACCCTCTCGCACGTGTTTTTACTCGACTAGCCTGCGGGATGCATCCTCTCGCACGTGTTTTTACGCGACTAGCCTGCGGGATGCATCCTCTCGCACGTGTTTTTATTCGACTAGCCTGCGGGATGCATCCTCACGCACGTGTTTTACTCGACTAGCCTGCAGGATGCATCCTCTCGCACGTGTTTTTACTCGACTAGCCTGCGGGATGCATCCTCCCGCACGTGTTTTTACTCGACTAGCCTGCGGGATGCATCCTCTCGCACGTGTTTTTGCTCTACTAGCCTGCGGTATGCATCCTCTCGCACGTGTTTTTGCACGACTAGCCTGCGGGATGCATCCTCTCGCACGTGTTTTTACTCGACTAGCCTGCGGGATGCATCCTCTCGCACGTGTTTTTACTCGGCTAGCCTTGCGCATCCCACAAAACCTGCGCATGCGCATCCCACAAAACCTGCGCATGCGCATCCCACAAAACCTCGCACGTGTTTTTACTCGACTAGCCTGCGAGATGCATCCTCTCGCACGTGTTTTTACTGGACTAGCCTGCGGGATGCATCCTCTCGCACGTGTTTTTACTCGACTAGCCTGCGGGATGCACCCTCTCGCACGTGTTTTTACTCGACTAGCCTGCGTGATGCATCCTCTCGCACGTGTTTCTACTCGACTAGCCTGCGGGATGCATCCTCCCGCACGTGTTTTTACACGACTACCCTGCGGGATGCATCCTCCCGCACGTGTTTTTACTCGACTAGCCTGCGGGATGCATCCTCTCGCACGTGTTTTTACTCGACTAGCCTGCGGGATGCATCCTCTCGCACGTGTTTTTGCTCGACTAGCCTGCGGGATGCATCCTCTCGCACGTGTTTTTGCTCGACTAGCCATGCGCATCCCAAAAAACCTGCGCATGCGCACCCCACAAAACCTGCGCATACGCATCCCACAAAACCTCGCACGTGTTTTTACTCGACTAGCCTGCGGGATGCATCCTCCCGCACGTGTTTTTACTCGACTAGCCTGCGGGATGCATCCTCTCGCACGTGTTTTTGCTCTACTAGCCTGCGGTATGCATCCTCTCGCACGTGTTTTTGCACGACTAGCCTGCGGGATGCATCCTCTCGCACGTGTTTTTGCTCGACTAGCCTGCGGGATGCATCCTCTCGCACGTGTTTTTACTCGACTAGCCTGCGGGATGCATCCTCTCGCACGTGTTTTTACTCCACTAGCCTGCGGGATGCATCCTCTCGCACGTGTTTTTACTCGACTAGCCTGCGGGATGCATCCTCTCGCACGTGTTTTTACTCGACTAGCCTGCGGGATGCATCCTCTCGCACGTGTTTTTACTCGACTAGCCTGCGGGATGCATCCTCTCGCACGTGTTTTTACTCGACTAGCCTGCGGGATGCATCCTCTCGCACGTGTTTCTACTCGACTAGCCTGCGGGATGCATCCTCTCGCACGTGTTTTTACTCGACTAGCCTGCGGGATGCATCCTCTCGCACGTGTTTTTACTCGGCTAGCCTTGCGCATCCCACAAAACCTGCGCATGCGCATCCCACAAAACCTCGCACGTGTTTTTACTCGACTAGCCTGCGAGATGCATCCTCTCGCACGTGTTTTTACTGGACTAGCCTGCGGGATGCATCCTCTCGCACGTGTTTTTACTCGACTAGCCTGCGGGATGCACCCTCTCGCACGTGTTTTTACTCGACTAGCCTGCGTGATGCATCCTCTCGCACGTGTTTCTACTCGACTAGCCTGCGGGATGCATCCTCCCGCACGTGTTTTTACACGACTACCCTGCGGGATGCATCCTCCCGCACGTGTTTTTACTCGACTAGCCTGCGGGATGCATCCTCTCGCACGTGTTTTTACTCGACTAGCCTGCGGGATGCATCCTCTCGCACGTGTTTTTGCTCGACTAGCCTGCGGGATGCATCCTCTCGCACGTGTTTTTGCTCGACTAGCCTGCGGGATGCATCCTCTCGCACGTGTTTTTACTCGACTAGCCTGCGGGATGCACCCTCTCGCACGTGTTTTTACTCGACTAGCCTGCGTGATGCATCCTCTCGCACGTGTTTCTACTCGACTAGCCTGCGGGATGCATCCTCCCGCACGTGTTTTTACACGACTACCCTGCGGGATGCATCCTCCCGCACGTGTTTTTACTCGACTAGCCTGCGGGATGCATCCTCTCGCACGTGTTTTTACTCGACTAGCCTGCGGGATGCATCCTCTCGCACGTGTTTTTGCTCGACTAGCCTGCGGGATGCATCCTCTCGCACGTGTTTTTGCTCGACTAGCCATGCGCATCCCAAAAAACCTGCGCATGCGCACCCCACAAAACCTGCGCATACGCATCCCACAAAACCTCGCACGTGTTTTTACTCGACTAGCCTGCGGGATGCATCCTCCCGCACGTGTTTTTACTCGACTAGCCTGCGGGATGCATCCTCTCGCACGTGTTTTTGCTCTACTAGCCTGCGGTATGCATCCTCTCGCACGTGTTTTTGCACGACTAGCCTGCGGGATGCATCCTCTCGCACGTGTTTTTGCTCGACTAGCCTGCGGGATGCATCCTCTCGCACGTGTTTTTACTCGACTAGCCTGCGGGATGCATCCTCTCGCACGTGTTTTTACTCCACTAGCCTGCGGGATGCATCCTCTCGCACGTGTTTTTACTCGACTAGCCTGCGGGATGCATCCTCTCGCACGTGTTTTTACTCGACTAGCCTGCGGGATGCATCCTCTCGCACGTGTTTTTACTCGACTAGCCTGCGGGATGCATCCTCTCGCACGTGTTTTTGCTCGACTAGCCTGCGGGATGCATCCTCTCGCACGTGTTTTTGCTCGACTAGCCATGCGCATCCCAAAAAACCTGCGCATGCGCACCCCACAAAACCTGCGCATACGCATCCCACAAAACCTCGCACGTGTTTTTACTCGACAAGCCTGCGGGATGCATCCTCTCGCACGTGTTTTTACTGGACTAGCCTGCGGGATGCATCCTCTCGCACGTGTTTTTACTCGACTAGCCTGCGGGATGCATCCTCTCGCACGTGTTTTTACTCGACTAGCCTGCGGGATGCATCCTCTCGCACGTGTTTTTACTCGACTAGCCTGCGGGATGCATCCTCTCGCACGTGTTTTTACTCGACTAGCCTGCGGGATGCATCCTCTCGCACGTGTTTTTACTGGACTAGCCTGCGGGATGCATCCTCTCGCACGTGTTTTTACTCGACTAGCCTGCGGGAAGCATCCTCTCGCACGTGTTTTTACTCGACTAGCCTGCGGGATGCATCCTCTCCCACGTGTTTTTGCTCGACTAGCCATGCGCATCCCAAAAAACCTGCGCATGCGCATCCCACAAAACCTGCGCATGCGCATCCCACAAAACCTCGCACGTGTTTTTACTCGACTAGCCTGCGGGATGCATCCTCTCGCACGTGTTTTTACTGGACTAGCCTGCGGGATGCATCCTCTCGCACGTGTTTTTACTCGACTAGCCTGCGGGATGCATCCTCTCGCACGTGTTTTTACTGGACTAGCCTGCGGGATGCATCCTCTCGCACGTGTTTTTACTCGACTAGCCTGCGGGATGCATCCTCTCGCACGTGTTTTTACTCGACTAGCCTGCGGGATGCAACCTCTCGCACGTGTTTTTGCTCGACTAGCCTGCGGGATGCATCCTCTCGCACGTGTTTTTGCTCGACTAGCCATGCGCATCCCAAAAAACCTGCGCATGCGCATCCCAAAAAACCTGCGCATGCGCATCCCACAAAACCTGCGCATGCGCATCCCACAAAACCTGCGCATACGCATCCCACAAAACCTCGCACGTGTTTTTACTCGGCTAGCCGGCGGGATGCATCCTCTCGCACGTGTTTTTACTGGACTAGCCTGCGGGATGCATCCTCTCGCACGTGTTTTTGCTCGACTAGCCATGCGCATCCCAAAAAACCTGCGCATGCGCATCCCAAAAAACCTGCGCATGCGCATCCCACAAAACCTGCGCATACGCATCCCACAAAACCTCGCACGTGTTTTTACTCGACTAGCCTGCGGGATGCATCCTCTCGCACGTGTTTTTACTGGACTAGCCTGCGGGATGCATCCTCTCGCACGTGTTTTTACTCGACTAGCCTGCGGGATGCATCCTCTCGCACGTGTTTTTACTGGACTAGCCTGCGGGATGCATCCTCTCGCACGTGTTTTTACTCGACTAGCCTGCGGGAAGCATCCTCTCGCACGTGTTTTTCCTCGACTAGCCTGCGGGAAGCATCCTCTTGCACGTGTTTTTACTCGACTAGCCTGCGGGATGCATCCTCTCGCACGTGTTTTTACTCGACTAGCCTGCCGGGATGCATCCTCTCGCACGTGTATTTGCTCGACTAGCCATGCGCATCCCAAAAAACCTGCGCATGCGCATCCCAAAAAACCTGCGCATGCGCATCCCACAAAACCTGCTCATGCGTATCCCACAAAACCTGCGCATGCGCATCCCACAAAACCTCGCACGTGTTTTTACTCGACTAGCCTGCGGGATGCATCCTCTCGCACGTGTTTTTACTCGACTAGCCTGCGGGATGCATCCTCTCGCACGTGTTTTTGCTCGACTAGCCTGCGGGATGCATCCTCTCGCACGTGTTTTTACTCGACTAGCCTGCGGGATGCATCCTCTCGCACGTGTTTTTACTCCACTAGCCTGCGGGATGCATCCTCTCGCACGTGTTTTTACTCGACTAGCCTGCGGGATGCATCCTCTCGCACGTGTTTTTACTCGACTAGCCTGCGGGATGCATCCTCTCGCACGTGTTTTTACTCGACTAGCCTGCGGGATGCATCCTCTCGCACGTGTTTTTACTCGACTAGCCTGCGGGATGCATCCTCCCGCACGTGTTTTTACTCGACTAGCCTGCGGGATGCATCCTCTCGCACGTGTTTTTGCTCTACTAGCCTGCGGTATGCATCCTCTCGCACGTGTTTTTGCACGACTAGCCTGCGGGATGCATCCTCTCGCACGTGTTTTTGCTCGACTAGCCTGCGGGATGCATCCTCTCGCACGTGTTTTTACTCGACTAGCCTGCGGGATGCATCCTCTCGCACGTGTTTTTACTCCACTAGCCTGCGGGATGCATCCTCTCGCACGTGTTTTTACTCGACTAGCCTGCGGGATGCATCCTCTCGCACGTGTTTTTACTCGACTAGCCTGCGGGATGCATCCTCTCGCACGTGTTTTTACTCGACTAGCCTGCGGGATGCATCCTCTCGCACGTGTTTTTACTCGACTAGCCTGCGGGATGCATCCTCTCGCACGTGTTTTTACTCGACTAGCCTGCGGGATGCATCCTCTCGCACGTGTTTTTACTCGACTAGCCTGCGGGATGCATCCTCTCGCACGTGTTTTTACTCGGCTAGCCTTGCGCATCCCACAAAACCTGCGCATGCGCATCCCACAAAACCTCGCAAGTGTTTTTACTCGACTAGCCTGCGAGATGCATCCTCTCGCACGTGTTTTTACTGGACTAGCCTGCGGGATGCATCCTCTCGCACGTGTTTTTACTCGACTAGCCTGCGGGATGCACCCTCTCGCACGTGTTTTTACTCGACTAGCCTGCGTGATGCATCCTCTCGCACGTGTTTCTACTCGACTAGCCTGCGGGATGCATCCTCCCGCACGGGTTTTTACACGACTACCCTGCGGGATGCATCCTCCCGCACGTGTTTTTACTCGACTAGCCTGCGGGATGCATCCTCTCGCACGTGTTCTTACTCGACTAGCCTGCGGGATGCATCCTCTCGCACGTGTTTTTACTCCACTAGCCTGCGGGATGCATCCTCTCGCACGTGTTTTTACTCGACTAGCCTGCGGGATGCATCCTCTCGCACGTGTTTTTACTCGACTAGCCTGCGGGATGCATCCTCTCGCACGTGTTTTTACTCGACTAGCCTGCGGGATGCATCCTCTCGCACGTGTTTTTACTGGACTAGCCTGCGGGATGCATCCTCTCGCACGTGTTTTTACTCGACTAGCCTGCGGGATGCATCCTCTCGCACGTGTTTTTACTCGACTAGCCTGCGGGATGCATCCTCTCGCACGTGTTTTTACTCGACTAGCCTGCGGGAAGCATCCTCTCGCACGTGTTTTTACTCGACTAGCCTGCGGGATGCATCCTCTCCCACGTGTTCTTGCTCGACTAGCCATGCGCATCCCAAAAAACCTGCGCATGCGCATCCCAAAAAACCTGCGCATGCGCATCCCACAAAACCTCGCACGTGTTTTTACTCGACTAGCCTGCGGGATGCATCCTCTCGCACGTGTTTTTACTGGACTAGCCTGCGGGATGCATCCTCTCGCACGTGTTTTTACTCGACTAGCCTGCGGGATGCATCCTCTCGCACGTGTTTTTACTGGACTAGCCTGCGGGATGCATCCTCTCGCACGTGTTTTTACTCGACTAGCCTGCGGGATGCATCCTCTCGCACGTGTTTTTACTCGACTAGCCTGCGGGATGCAACCTCTCGCACGTGTTTTTGCTCGACTAGCCTGCGGGATGCATCCTCTCGCACGTGTTTTTGCTCGACTAGCCATGCGCATCCCAAAAAACCTGCGCATGCGCATCCCAAAAAACCTGCGCATGCGCATCCCACAAAACCTGCGCATGCGCATCCCACAAAACCTGCGCATACGCATCCCACAAAACCTCGCACGTGTTTTTACTCGGCTAGCCGGCGGGATGCATCCTCTCGCACGTGTTTTTACTGGACTAGCCTGCGGGATGCATCCTCTCGCACGTGTTTTTGCTCGACTAGCCATGCGCATCCCAAAAAACCTGCGCATGCGCATCCCAAAAAACCTGCGCATGCGCATCCCACAAAACCTGCGCATACGCATCCCACAAAACCTCGCACGTGTTTTTACTCGACTAGCCTGCGGGATGCATCCTCTCGCACGTGTTTTTACTGGACTAGCCTGCGGGATGCATCCTCTCGCACGTGTTTTTACTCGACTAGCCTGCGGGATGCATCCTCTCGCACGTGTTTTTACTGGACTAGCCTGCGGGATGCATCCTCTCGCACGTGTTTTTACTCGACTAGCCTGCGGGAAGCATCCTCTCGCACGTGTTTTTCCTCGACTAGCCTGCGGGAAGCATCATCTTGCACGTGTTTTTACTCGACTAGCCTGCGGGATGCATCCTCTCGCACGTGTTTTTACTCGACTAGCCTGCCGGGATGCATCCTCTCGCACGTGTTTTTGCTCGACTAGCCATGCGCATCCCAAAAAACCGGCGCATGCGCATCCCAAAAAACCTGCGCATGCGCATCCCACAAAACCTGCTCATGCGTATCCCACAAAACCTGCGCATGCGCATCCCACAAAACCTCGCACGTGTTTTTACTCGACTAGCCTGCGGGATGCATCCTCTCGCACGTGTTTTTACTCGACTAGCCTGCGGGATGCATCCTCTCGCACGTGTTTTTACTGGACTAGCCTGCGGGATGCATCCCCTCGCACGTGTTTTTACTCGACTAGCCTGCGGGATGCATCCTCTCGCACGTGTTTTTACTCGACTAGCCTGCGGGATGCATCCTCACGCACGTGTTTTACTCGACTAGCCTGCAGGATGCATCCTCTCGCACGTGTTTTTACTCGACTAGCCTGCGGGATGCATCCTCCCGCACGTGTTTTTACTCGACTAGCCTGCGGGATGCATCCTCTCGCACGTGTTTTTACTCGACTAGCCTGCGGGATGTATCCTCTCGCACGTGTTTTTACTCGACTAGCCTGCGGGATGCATCCTCTCGCACGTGTTTTTGCTCAACTAGCCTGCGGGATGCATCCTCTCGCACGTGTTTTTGCTCGACTAGCCTGCGGGATGCATCCTCTCGCACGTGTTTTTGCTCGACTAGCCATGCGCATCCCAAAAAATCTGCGCATGCGCATCCCAAAAAAACCTGCGCATGCGCATCCCACAAAACCTGCTCATGCGCATCCCACAAAACCTGCGCATGCGCATCCCACAAAACCTCGCACGTGTTTTTACTCGACTAGCCTGCGGGATGCATCCTCTCGCACGTGTTTTTACTCGACTAGCCTGCGGGATGCATCCTCTCGCACGTGTTTTTACTCGACTAGCCTGCGGGATGCATCCTCTCGCACGTGTTTTTACTCGACTAGCCTGCGGGATGCATCCTCTCGCACGTGTTTTTACTCGACTAGCCTGCGGGAAGCATCCTCTCGCACGTGTTTTTGCTCGACTAGCCTGCGGGATGCATCCTCTCGCACGTGTTTTTGCTCGACTAGCCATGCGCATCCCAAAAAACCTGCGCATGCGCATCCCACAAAACCTGCGCATGCGCATCCCACAAAACCTCGCACGTGTTTTTACTCGACTAGCCGGCGGGATGCATCCTCTCGCACGTGTTTTTACTGGACTAGCCTGCGGGATGCATCCTCTCGCACGTGTTTTTACTCGACTAGCCTGCGGGATGCATCCTCTCGCACGTGTTTTTACTGGACTAGCCTGCGGGATGCATCCTCTCGCACGTGTTTTTACTCGACTAGCCTGCGGGATGCACCCTCTCGCACGTGTTTTTACTCGACTAGCCTGCGTGATGCATCCTCTCGCACGTGTTTCTACTCGACTAGCCTGCGGGATGCATCCTCCCGCACGTGTTTTTACACGACTAGCCTGCGGGATGCATCCTCTCGCACGTGTTTCTACTCGACTAGCCTGCGGGATGCATCCTCTCGCACGTGTTTTTACTCGACTAGCCTGCGGGATGCATCCTCTCGCACGTGTTTTTACTCGGCTAGCCTTGCGCATCCCACAAAACCTGCCCATGCGCATCCCACAAAACCTGCGCATGCGCATCCCACAAAACCTCGCACGTGTTTTTACTCGACTAGCCTGCGAGATGCATCCTCTCGCACGTGTTTTTACTGGACTAGCCTGCGGGATGCATCCTCTCGCACGTGTTTTTACTCGACTAGCCTGCGGGATGCATCCTCTCGCACGTGTTTTTACTCGACTAGCCTGCGGGATGCATCCTCTCGCACGTGTTTTTACTCGACTAGCCTGCGGGATGCATCCTCTCGCACGTGTTTTTACTCGACTAGCCTGCGGGATGCATCCTCTCGCACGTGTTTCTACTCGACTAGCCTGCGGGATGCATCCTCTCGCACGTGTTTTTACTCGACTAGCCATGCGCATCCCAAAAAACCTGCGCATGCGCATCCCACAAAACCTGCGCATGCGCATCCCACAAAACCTCGCACGTGTTTTTACTCGACTAGCCGGCGGGATGCATCCTCTCGCACGTGTTTTTACTGGACTAGCCTGCGGGATGCATCCTCTCGCACGTGTTTTTACTCGACTAGCCTGCGGGATGCATCCTCTCGCACGTGTTTTTACTCGACTAGCCTGCGGGATGCATCCTCTCGCACGTGTTTTTACTCGGCTAGCCTTGCGCATCCCACAAAACCTGCGCATGCGCATCTCGACTAGCCTGCGAGATGCATCCTCTCGCACGTGTTTTTACTGGACTAGCCTGCGGGATGCATCCTCTCGCACGTGTTTTTACTCGACTAGCCTGCGGGATGCACCCTCTCGCACGTGTTTTTACTCGACTAGCCTGCGTGATGCATCCTCTCGCACGTGTTTCTACTCGACTAGCCTGCGGGATGCATCCTCCCGCACGTGTTTTTACACGACTAGCCTGCGGGATGCATCCTCTCGCACGTGTTTCTACTCGACTAGCCTGCGGGATGCATCCTCTCGCACGTGTTTTTACTCGACTAGCCTGCGGGATGCATCCTCTCGCACGTGTTTTTACTCGGCTAGCCTTGCGCATCCCACAAAACCTGCGCATGCGCATCCCACAAAACCTGCGCATGCGCATCCCACAAAACCTCGCACGTGTTTTTACTCGACTAGCCTGCGAGATGCATCCTCTCGCACGTGTTTTTACTGGACTAGCCTGCGGGATGCATCCTCTCGCACGTGTTTTTACTCGACTAGCCTGCGGGATGCATCCTCTCGCACGTGTTTTTACTCGACTAGCCTGCGGGATGCATCCTCTCGCACGTGTTTTTACTCGACTAGCCTGCGGGATGCATCCTCTCGCACGTGTTTTTACTCGACTAGCCTGCGGGATGCATCCTCTCGCACGTGTTTCTACTCGACTAGCCTGCGGGATGCATCCTCTCGCACGTGTTTTTACTCGACTAGCCAGCGGGATGCATCCTCTCGCACGTGTTTTTACTCGGCTAGCCTTGCGCATCCCACAAAACCTGCGCATGCGCATCCCACAAAACCTGCGCATGCGCATCCCACAAAACCTCGCACGTGTTTTTACTCGACTAGCCTGCGAGATGCATCCTCTCGCACGTGTTTTTACTGGACTAGCCTGCGGGATGCATCCTCTCGCACGTGTTTTTACTCGACTAGCCTGCGGGATGCACCCTCTCGCACGTGTTTTTACTCGACTAGCCTGCGTGATGCATCCTCTCGCACGTGTTTCTACTCGACTAGCCTGCGGGATGCATCCTCCCGCACGTGTTTTTACACGACTACGCTGCGGGATGCATCCTCCCGCACGTGTTTTTACTCGACTAGCCTGCGGGATGCATCCTCTCGCACGTGTTTTTACTCGACTAGCCTGCGGGATGCATCCTCTCGCACGTGTTTTTGCTCGACTAGCCTGCGGGATGCATCCTCTCGCACGTGTTTTTGCTCGACTAGCCATGCGCATCCCAAAAAACCTGCGCATGCGCACCCCACAAAACCTGCGCATACGCATCCCACAAAACCTCGCACGTGTTTTTACTCGACTAGCCTGCGGGATGCATCCTCCCGCACGTGTTTTTACTCGACTAGCCTGCGGGATGCATCCTCTCGCACGTGTTTTTGCTCTACTAGCCTGCGGTATGCATCCTCTCGCACGTGTTTTTGCACGACTAGCCTGCGGGATGCATCCTCTCGCACGTGTTTTTGCTCGACTAGCCTGCGGGATGCATCCTCTCGCACGTGTTTTTACTCGACTAGCCTGCGGGATGCATCCTCTCGCACGTGTTTTTACTCCACTAGCCTGCGGGATGCATCCTCTCGCACGTGTTTTTACTCGACTAGCCTGCGGGATGCATCCTCTCGCACGTGTTTTTACTCGACTAGCCTGCGGGATGCATCCTCTCGCACGTGTTTTTACTCGACTAGCCTGCGGGATGCATCCTCTCGCACGTGTTTTTACTCGACTAGCCTGCGGGATGCATCCTCTCGCACGTGTTTCTACTCGACTAGCCTGCGGGATGCATCCTCTCGCACGTGTTTTTACTCGACTAGCCTGCGGGATGCATCCTCTCGCACGTGTTTTTACTCGGCTAGCCTTGCGCATCCCACAAAACCTGCGCATGCGCATCCCACAAAACCTGCGCATGCGCATCCCACAAAACCTCGCACGTGTTTTTACTCGACTAGCCTGCGAGATGCATCCTCTCGCACGTGTTTTTACTGGACTAGCCTGCGGGATGCATCCTCTCGCACGTGTTTTTACTCGACTAGCCTGCGGGATGCACCCTCTCGCACGTGTTTTTACTCGACTAGCCTGCGTGATGCATCCTCTCGCACGTGTTTCTACTCGACTAGCCTGCGGGATGCATCCTCCCGCACGTGTTTTTACACGACTACCCTGCGGGATGCATCCTCCCGCACGTGTTTTTACTCGACTAGCCTGCGGGATGCATCCTCTCGCACGTGTTTTTACTCGACTAGCCTGCGGGATGCATCCTCTCGCACGTGTTTTTGCTCGACTAGCCTGCGGGATGCATCCTCTCGCACGTGTTTTTGCTCGACTAGCCATGCGCATCCCAAAAAACCTGCGCATGCGCACCCCACAAAACCTGCGCATACGCATCCCACAAAACCTCGCACGTGTTTTTACTCGACTAGCCTGCGGGATGCATCCTCTCGCACGTGTTTTTACTGGACTAGCCTGCGGGATGCATCCTCTCGCACGTGTTTTTACTCGACTAGCCTGCGGGATGCATCCTCTCGCACGTGTTTTTACTCGACTAGCCTGCGGGATGCATCCTCTCGCACGTGTTTTTACTCGACTAGCCTGCGGGATGCATCCTCTCGCACGTGTTTTTACTGGACTAGCCTGCGGGATGCATCCTCTCGCACGTGTTTTTACTCGACTAGCCTGCGGGATGCATCCTCTCGCACGTGTTTTTACTCGACTAGCCTGCGGGATGCATCCTCTCGCACGTGTTTTTACTCGACTAGCCTGCGGGAAGCATCCTCTCGCACGTGTTTTTACTCGACTAGCCTGCGGGATGCATCCTCTCCCACGTGTTTTTGCTCGACTAGCCATGCGCATCCCAAAAAACCTGCGCATGCGCATCCCACAAAACCTGCGCATGCGCATCCCACAAAACCTCGCACGTGTTTTTACTCGACTAGCCTGCGGGATGCATCCTCTCGCACGTGTTTTTACTGGACTAGCCTGCGGGATGCATCCTCTCGCACGTGTTTTTACTCGACTAGCCTGCGGGATGCATCCTCTCGCACGTGTTTTTACTGGACTAGCCTGCGGGATGCATCCTCTCGCACGTGTTTTTACTCGACTAGCCTGCGGGATGCATCCTCTCGCACGTGTTTTTACTCGACTAGCCTGCGGGATGCAACCTCTCGCACGTGTTTTTGCTCGACTAGCCTGCGGGATGCATCCTCTCGCACGTGTTTTTGCTCGACTAGCCATGCGCATCCCAAAAAACCTGCGCATGCGCATCCCAAAAAACCTGCGCATGCGCATCCCACAAAACCTGCGCATGCGCATCCCACAAAACCTGCGCATACGCATCCCACAAAACCTCGCACGTGTCTTTACTCGGCTAGCCGGCGGGATGCATCTTCTCGCACGTGTTTTTACTGGACTAGCCTGCGGGATGCATCCTCTCGCACGTGTTTTTGCTCGACTAGCCATGCGCATCCCAAAAAACCTGCGCATGCGCATCCCAAAAAACCTGCGCATGCGCATCCCACAAAACCTGCGCATACGCATCCCACAAAACCTCGCACGTGTTTTTACTCGACTAGCCTGCGGGATGCATCCTCTCGCACGTGTTTTTACTGGACTAGCCTGCGGGATGCATCCTCTCGCACGTGTTTTTACTCGACTAGCCTGCGGGATGCATCCTCTCGCACGTGTTTTTACTGGACTAGCCTGCGGGATGCATCCTCTCGCACGTGTTTTTACTCGACTAGCCTGCGGGAAGCATCCTCTCGCACGTGTTTTTCCTCGACTAGCCTGCGGGAAGCATCCTCTTGCACGTGTTTTTACTCGACTAGCCTGCGGGATGCATCCTCTCGCACGTGTTTTTACTCGACTAGCCTGCCGGGATGCATCCTCTCGCACGTGTATTTGCTCGACTAGCCATGCGCATCCCAAAAAACCTGCGCATGCGCATCCCACAAAACCTGCTCATGCGTATCCCACAAAACCTGCGCATGCGCATCCCACAAAACCTCGCACGTGTTTTTACTCGACTAGCCTGCGGGATGCATCCTCTCGCACGTGTTTTTACTCGACTAGCCTGCGGGATGCATCCTCTCGCACGTGTTTTTGCTCGACTAGCCTGCGGGATGCATCCTCTCGCACGTGTTTTTACTCGACTAGCCTGCGGGATGCATCCTCTCGCACGTGTTTTTACTCCACTAGCCTGCGGGATGCATCCTCTCGCACGTGTTTTTACTCGACTAGCCTGCGGGATGCATCCTCTCGCACGTGTTTTTACTCGACTAGCCTGCGGGATGCATCCTCTCGCACGTGTTTTTACTCGACTAGCCTGCGGGATGCATCCTCTCGCACGTGTTTTTACTCGACTAGCCTGCGGGATGCATCCTCCCGCACGTGTTTTTACTCGACTAGCCTGCGGGATGCATCCTCTCGCACGTGTTTTTGCTCTACTAGCCTGCGGTATGCATCCTCTCGCACGTGTTTTTGCACGACTAGCCTGCGGGATGCATCCTCTCGCACGTGTTTTTGCTCGACTAGCCTGCGGGATGCATCCTCTCGCACGTGTTTTTACTCGACTAGCCTGCGGGATGCATCCTCTCGCACGTGTTTTTACTCCACTAGCCTGCGGGATGCATCCTCTCGCACGTGTTTTTACTCGACTAGCCTGCGGGATGCATCCTCTCGCACGTGTTTTTACTCGACTAGCCTGCGGGATGCATCCTCTCGCACGTGTTTTTACTCGACTAGCCTGCGGGATGCATCCTCTCGCACGTGTTTTTACTCGACTAGCCTGCGGGATGCATCCTCTCGCACATGTTTTTACTCGACTAGCCTGCGGGATGCATCCTCTCGCACGTGTTTTTACTCGACTAGCCTGCGGGATGCATCCTCTCGCACGTGTTTTTACTCGGCTAGCCTTGCGCATCCCACAAAACCTGCGCATGCGCATCCCACAAAACCTGCGCATGCGCATCCCACAAAACCTCGCACGTGTTTTTACTCGACTAGCCTGCGAGATGCATCCTCTCGCACGTGTTTTTACTGGACTAGCCTGCGGGATGCATCCTCTCGCACGTGTTTTTACTCGACTAGCCTGCGGGATGCACCCTCTCGCACGTGTTTTTACTCGACTAGCCTGCGTGATGCATCCTCTCGCACGTGTTTCTACTCGACTAGCCTGCGGGATGCATCCTCCCGCACGGGTTTTTACACGACTACCCTGCGGGATGCATCCTCCCGCACGTGTTTTTACTCGACTAGCCTGCGGGATGCATCCTCTCGCACGTGTTCTTACTCGACTAGCCTGCGGGATGCATCCTCTCGCACGTGTTTTTGCTCGACTAGCCTGCGGGATGCATCCTCTCGCACGTGTTTTTGCTCGACTAGCCATGCGCATCCCAAAAAACCTGCGCATGCGCACCCCACAAAACCTGCGCATACGCATCCCACAAAACCTCGCACGTGTTTTTACTCGACTAGCCTGCGGGATGCATCCTCTCGCACGTGTTTTTACTGGACTAGCCTGCGGGATGCATCCTCTCGCACGTGTTTTTACTCGACTAGCCTGCGGGATGCATCCTCTCGCACGTGTTTTTACTCGACTAGCCTGCGGGATGCATCCTCTCGCACGTGTTTTTGCTCGACTAGCCTGCGGGATGCATCCTCTCGCACGTGTTTTTGCTCGACTAGCCATGCGCATCCCAAAAAACCTGCGCATGCGCACCCCACAAAACCTGCGCATACGCATCCCACAAAACCTCGCACGTGTTTTTACTCGACTAGCCTGCGGGATGCATCCTCTCGCACGTGTTTTTACTGGACTAGCCTGCGGGATGCATCCTCTCGCACGTGTTTTTACTCGACTAGCCTGCGGGATGCATCCTCTCGCACGTGTTTTTACTCGACTAGCCTGCGGGATGCATCCTCTCGCACGTGTTTTTACTCGACTAGCCTGCGGGATGCATCCTCTCGCACGTGTTTTTACTGGACTAGCCTGCGGGATGCATCCTCTCGCACGTGTTTTTACTCGACTAGCCTGCGGGATGCATCCTCTCGCACGTGTTTTTACTCGACTAGCCTGCGGGATGCATCCTCTCGCACGTGTTTTTACTCGACTAGCCTGCGGGAAGCATCCTCTCGCACGTGTTTTTACTCGACTAGCCTGCGGGATGCATCCTCTCCCACGTGTTTTTGCTCGACTAGCCATGCGCATCCCAAAAAACCTGCGCATGCGCATCCCACAAAACCTCGCACGTGTTTTTACTCGACTAGCCTGCGGGATGCATCCTCTCGCACGTGTTTTTACTGGACTAGCCTGCGGGATGCATCCTCTCGCACGTGTTTTTACTCGACTAGCCTGCGGGATGCATCCTCTCGCACGTGTTTTTACTGGACTAGCCTGCGGGATGCATCCTCTCGCACGTGTTTTTACTCGACTAGCCTGCGGGATGCATCCTCTCGCACGTGTTTTTACTCGACTAGCCTGCGGGATGCAACCTCTCGCACGTGTTTTTGCTCGACTAGCCTGCGGGATGCATCCTCTCGCACGTGTTTTTGCTCGACTAGCCATGCGCATCCCAAAAAACCTGCGCATGCGCATCCCAAAAAACCTGCGCATGCGCATCCCACAAAACCTGCGCATGCGCATCCCACAAAACCTGCGCATACGCATCCCACAAAACCTCGCACGTGTTTTTACTCGGCTAGCCGGCGGGATGCATCCTCTCGCACGTGTTTTTACTGGACTAGCCTGCGGGATGCATCCTCTCGCACGTGTTTTTGCTCGACTAGCCATGCGCATCCCAAAAAACCTGCGCATGCGCATCCCAAAAAACCTGCGCATGCGCATCCCACAAAACCTGCGCATACGCATCCCACAAAACCTCGCACGTGTTTTTACTCGACTAGCCTGCGGGATGCATCCTCTCGCACGTGTTTTTACTGGACTAGCCTGCGGGATGCATCCTCTCGCACGTGTTTTTACTCGACTAGCCTGCGGGATGCATCCTCTCGCACGTGTTTTTACTGGACTAGCCTGCGGGATGCATCCTCTCGCACGTGTTTTTACTCGACTAGCCTGCGGGAAGCATCCTCTCGCACGTGTTTTTCCTCGACTAGCCTGCGGGAAGCATCCTCTTGCACGTGTTTTTACTCGACTAGCCTGCGGGATGCATCCTCTCGCACGTGTTTTTACTCGACTAGCCTGCCGGGATGCATCCTCTCGCACGTGTATTTGCTCGACTAGCCATGCGCATCCCAAAAAACCTGCGCATGCGCATCCCAAAAAACCTGCGCATGCGCATCCCACAAAACCTGCTCATGCGTATCCCACAAAACCTGCGCATGCGCATCCCACAAAACCTCGCACGTGTTTTTACTCGACTAGCCTGCGGGATGCATCCTCTCGCACGTGTTTTTACTCGACTAGCCTGCGGGATGCATCCTCTCGCACGTGTTTTTGCTCGACTAGCCTGCGGGATGCATCCTCTCGCACGTGTTTTTACTCGACTAGCCTGCGGGATGCATCCTCTCGCACGTGTTTTTACTCCACTAGCCTGCGGGATGCATCCTCTCGCACGTGTTTTTACTCGACTAGCCTGCGGGATGCATCCTCTCGCACGTGTTTTTACTCGACTGGCCTGCGGGATGCATCCTCTCGCACGTGTTTTTACTCGACTAGCCTGCGGGATGCATCCTCTCGCACGTGTTTTTACTCGACTAGCCTGCGGGATGCATCCTCCCGCACGTGTTTTTATCGACTAGCCTGCGGGATGCATCCTCTCGCACGTGTTTTTGCTCTACTAGCCTGCGGTATGCATCCTCTCGCACGTGTTTTTGCACGACTAGCCTGCGGGATGCATCCTCTCGCACGTGTTTTTGCTCGACTAGCCTGCGGGATGCATCCTCTCGCACGTGTTTTTACTCGACTAGCCTGCGGGATGCATCCTCTCGCACGTGTTTTTACTCCACTAGCCTGCGGGATGCATCCTCTCGCACGTGTTTTTACTCGACTAGCCTGCGGGATGCATCCTCTCGCACGTGTTTTTACTCGACTAGCCTGCGGGATGCATCCTCTTGCACGTGTTTTTACTCGACTAGCCTGCGGGATGCATCCTCTCGCACGTGTTTTTACTCGACTAGCCTGCGGGATGCATCCTCTCGCACGTGTTTTTACTCGACTAGCCTGCGGGATGCATCCTCTCGCACGTGTTTTTACTCGGCTAGCCTTGCGCATCCCACAAAACCTGCGCATGCGCATCCCACAAAACCTGCGCATGCGCATCCCACAAAACCTCGCACGTGTTTTTACTCGACTAGCCTGCGAGATGCATCCTCTCGCACGTGTTTTTACTGGACTAGCCTGCGGGATGCATCCTCTCGCACGTGTTTTTACTCGACTAGCCTGCGGGATGCACCCTCTCGCACGTGTTTTTACTCGACTAGCCTGCGTGATGCATCCTCTCGCACGTGTTTCTACTCGACTAGCCTGCGGGATGCATCCTCCCGCACGGGTTTTTACACGACTACCCTGCGGGATGCATCCTCCCGCACGTGTTTTTACTCGACTAGCCTGCGGGATGCATCCTCTCGCACGTGTTCTTACTCGACTAGCCTGCGGGATGCATCCTCTCGCACGTGTTTTTGCTCGACTAGCCTGCGGGATGCATCCTCTCGCACGTGTTTTTGCTCGACTAGCCATGCGCATCCCAAAAAACCTGCGCATGCGCACCCCACAAAACCTGCGCATACGCATCCCACAAAACCTCGCACGTGTTTTTACTCGACTAGCCTGCGGGATGCATCCTCTCGCACGTGTTTTTACTGGACTAGCCTGCGGGATGCATCCTCTCGCACGTGTTTTTACTCGACTAGCCTGCGGGATGCATCCTCTCGCACGTGTTTTTACTGGACTAGCCTGCGGGATGCATCCTCTCGCACGTGTTTTTACTGGACTAGCCTGCGGGATGCATCCTCTCGCACGTGTTTTTACTCGACTAGCCTGCGGGATGCACCCTCTCGCACGTGTTTTTACTCGACTATCCTGCGGGATGCATCCTCTCGCACGTGTTTTTACGCGACTAGCCTGCGGGATGCATCCTGTCGCACGTGTTTTTATTCGACTAGCCTGCGGGATGCATCCTCTCGCACGTGTTTTTGCTCGACTAGCCTGCGGGATGCATCCTCTCGCACGTGTTTTTGCTCGACTAGCCTGCGGGATGCATCCTCTCGCACGTGTTTTTACTCGACTAGCCTGCGGGATGCATCCTCTCGCACGTGTTTTTACTCGACTAGCCTGCGGGAAGCATCCTCTCGCACGTGTTTTTACTCGACTAGCCTGCGGGATGCATCCTCTCCCACGTGTTCTTGCTCGACTAGCCATGCGCATCCCAAAAAACCTGCGCATGCGCATCCCAAAAAACCTGCGCATGCGCATCCCACAAAACCTGCGCATGCGCATCCCACAAAACCTCGCACGTGTTTTTACTCGACTAGCCTGCGGGATGCATCCTCTCGCACGTGTTTTTACTGGACTAGCCTGCGGGATGCATCCTCTCGCACGTGTTTTTACTCGACTAGCCTGCGGGATGCATCCTCTCGCACGTGTTTTTACTGGACTAGCCTGCGGGATGCATCCTCTCGCACGTGTTTTTACTCGACTAGCCTGCGGGATGCATCCTCTCGCACGTGTTTTTACTCGACTAGCCTGCGGGATGCAACCTCTCGCACGTGTTTTTGCTCGACTAGCCTGCGGGATGCATCCTCTCGCACGTGTTTTTGCTCGACTAGCCATGCGCATCCCAAAAAACCTGCGCATGCGCATCCCAAAAAACCTGCGCATGCGCATCCCACAAAACCTGCGCATGCGCATCCCACAAAACCTGCGCATACGCATCCCACAAAACCTCGCACGTGTTTTTACTCGGCTAGCCGGCGGGATGCATCCTCTCGCACGTGTTTTTACTGGACTAGCCTGCGGGATGCATCCTCTCGCACGTGTTTTTGCTCGACTAGCCATGCGCATCCCAAAAAACCTGCGCATGCGCATCCCAAAAAACCTGCGCATGCGCATCCCACAAAACCTGCGCATACGCATCCCACAAAACCTCGCACGTGTTTTTACTCGACCAGCCTGCGGGATGCATCCTCTCGCACGTGTTTTTACTGGACTAGCCTGCGGGATGCATCCTCTCGCACGTGTTTTTACTCGACTAGCCTGCGGGATGCATCCTCTCGCACGTGTTTTTACTGGACTAGCCTGCGGGATGCATCCTCTCGCACGTGTTTTTACTCGACTAGCCTGCGGGAAGCATCCTCTCGCACGTGTTTTTCCTCGACTAGCCTGCGGGAAGCATCCTCTTGCACGTGTTTTTACTCGACTAGCCTGCGGGATGCATCCTCTCGCACGTGTTTTTACTCGACTAGCCTGCCGGGATGCATCCTCTCGCACGTGTTTTTGCTCGACTAGCCATGCGCATCCCAAAAAACCTGCGCATGCGCATCCCAAAAAACCTGCGCATGCGCATCCCACAAAACCTGCTCATGCGTATCCCACAAAACCTGCGCATGCGCATCCCACAAAACCTCGCACGTGTTTTTACTGGACTAGCCTGCGGGATGCATCCCCTCGCACGTGTTTTTACTCGACTAGCCTGCGGGATGCATCCTCTCGCACGTGTTTTTACTCGACTAGCCTGCGGGATGCATCCCCACGCACGTGTTTTACTCGACTAGCCTGCAGGATGCATCCTCTCGCACGTGTTTTTACTCGACTAGCCTGCGGGATGCATCCTCCCGCACGTGTTTTTACTCGACTAGCCTGCGGGATGCATCCTCTCGCACGTGTTTTTACTCGACTAGCCTGCGGGATGTATTCTCTCGCACGTGTTTTTACTCGACTAGCCTGCGGGATGCATCCTCTCGCACGTGTTTTTGCTCAACTAGCCTGCGGGATGCATCCTCTCGCACGTGTTTTTGCTCGACTAGACTGCGGGATGCATCCTCTCGCACGTGTTTTTGCTCGACTAGCCATGCGCATCCCAAAAAATCTGCGCATGCGCATCCCAAAAAACCTGCGCATGCGCATCCCACAAAACCTGCTCATGCGCATCCCACAAAACCTGCGCATGCGCATCCCACAAAACCTCGCACGTGTTTTTACTCGACTAGCCTTCGGGATGCATCCTCTCGCACGTGTTTCTACTCGACTAGCCTGCGGGATGCATCCTCCCGCACGGGTTTTTACACGACTACCCTGCGGGATGCATCCTCCCGCACGTGTTTTTACTCGACTAGCCTGCGGGATGCATCCTCTCGCACGTGTTCTTACTCGACTAGCCTGCGGGATGCATCCTCTCGCACGTGTTTTTGCTCGACTAGCCTGCGGGATGCATCCTCTCGCACGTGTTTTTGCTCGACTAGCCATGCGCATCCCAAAAAACCTGCGCATGCGCACCCCACAAAACCTGCGCATACGCATCCCACAAAACCTCGCACGTGTTTTTACTCGACTAGCCTGCGGGATGCATCCTCTCGCACGTGTTTTTACTGGACTAGCCTGCGGGATGCATCCTCTCGCACGTGTTTTTACTCGACTAGCCTGCGGGATGCATCCTCTCGCACGTGTTTTTACTGGACTAGCCTGCGGGATGCATCCTCTCGCACGTGTTTTTACTGGACTAGCCTGCGGGATGCATCCTCTCGCACGTGTTTTTACTCGACTAGCCTGCGGGATGCACCCTCTCGCACGTGTTTTTACTCGACTATCCTGCGGGATGCATCCTCTCGCACGTGTTTTTACGCGACTAGCCTGCGGGATGCATCCTGTCGCACGTGTTTTTATTCGACTAGCCTGCGGGATGCATCCTCTCGCACGTGTTTTTGCTCGACTAGCCTGCGGGATGCATCCTCTCGCACGTGTTTTTGCTCGACTAGCCTGCGGGATGCATCCTCTCGCACGTGTTTTTACTCGACTAGCCTGCGGGATGCATCCTCTCGCACGTGTTTTTACTCGACTAGCCTGCGGGAAGCATCCTCTCGCACGTGTTTTTACTCGACTAGCCTGCGGGATGCATCCTCTCCCACGTGTTCTTGCTCGACTAGCCATGCGCATCCCAAAAAACCTGCGCATGCGCATCCCAAAAAACCTGCGCATGCGCATCCCACAAAACCTGCGCATGCGCATCCCACAAAACCTCGCACGTGTTTTTACTCGACTAGCCTGCGGGATGCATCCTCTCGCACGTGTTTTTACTGGACTAGCCTGCGGGATGCATCCTCTCGCACGTGTTTTTACTCGACTAGCCTGCGGGATGCATCCTCTCGCACGTGTTTTTACTGGACTAGCCTGCGGGATGCATCCTCTCGCACGTGTTTTTACTCGACTAGCCTGCGGGATGCATCCTCTCGCACGTGTTTTTACTCGACTAGCCTGCGGGATGCAACCTCTCGCACGTGTTTTTGCTCGACTAGCCTGCGGGATGCATCCTCTCGCACGTGTTTTTGCTCGACTAGCCATGCGCATCCCAAAAAACCTGCGCATGCGCATCCCAAAAAACCTGCGCATGCGCATCCCACAAAACCTGCGCATGCGCATCCCACAAAACCTGCGCATACGCATCCCACAAAACCTCGCACGTGTTTTTACTCGGCTAGCCGGCGGGATGCATCCTCTCGCACGTGTTTTTACTGGACTAGCCTGCGGGATGCATCCTCTCGCACGTGTTTTTGCTCGACTAGCCATGCGCATCCCAAAAAACCTGCGCATGCGCATCCCAAAAAACCTGCGCATGCGCATCCCACAAAACCTGCGCATACGCATCCCACAAAACCTCGCACGTGTTTTTACTCGACCAGCCTGCGGGATGCATCCTCTCGCACGTGTTTTTACTGGACTAGCCTGCGGGATGCATCCTCTCGCACGTGTTTTTACTCGACTAGCCTGCGGGATGCATCCTCTCGCACGTGTTTTTACTGGACTAGCCTGCGGGATGCATCCTCTCGCACGTGTTTTTACTCGACTAGCCTGCGGGAAGCATCCTCTCGCACGTGTTTTTCCTCGACTAGCCTGCGGGAAGCATCCTCTTGCACGTGTTTTTACTCGACTAGCCTGCGGGATGCATCCTCTCGCACGTGTTTTTACTCGACTAGCCTGCCGGGATGCATCCTCTCGCACGTGTTTTTGCTCGACTAGCCATGCGCATCCCAAAAAACCTGCGCATGCGCATCCCAAAAAACCTGCGCATGCGCATCCCACAAAACCTGCTCATGCGTATCCCACAAAACCTGCGCATGCGCATCCCACAAAACCTCGCACGTGTTTTTACTGGACTAGCCTGCGGGATGCATCCCCTCGCACGTGTTTTTACTCGACTAGCCTGCGGGATGCATCCTCTCGCACGTGTTTTTACTCGACTAGCCTGCGGGATGCATCCCCACGCACGTGTTTTACTCGACTAGCCTGCAGGATGCATCCTCTCGCACGTGTTTTTACTCGACTAGCCTGCGGGATGCATCCTCCCGCACGTGTTTTTACTCGACTAGCCTGCGGGATGCATCCTCTCGCACGTGTTTTTACTCGACTAGCCTGCGGGATGTATTCTCTCGCACGTGTTTTTACTCGACTAGCCTGCGGGATGCATCCTCTCGCACGTGTTTTTGCTCAACTAGCCTGCGGGATGCATCCTCTCGCACGTGTTTTTGCTCGACTAGACTGCGGGATGCATCCTCTCGCACGTGTTTTTGCTCGACTAGCCATGCGCATCCCAAAAAATCTGCGCATGCGCATCCCAAAAAACCTGCGCATGCGCATCCCACAAAACCTGCTCATGCGCATCCCACAAAACCTGCGCATGCGCATCCCACAAAACCTCGCACGTGTTTTTACTCGACTAGCCTTCGGGATGCATCCTCTCGCACGTGTTTTTACTCGACTAGCCTGCGGGATGCATCCTCTCGCACGTGTTTTTACTCGACTAGCCTGCGGGATGCATCCTCTCGCACGTGTTTTTACTCGACTAGCCTGCGGGATGCATCCTCTCGCACGTGTTTTTACTCGACTAGCCTGCGGGAAGCATCCTCTCGCACGTGTTTTTGCTCGACTAGCCTGCGGGATGCATCCTCTCGCACGTGTTTTTGCTCGACTAGCCATGCGCATCCCAAAAAACCTGCGCATGCGCATCCCACAAAACCTGCGCATGCGCATCCCACAAAACCTCGCACGTGTTTTTACTCGACTAGCCGGCGGGATGCATCCTCTCGCACGTGTTTTTACTGGACTAGCCTGCGGGATGCATCCTCTCGCACGTGTTTTTACTCGACTAGCCTGCGGGATGCACCCTCTCGCACGTGTTTTTACTCGACTAGCCTGCGGGATGCATCCTCTCGCACGTGTTTTTACTCGACTAGCCTGCGGGATGCATCCTCTCGCACGTGTTTTTATTCGACTAGCCTGCGGGATGCATCCTCACGCACGTGTTTTACTCGACTAGCCTGTGGGATGCATCCTCCCGCACGTGTTTTTACTCGACTAGCCTGCGGGATGCATCCTCTCGCACGTGTTTTTGCTCGACTAGCCATGCGCATCCCAAAAAATCTGCGCATGCGCATCCCAAAAAACCTGCGCATGCGCATCCCACAAAACCTGCTCATGCGCATCCCACAAAACCTGCGCATGCGCATCCCACAAAACCTCGCACGTGTTTTTACTCGACTAGCCTTCGGGATGCATCCTCTCGCACGTGTTTTTACTCGACTAGCCTGCGGGATGCACCCTCTCGCACGTGTTTTTACTCGACTAGCCTGAATGATGCATCCTCTCGCACGTGTTTTTACTCGACTAGCCTGCAGGATGCATCCTCTCGCACGTGTTTTTACTCGACTAGTCTGCGGGATGCATCCTCTCGCACGTGTTTTTACTCGACTAGCCTGCGGGATGCATCCTCTCGCACGTGTTTCTACTCGACTAGCCTGCGGGATGCATCCTCCCGCACGTGTTTTTACACGACTACCCTGCGGGATGCATCCTCCCGCACGTGTTTTTACTCGACTAGCCTGCGGGATGCATCCTCTCGCACGTGTTTTTACTCGACTAGCCTGCGGGATGTATCCTCTCGCACGTGTTTTTACTCGACTAGCCTGCGGGATGCATCCTCTCGCACGTGTTTTTGCTCAACTAGCCTGCGGGATGCATCCTCTCCCACGTGTTTTTGCTCGACTAGCCATGCGCATCCCAAAAAACCTGCGCATGCGCATCCCAAAAAACCTGCGGATGCGCATCCCACAAAACCTGCGCATGCGCATCCCACAAAACCTCGCACGTGTTTTTACTCGACTAGCCTGCGGGATGCATCCTCTCGCACGTGTTTTTACTGGACTAGCCTGCGGGATGCATCCTCTCGCACGTGTTTTTACTCGACTAGCCTGCGGGATGCATCCTCTCGCACGTGTTTTTACTCGACTAGCCTGCGGGATGCATCCTCTCGCACGTGTTTTTACTCGACTAGCCTGCGGGAAGCATCCTCTCGCACGTGTTTTTACTCGACTAGCCTGCGGGATGCATCCTCTCGCACGTGTTTTTACTCGACTAGCCTGCGGGATGCATCCTCTCGCACGTGTTTTTGCTCGACTAGCCTGCGGGATGCATCCTCTCGCACGTGTTTTTGCTCGACTAGCCATGCGCATCCCAAAAAACCTGCGCATGCGCATCCCACAAAACCTGCGCATACGCATCCCACAAAACCTCGCACGTGTTTTTACTCGACTAGCCGGCGGGTTGCATCCTCTCGCACGTGTTCTTACTGGACTAGCCTGCGGGATGCATCCTCTCGCACGTGTTTTTACTCGACTAGCCTGCGGGATGCATCCTCTCGCACGTGTTTTTATTCGACTAGCCTGTCGGATGCATCCTCACGCACGGGTTTTACTCGACTAGCCTGCAGGATGCATCCTCTCGCACGTGTTTTTACTCGACTAGCCTGCGGGATGCATCCTCCCGCACGTGTTTTTACTCGACTAGCCTGCGGGATGCATCCTCTCGCACGTGTTTTTACTCGACTAGATTGCGGTATGCATCCTCTCGCACGTGTTTTTGCTCGACTAGCCTGCGGGATGCATCCTCTCGCACGTGTTTTTGCTCGACTAGCCTGCGGGATGCATCCTCTCGCACGTGTTTTTACTCGACTAGCCTGCGGGATGCATCCTCTATCACGTGTTTTTACTCCACTAGCCTGCGGGATGCATCCTCTCGCACGTGTTTTTGCTCGACTAGCCTGCGGGATGCATCCTCTCGCACGTGTTTTTACTCGACTAGCCTGCGGGATGCATCCTCTCGCACGTGTTTTTACTCGACTAGCCTGCGGGATGCATCCTCTCGCACGTGTTTTTACTGGACTAGCCTGCGGGATGCATCCTCTCGCACGTGTTTTTACTCGACTAGCCTGCGGAATGCATCCTCTCGCACGTGTTTTTACTCGACTAGCCTGCGGGATGCATCCTCTCGCACGTGTTTTTACTCGACTAGCCTGCGGGAAGCATCCTCTCGCACGTGTTTTTACTCGACTAGCCTGCGGGATGCATCCTCTCCCACGTGTTTTTGCTCGACTAGCCATGCGTATCCCAAAAAACCTGCGCATGCGCATCCCACAAAACCTGCGCATGCGCATCCCACAAAACCTCGCACGTGTTTTTACTCGACTAGCCTGCGGGATGCATCCTCTCGCACGTGTTTTTACTCGACTAGCCTGCCGGGATGCATCCTCTCGCACGTGTTTTTGCTCGACTAGCCATGCGCATCCCAAAAAACCTGCGCATGCGCATCCCACAAAACCTGCGCATGCGCATCCCACAAAACCTGCGGATACGCATCCCACAAAACCTCGCACGTGTTTTTACTCGACTAGCCGGCGGGATGCATCCTCTCGCACGTGTTTTTACTGGACTAGCCTGCGGGATGCATCCTCTCGCATGTGTTTTTACTCGACTAGCCTGCGGGATGCACCCTCTCGCACGTGTTTTTACTCGACTAGCCTGCGGGATGCATCCTCTCGCACGTGTTTTTACGCGACTAGCCTGCGGGATGCATCCTCTCGCACGTGTTTTTATTCGACTAGCCTGCGGGATGCATCCTCACGCACGTGTTTTACTCGACTAGCCTGCAGGATGCATCCTCTCGCACGTGTTTTTACTCGACTAGCCTGCGGGATGCATCCTCCCGCACGTGTTTTTACTCGACTAGCCTGCGGGATGCATCCTCTCGCACGTGTTTTTGCTCTACTAGCCTGCGGTATGCATCCTCTCGCACGTGTTTTTGCACGACTAGCCTGCGGGATGCATCCTCTCGCACGTGTTTTTGCTCGACTAGCCTGCGGGATGCATCCTCTCGCACGTGTTTTTACTCGACTAGCCTGCGGGATGCATCCTCTCGCACGTGTTTTTACTCCACTAGCCTGCGGGATGCATCCTCTCGCACGTGTTTTTACTCGACTAGCCTGCGGGATGCATCCTCTCGCACGTGTTTTTACTCGACTAGCCTGCGGGATGCATCCTCTCGCACGTGTTTTTACTCGACTAGCCTGCGGGATGCATCCTCTCGCACGTGTTTTTACTCGACTAGCCTGCGGGATGCATCCTCTCGCACGTGTTTCTACTCGACTAGCCTGCGGGATGCATCCTCTCGCACGTGTTTTTACTCGACTAGCCTGCGGGATGCATCCTCTCGCACGTGTTTTTACTCGGCTAGCCTTGCGCATCCCACAAAACCTGCGCATGCGCATCCCACAAAACCTGCGCATGCGCATCCCACAAAACCTCGCACGTGTTTTTACTCGACTAGCCTGCGAGATGCATCCTCTCGCACGTGTTTTTACTCGACTAGCCTGCGTGATGCATCCTCTCGCACGTGTTTCTACTCGACTAGCCTGCGGGATGCATCCTCCCGCACGTGTTTTTACACGACTACCCTGCGGGATGCATCCTCCCGCACGTGTTTTTACTCGACTAGCCTGCGGGATGCATCCTCTCGCACGTGTTTTTACTCGACTAGCCTGCGGGATGCATCCTCTCGCACGTGTTTTTGCTCGACTAGCCTGCGGGATGCATCCTCTCGCACGTGTTTTTGCTCGACTAGCCATGCGCATCCCAAAAAACCTGCGCATGCGCACCCCACAAAACCTGCGCATACGCATCCCACAAAACCTCGCACGTGTTTTTACTCGACTAGCCTGCGGGATGCATCCTCCCGCACGTGTTTTTACTCGACTAGCCTGCGGGATGCATCCTCTCGCACGTGTTTTTGCTCTACTAGCCTGCGGTATGCATCCTCTCGCACGTGTTTTTGCACGACTAGCCTGCGGGATGCATCCTCTCGCACGTGTTTTTGCTCGACTAGCCTGCGGGATGCATCCTCTCGCACGTGTTTTTACTCGACTAGCCTGCGGGATGCATCCTCTCGCACGTGTTTTTACTCCACTAGCCTGCGGGATGCATCCTCTCGCACGTGTTTTTACTCGACTAGCCTGCGGGATGCATCCTCTCGCACGTGTTTTTACTCGACTAGCCTGCGGGATGCATCCTCTCGCACGTGTTTTTACTCGACTAGCCTGCGGGATGCATCCTCTCGCACGTGTTTTTACTCGACTAGCCTGCGGGATGCATCCTCTCGCACGTGTTTCTACTCGACTAGCCTGCGGGATGCATCCTCTCGCACGTGTTTTTACTCGACTAGCCTGCGGGATGCATCCTCTCGCACGTGTTTTTACTCGGCTAGCCTGCGGGATGCACCCTCTCGCACGTGTTTTTACTCGACTAGCCTGAATGATGCATCCTCTCGCACGTGTTTTTACTCGACTAGCCTGCAGGATGCATCCTCTCGCACGTGTTTTTACTCGACTAGTCTGCGGGATGCATCCTCTCGCACGTGTTTTTACTCGACTAGCCTGCGGGATGCATCCTCTCGCACGTGTTTCTACTCGACTAGCCTGCGGGATGCATCCTCCCGCACGTGTTTTTACACGACTACCCTGCGGGATGCATCCTCCCGCACGTGTTTTTACTCGACTAGCCTGCGGGATGCATCCTCTCGCACGTGTTTTTACTCGACTAGCCTGCGGGATGTATCCTCTCGCACGTGTTTTTACTCGACTAGCCTGCGGGATGCATCCTCTCGCACGTGTTTTTGCTCAACTAGCCTGCGGGATGCATCCTCTCCCACGTGTTTTTGCTCGACTAGCCATGCGCATCCCAAAAAACCTGCGCATGCGCATCCCAAAAAACCTGCGGATGCGCATCCCACAAAACCTGCGCATGCGCATCCCACAAAACCTCGCACGTGTTTTTACTCGACTAGCCTGCGAGATGCATCCTCTCGCACGTGTTTTTACTGGACTAGCCTGCGGGATGCATCCTCTCGCACGTGTTTTTACTCGACTAGCCTGCGGGATGCACCCTCTCGCACGTGTTTTTACTCGACTAGCCTGAATGATGCATCCTCTCGCACGTGTTTTTACTCGACTAGCCTGCAGGATGCATCCTCTCGCACGTGTTTTTACTCGACTAGTCTGCGGGATGCATCCTCTCGCACGTGTTTTTACTCGACTAGCCTGCGGGGTGCATCCTCTCGCACGTGTTTCTACTCGACTAGCCTGCGGGATGCATCCTCCCGCACGTGTTTTTACACGACTACCCTGCGGGATGCATCCTCCCGCACGTGTTTTTACTCGACTAGCCTGCGGGATGCATCCTCTCGCACGTGTTTTTACTCGACTAGCCTGCGGGATGTATCCTCTCGCACGTGTTTTTACTCGACTAGCCTGCGGGATGCATCCTCTCGCACGTGTTTTTGCTCAACTAGCCTGCGGGATGCATCCTCTCCCACGTGTTTTTGCTCGACTAGCCATGCGCATCCCAAAAAACCTGCGCATGCGCATCCCAAAAAACCTGCGGATGCGCATCCCACAAAACCTGCGCATGCGCATCCCACAAAACCTCGCACGTGTTTTTACTCGACTAGCCTGCGGGATGCATCCTCTCGCACGTGTTTTTACTGGACTAGCCTGCGGGATGCATCCTCTCGCACGTGTTTTTACTCGACTAGCCTGCGGGATGCATCCTCTCGCACGTGTTTTTACTCGACTAGCCTGCGGGATGCATCCTCTCGCACGTGTTTTTACTCGACTAGCCTGCGGGAAGCATCCTCTCGCACGTGTTTTTACTCGACTAGCCTGCGGGATGCATCCTCTCGCACGTGTTTTTACTCGACTAGCCTGCGGGATGCATCCTCTCGCACGTGTTTTTGCTCGACTAGCCTGCGGGATGCATCCTCTCGCACGTGTTTTTGCTCGACTAGCCATGCGCATCCCAAAAAACCTGCGCATGCGCATCCCACAAAACCTGCGCATACGCATCCCACAAAACCTCGCACGTGTTTTTACTCGACTAGCCGGCGGGTTGCATCCTCTCGCACGTGTTCTTACTGGACTAGCCTGCGGGATGCATCCTCTCGCACGTGTTTTTACTCGACTAGCCTGCGGGATGCATCCTCTCGCACGTGTTTTTATTCGACTAGCCTGTCGGATGCATCCTCACGCACGTGTTTTACTCGACTAGCCTGCAGGATGCATCCTCTCGCACGTGTTTTTACTCGACTAGCCTGCGGGATGCATCCTCCCGCACGTGTTTTTACTCGACTAGCCTGCGGGATGCATCCTCTCGCACGTGTTTTTACTCGACTAGATTGCGGTATGCATCCTCTCGCACGTGTTTTTGCTCGACTAGCCTGCGGGATGCATCCTCTCGCACGTGTTTTTGCTCGACTAGCCTGCGGGATGCATCCTCTCGCACGTGTTTTTACTCGACTAGCCTGCGGGATGCATCCTCTCGCACGTGTTTTTACTCCACTAGCCTGCGGGATGCATCCTCTCGCACGTGTTTTTACTCGACTAGCCTGCGGGATGCATCCTCTCGCACGTGTTTTTACTCGACTAGCCTGCGGGATGCATCCTCTCGCACGTGTTTTTACTCGACTAGCCTGCGGGATGCATCCTCTCGCACGTGTTTTTACTGGACTAGCCTGCGGGATGCATCCTCTCGCACGTGTTTTTACTCGACTAGCCTGCGGAATGCATCCTCTCGCACGTGTTTTTACTCGACTAGCCTGCGGGATGCATCCTCTCGCACGTGTTTTTACTCGACTAGCCTGCGGGAAGCATCCTCTCGCACGTGTTTTTACTCGACTAGCCTGCGGGATGCATCCTCTCCCACGTGTTTTTGCTCGACTAGCCATGCGTATCCCAAAAAACCTGCGCATGCGCATCCCACAAAACCTGCGCATGCGCATCCCACAAAACCTCGCACGTGTTTTTACTCGACTAGCCTGCGGGATGCATCCTCTCGCACGTGTTTTTACTCGACTAGCCTGCCGGGATGCATCCTCTCGCACGTGTTTTTGCTCGACTAGCCATGCGCATCCCAAAAAACCTGCGCATGCGCATCCCACAAAACCTGCGCATGCGCATCCCACAAAACCTGCGGATACGCATCCCACAAAACCTCGCACGTGTTTTTACTCGACTAGCCGGCGGGATGCATCCTCTCGCACGTGTTTTTACTGGACTAGCCTGCGGGATGCATCCTCTCGCATGTGTTTTTACTCGACTAGCCTGCGGGATGCACCCTCTCGCACGTGTTTTTACTCGACTAGCCTGCGGGATGCATCCTCTCGCACGTGTTTTTACGCGACTAGCCTGCGGGATGCATCCTCTCGCACGTGTTTTTATTCGACTAGCCTGCGGGATGCATCCTCACGCACGTGTTTTACTCGACTAGCCTGCAGGATGCATCCTCTCGCACGTGTTTTTACTCGACTAGCCTGCGGGATGCATCCTCCCGCACGTGTTTTTACTCGACTAGCCTGCGGGATGCATCCTCTCGCACGTGTTTTTGCTCTACTAGCCTGCGGTATGCATCCTCTCGCACGTGTTTTTGCACGACTAGCCTGCGGGATGCATCCTCTCGCACGTGTTTTTGCTCGACTAGCCTGCGGGATGCATCCTCTCGCACGTGTTTTTACTCGACTAGCCTGCGGGATGCATCCTCTCGCACGTGTTTTTACTCCACTAGCCTGCGGGATGCATCCTCTCGCACGTGTTTTTACTCGACTAGCCTGCGGGATGCATCCTCTCGCACGTGTTTTTACTCGACTAGCCTGCGGGATGCATCCTCTCGCACGTGTTTTTACTCGACTAGCCTGCGGGATGCATCCTCTCGCACGTGTTTTTACTCGACTAGCCTGCGGGATGCATCCTCTCGCACGTGTTTCTACTCGACTAGCCTGCGGGATGCATCCTCTCGCACGTGTTTTTACTCGACTAGCCTGCGGGATGCATCCTCTCGCACGTGTTTTTACTCGGCTAGCCTTGCGCATCCCACAAAACCTGCGCATGCGCATCCCACAAAACCTGCGCATGCGCATCCCACAAAACCTCGCACGTGTTTTTACTCGACTAGCCTGCGAGATGCATCCTCTCGCACGTGTTTTTACTGGACTAGCCTGCGGGATGCATCCTCTCGCACGTGTTTTTACTCGACTAGCCTGCGGGATGCACCCTCTCGCACGTGTTTTTACTCGACTAGCCTGCGTGATGCATCCTCTCGCACGTGTTTCTACTCGACTAGCCTGCGGGATGCATCCTCCCGCACGTGTTTTTACACGACTACCCTGCGGGATGCATCCTCCCGCACGTGTTTTTACTCGACTAGCCTGCGGGATGCATCCTCTCGCACGTGTTTTTACTCGACTAGCCTGCGGGATGCATCCTCTCGCACGTGTTTTTGCTCGACTAGCCTGCGGGATGCATCCTCTCGCACGTGTTTTTGCTCGACTAGCCATGCGCATCCCAAAAAACCTGCGCATGCGCACCCCACAAAACCTGCGCATACGCATCCCACAAAACCTCGCACGTGTTTTTACTCGACTAGCCTGCGGGATGCATCCTCCCGCACGTGTTTTTACTCGACTAGCCTGCGGGATGCATCCTCTCGCACGTGTTTTTGCTCTACTAGCCTGCGGTATGCATCCTCTCGCACGTGTTTTTGCACGACTAGCCTGCGGGATGCATCCTCTCGCACGTGTTTTTGCTCGACTAGCCTGCGGGATGCATCCTCTCGCACGTGTTTTTACTCGACTAGCCTGCGGGATGCATCCTCTCGCACGTGTTTTTACTCCACTAGCCTGCGGGATGCATCCTCTCGCACGTGTTTTTACTCGACTAGCCTGCGGGATGCACCCTCTCGCACGTGTTTTTACTCGACTAGCCTGCGTGATGCATCCTCTCGCACGTGTTTCTACTCGACTAGCCTGCGGGATGCATCCTCCCGCACGTGTTTTTACACGACTACCCTGCGGGATGCATCCTCCCGCACGTGTTTTTACTCGACTAGCCTGCGGGATGCATCCTCTCGCACGTGTTTTTACTCGACTAGCCTGCGGGATGCATCCTCTCGCACGTGTTTTTGCTCGACTAGCCTGCGGGATGCATCCTCTCGCACGTGTTTTTGCTCGACTAGCCTGCGGGATGCATCCTCTCGCACGTGTTTTTACTCGACTAGCCTGCGGGATGCACCCTCTCGCACGTGTTTTTACTCGACTAGCCTGCGTGATGCATCCTCTCGCACGTGTTTCTACTCGACTAGCCTGCGGGATGCATCCTCCCGCACGTGTTTTTACACGACTACCCTGCGGGATGCATCCTCCCGCACGTGTTTTTACTCGACTAGCCTGCGGGATGCATCCTCTCGCACGTGTTTTTACTCGACTAGCCTGCGGGATGCATCCTCTCGCACGTGTTTTTGCTCGACTAGCCTGCGGGATGCATCCTCTCGCACGTGTTTTTGCTCGACTAGCCATGCGCATCCCAAAAAACCTGCGCATGCGCACCCCACAAAACCTGCGCATACGCATCCCACAAAACCTCGCACGTGTTTTTACTCGACTAGCCTGCGGGATGCATCCTCCCGCACGTGTTTTTACTCGACTAGCCTGCGGGATGCATCCTCTCGCACGTGTTTTTGCTCTACTAGCCTGCGGTATGCATCCTCTCGCACGTGTTTTTGCACGACTAGCCTGCGGGATGCATCCTCTCGCACGTGTTTTTGCTCGACTAGCCTGCGGGATGCATCCTCTCGCACGTGTTTTTACTCGACTAGCCTGCGGGATGCATCCTCTCGCACGTGTTTTTACTCCACTAGCCTGCGGGATGCATCCTCTCGCACGTGTTTTTACTCGACTAGCCTGCGGGATGCATCCTCTCGCACGTGTTTTTACTCGACTAGCCTGCGGGATGCATCCTCTCGCACGTGTTTTTACTCGACTAGCCTGCGGGATGCATCCTCTCGCACGTGTTTTTGCTCGACTAGCCTGCGGGATGCATCCTCTCGCACGTGTTTTTGCTCGACTAGCCATGCGCATCCCAAAAAACCTGCGCATGCGCACCCCACAAAACCTGCGCATACGCATCCCACAAAACCTCGCACGTGTTTTTACTCGACAAGCCTGCGGGATGCATCCTCTCGCACGTGTTTTTACTGGACTAGCCTGCGGGATGCATCCTCTCGCACGTGTTTTTACTCGACTAGCCTGCGGGATGCATCCTCTCGCACGTGTTTTTACTCGACTAGCCTGCGGGATGCATCCTCTCGCACGTGTTTTTACTCGACTAGCCTGCGGGATGCATCCTCTCGCACGTGTTTTTACTCGACTAGCCTGCGGGATGCATCCTCTCGCACGTGTTTTTACTGGACTAGCCTGCGGGATGCATCCTCTCGCACGTGTTTTTACTCGACTAGCCTGCGGGAAGCATCCTCTCGCACGTGTTTTTACTCGACTAGCCTGCGGGATGCATCCTCTCCCACGTGTTTTTGCTCGACTAGCCATGCGCATCCCAAAAAACCTGCGCATGCGCATCCCACAAAACCTGCGCATGCGCATCCCACAAAACCTCGCACGTGTTTTTACTCGACTAGCCTGCGGGATGCATCCTCTCGCACGTGTTTTTACTGGACTAGCCTGCGGGATGCATCCTCTCGCACGTGTTTTTACTCGACTAGCCTGCGGGATGCATCCTCTCGCACGTGTTTTTACTGGACTAGCCTGCGGGATGCATCCTCTCGCACGTGTTTTTACTCGACTAGCCTGCGGGATGCATCCTCTCGCACGTGTTTTTACTCGACTAGCCTGCGGGATGCAACCTCTCGCACGTGTTTTTGCTCGACTAGCCTGCGGGATGCATCCTCTCGCACGTGTTTTTGCTCGACTAGCCATGCGCATCCCAAAAAACCTGCGCATGCGCATCCCAAAAAACCTGCGCATGCGCATCCCACAAAACCTGCGCATGCGCATCCCACAAAACCTGCGCATACGCATCCCACAAAACCTCGCACGTGTTTTTACTCGGCTAGCCGGCGGGATGCATCCTCTCGCACGTGTTTTTACTGGACTAGCCTGCGGGATGCATCCTCTCGCACGTGTTTTTGCTCGACTAGCCATGCGCATCCCAAAAAACCTGCGCATGCGCATCCCAAAAAACCTGCGCATGCGCATCCCACAAAACCTGCGCATACGCATCCCACAAAACCTCGCACGTGTTTTTACTCGACTAGCCTGCGGGATGCATCCTCTCGCACGTGTTTTTACTGGACTAGCCTGCGGGATGCATCCTCTCGCACGTGTTTTTACTCGACTAGCCTGCGGGATGCATCCTCTCGCACGTGTTTTTACTGGACTAGCCTGCGGGATGCATCCTCTCGCACGTGTTTTTACTCGACTAGCCTGCGGGAAGCATCCTCTCGCACGTGTTTTTCCTCGACTAGCCTGCGGGAAGCATCCTCTTGCACGTGTTTTTACTCGACTAGCCTGCGGGATGCATCCTCTCGCACGTGTTTTTACTCGACTAGCCTGCCGGGATGCATCCTCTCGCACGTGTATTTGCTCGACTAGCCATGCGCATCCCAAAAAACCTGCGCATGCGCATCCCAAAAAACCTGCGCATGCGCATCCCACAAAACCTGCTCATGCGTATCCCACAAAACCTGCGCATGCGCATCCCACAAAACCTCGCACGTGTTTTTACTCGACTAGCCTGCGGGATGCATCCTCTCGCACGTGTTTTTACTCGACTAGCCTGCGGGATGCATCCTCTCGCACGTGTTTTTGCTCGACTAGCCTGCGGGATGCATCCTCTCGCACGTGTTTTTACTCGACTAGCCTGCGGGATGCATCCTCTCGCACGTGTTTTTACTCCACTAGCCTGCGGGATGCATCCTCTCGCACGTGTTTTTACTCGACTAGCCTGCGGGATGCATCCTCTCGCACGTGTTTTTACTCGACTAGCCTGCGGGATGCATCCTCTCGCACGTGTTTTTACTCGACTAGCCTGCGGGATGCATCCTCTCGCACGTGTTTTTACTCGACTAGCCTGCGGGATGCATCCTCCCGCACGTGTTTTTACTCGACTAGCCTGCGGGATGCATCCTCTCGCACGTGTTTTTGCTCTACTAGCCTGCGGTATGCATCCTCTCGCACGTGTTTTTGCACGACTAGCCTGCGGGATGCATCCTCTCGCACGTGTTTTTGCTCGACTAGCCTGCGGGATGCATCCTCTCGCACGTGTTTTTACTCGACTAGCCTGCGGGATGCATCCTCTCGCACGTGTTTTTACTCCACTAGCCTGCGGGATGCATCCTCTCGCACGTGTTTTTACTCGACTAGCCTGCGGGATGCATCCTCTCGCACGTGTTTTTACTCGACTAGCCTGCGGGATGCATCCTCTCGCACGTGTTTTTACTCGACTAGCCTGCGGGATGCATCCTCTCGCACGTGTTTTTACTCGACTAGCCTGCGGGATGCATCCTCTCGCACGTGTTTTTACTCGACTAGCCTGCGGGATGCATCCTCTCGCACGTGTTTTTACTCGACTAGCCTGCGGGATGCATCCTCTCGCACGTGTTTTTACTCGGCTAGCCTTGCGCATCCCACAAAACCTGCGCATGCGCATCCCACAAAACCTCGCAAGTGTTTTTACTCGACTAGCCTGCGAGATGCATCCTCTCGCACGTGTTTTTACTGGACTAGCCTGCGGGATGCATCCTCTCGCACGTGTTTTTACTCGACTAGCCTGCGGGATGCACCCTCTCGCACGTGTTTTTACTCGACTAGCCTGCGTGATGCATCCTCTCGCACGTGTTTCTACTCGACTAGCCTGCGGGATGCATCCTCCCGCACGGGTTTTTACACGACTACCCTGCGGGATGCATCCTCCCGCACGTGTTTTTACTCGACTAGCCTGCGGGATGCATCCTCTCGCACGTGTTCTTACTCGACTAGCCTGCGGGATGCATCCTCTCGCACGTGTTTTTACTCCACTAGCCTGCGGGATGCATCCTCTCGCACGTGTTTTTACTCGACTAGCCTGCGGGATGCATCCTCTCGCACGTGTTTTTACTCGACTAGCCTGCGGGATGCATCCTCTCGCACGTGTTTTTACTCGACTAGCCTGCGGGATGCATCCTCTCGCACGTGTTTTTACTGGACTAGCCTGCGGGATGCATCCTCTCGCACGTGTTTTTACTCGACTAGCCTGCGGGATGCATCCTCTCGCACGTGTTTTTACTCGACTAGCCTGCGGGATGCATCCTCTCGCACGTGTTTTTACTCGACTAGCCTGCGGGAAGCATCCTCTCGCACGTGTTTTTACTCGACTAGCCTGCGGGATGCATCCTCTCCCACGTGTTCTTGCTCGACTAGCCATGCGCATCCCAAAAAACCTGCGCATGCGCATCCCAAAAAACCTGCGCATGCGCATCCCACAAAACCTCGCACGTGTTTTTACTCGACTAGCCTGCGGGATGCATCCTCTCGCACGTGTTTTTACTGGACTAGCCTGCGGGATGCATCCTCTCGCACGTGTTTTTACTCGACTAGCCTGCGGGATGCATCCTCTCGCACGTGTTTTTACTGGACTAGCCTGCGGGATGCATCCTCTCGCACGTGTTTTTACTCGACTAGCCTGCGGGATGCATCCTCTCGCACGTGTTTTTACTCGACTAGCCTGCGGGATGCAACCTCTCGCACGTGTTTTTGCTCGACTAGCCTGCGGGATGCATCCTCTCGCACGTGTTTTTGCTCGACTAGCCATGCGCATCCCAAAAAACCTGCGCATGCGCATCCCAAAAAACCTGCGCATGCGCATCCCACAAAACCTGCGCATGCGCATCCCACAAAACCTGCGCATACGCATCCCACAAAACCTCGCACGTGTTTTTACTCGGCTAGCCGGCGGGATGCATCCTCTCGCACGTGTTTTTACTGGACTAGCCTGCGGGATGCATCCTCTCGCACGTGTTTTTGCTCGACTAGCCATGCGCATCCCAAAAAACCTGCGCATGCGCATCCCAAAAAACCTGCGCATGCGCATCCCACAAAACCTGCGCATACGCATCCCACAAAACCTCGCACGTGTTTTTACTCGACTAGCCTGCGGGATGCATCCTCTCGCACGTGTTTTTACTGGACTAGCCTGCGGGATGCATCCTCTCGCACGTGTTTTTACTCGACTAGCCTGCGGGATGCATCCTCTCGCACGTGTTTTTACTGGACTAGCCTGCGGGATGCATCCTCTCGCACGTGTTTTTACTCGACTAGCCTGCGGGAAGCATCCTCTCGCACGTGTTTTTCCTCGACTAGCCTGCGGGAAGCATCATCTTGCACGTGTTTTTACTCGACTAGCCTGCGGGATGCATCCTCTCGCACGTGTTTTTACTCGACTAGCCTGCCGGGATGCATCCTCTCGCACGTGTTTTTGCTCGACTAGCCATGCGCATCCCAAAAAACCGGCGCATGCGCATCCCAAAAAACCTGCGCATGCGCATCCCACAAAACCTGCTCATGCGTATCCCACAAAACCTGCGCATGCGCATCCCACAAAACCTCGCACGTGTTTTTACTCGACTAGCCTGCGGGATGCATCCTCTCGCACGTGTTTTTACTCGACTAGCCTGCGGGATGCATCCTCTCGCACGTGTTTTTACTGGACTAGCCTGCGGGATGCATCCCCTCGCACGTGTTTTTACTCGACTAGCCTGCGGGATGCATCCTCTCGCACGTGTTTTTACTCGACTAGCCTGCGGGATGCATCCTCACGCACGTGTTTTACTCGACTAGCCTGCAGGATGCATCCTCTCGCACGTGTTTTTACTCGACTAGCCTGCGGGATGCATCCTCCCGCACGTGTTTTTACTCGACTAGCCTGCGGGATGCATCCTCTCGCACGTGTTTTTACTCGACTAGCCTGCGGGATGTATCCTCTCGCACGTGTTTTTACTCGACTAGCCTGCGGGATGCATCCTCTCGCACGTGTTTTTGCTCAACTAGCCTGCGGGATGCATCCTCTCGCACGTGTTTTTGCTCGACTAGCCTGCGGGATGCATCCTCTCGCACGTGTTTTTGCTCGACTAGCCATGCGCATCCCAAAAAATCTGCGCATGCGCATCCCAAAAAAACCTGCGCATGCGCATCCCACAAAACCTGCTCATGCGCATCCCACAAAACCTGCGCATGCGCATCCCACAAAACCTCGCACGTGTTTTTACTCGACTAGCCTGCGGGATGCATCCTCTCGCACGTGTTTTTACTCGACTAGCCTGCGGGATGCATCCTCTCGCACGTGTTTTTACTCGACTAGCCTGCGGGATGCATCCTCTCGCACGTGTTTTTACTCGACTAGCCTGCGGGATGCATCCTCTCGCACGTGTTTTTACTCGACTAGCCTGCGGGAAGCATCCTCTCGCACGTGTTTTTGCTCGACTAGCCTGCGGGATGCATCCTCTCGCACGTGTTTTTGCTCGACTAGCCATGCGCATCCCAAAAAACCTGCGCATGCGCATCCCACAAAACCTGCGCATGCGCATCCCACAAAACCTCGCACGTGTTTTTACTCGACTAGCCGGCGGGATGCATCCTCTCGCACGTGTTTTTACTGGACTAGCCTGCGGGATGCATCCTCTCGCACGTGTTTTTACTCGACTAGCCTGCGGGATGCATCCTCTCGCACGTGTTTTTACTGGACTAGCCTGCGGGATGCATCCTCTCGCACGTGTTTTTACTCGACTAGCCTGCGGGATGCACCCTCTCGCACGTGTTTTTACTCGACTAGCCTGCGTGATGCATCCTCTCGCACGTGTTTCTACTCGACTAGCCTGCGGGATGCATCCTCCCGCACGTGTTTTTACACGACTAGCCTGCGGGATGCATCCTCTCGCACGTGTTTCTACTCGACTAGCCTGCGGGATGCATCCTCTCGCACGTGTTTTTACTCGACTAGCCTGCGGGATGCATCCTCTCGCACGTGTTTTTACTCGGCTAGCCTTGCGCATCCCACAAAACCTGCCCATGCGCATCCCACAAAACCTGCGCATGCGCATCCCACAAAACCTCGCACGTGTTTTTACTCGACTAGCCTGCGAGATGCATCCTCTCGCACGTGTTTTTACTGGACTAGCCTGCGGGATGCATCCTCTCGCAAATGTTTTTACTCGACTAGCCTGCGGGATGCATCCTCTCGCACGTGTTTTTACTCGACTAGCCTGCGGGATGCATCCTCTCGCACGTGTTTTTACTCGACTAGCCTGCGGGATGCATCCTCTCGCACGTGTTTTTACTCGACTAGCCTGCGGGATGCATCCTCTCGCACGTGTTTCTACTCGACTAGCCTGCGGGATGCATCCTCTCGCACGTGTTTTTACTCGACTAGCCATGCGCATCCCAAAAAACCTGCGCATGCGCATCCCACAAAACCTGCGCATGCGCATCCCACAAAACCTCGCACGTGTTTTTACTCGACTAGCCGGCGGGATGCATCCTCTCGCACGTGTTTTTACTGGACTAGCCTGCGGGATGCATCCTCTCGCACGTGTTTTTACTCGACTAGCCTGCGGGATGCATCCTCTCGCACGTGTTTTTACTCGACTAGCCTGCGGGATGCATCCTCTCGCACGTGTTTTTACTCGGCTAGCCTTGCGCATCCCACAAAACCTGCGCATGCGCATCCCACAAAACCTGCTAATGCGCATCCCACAAAACCTCGCACGTGTTTTTACTCGACTAGCCTGCGAGATGCATCCTCTCGCACGTGTTTTTACTGGACTAGCCTGCGGGATGCATCCTCTCGCACGTGTTTTTACTCGACTAGCCTGCGGGATGCACCCTCTCGCACGTGTTTTTACTCGACTAGCCTGCGTGATGCATCCTCTCGCACGTGTTTCTACTCGACTAGCCTGCGGGATGCATCCTCCCGCACGTGTTTTTACACGACTAGCCTGCGGGATGCATCCTCTCGCACGTGTTTCTACTCGACTAGCCTGCGGGATGCATCCTCTCGCACGTGTTTTTACTCGACTAGCCTGCGGGATGCATCCTCTCGCACGTGTTTTTACTCGGCTAGCCTTGCGCATCCCACAAAACCTGCGCATGCGCATCCCACAAAACCTGCGCATGCGCATCCCACAAAACCTCGCACGTGTTTTTACTCGACTAGCCTGCGAGATGCATCCTCTCGCACGTGTTTTTACTGGACTAGCCTGCGGGATGCATCCTCTCGCACGTGTTTTTACTCGACTAGCCTGCGGGATGCATCCTCTCGCACGTGTTTTTACTCGACTAGCCTGCGGGATGCATCCTCTCGCACGTGTTTTTACTCGACTAGCCTGCGGGATGCATCCTCTCGCACGTGTTTTTACTCGACTAGCCTGCGGGATGCATCCTCTCGCACGTGTTTCTACTCGACTAGCCTGCGGGATGCATCCTCTCGCACGTGTTTTTACTCGACTAGCCAGCGGGATGCATCCTCTCGCACGTGTTTTTACTCGGCTAGCCTTGCGCATCCCACAAAACCTGCGCATGCGCATCCCACAAAACCTGCGCATGCGCATCCCACAAAACCTCGCACGTGTTTTTACTCGACTAGCCTGCGAGATGCATCCTCTCGCACGTGTTTTTACTGGACTAGCCTGCGGGATGCATCCTCTCGCACGTGTTTTTACTCGACTAGCCTGCGGGATGCACCCTCTCGCACGTGTTTTTACTCGACTAGCCTGCGTGATGCATCCTCTCGCACGTGTTTCTACTCGACTAGCCTGCGGGATGCATCCTCCCGCACGTGTTTTTACACGACTACGCTGCGGGATGCATCCTCCCGCACGTGTTTTTACTCGACTAGCCTGCGGGATGCATCCTCTCGCACGTGTTTTTACTCGACTAGCCTGCGGGATGCATCCTCTCGCACGTGTTTTTGCTCGACTAGCCTGCGGGATGCATCCTCTCGCACGTGTTTTTGCTCGACTAGCCATGCGCATCCCAAAAAACCTGCGCATGCGCACCCCACAAAACCTGCGCATACGCATCCCACAAAACCTCGCACGTGTTTTTACTCGACTAGCCTGCGGGATGCATCCTCCCGCACGTGTTTTTACTCGACTAGCCTGCGGGATGCATCCTCTCGCACGTGTTTTTGCTCTACTAGCCTGCGGTATGCATCCTCTCGCACGTGTTTTTGCACGACTAGCCTGCGGGATGCATCCTCTCGCACGTGTTTTTGCTCGACTAGCCTGCGGGATGCATCCTCTCGCACGTGTTTTTACTCGACTAGCCTGCGGGATGCATCCTCTCGCACGTGTTTTTACTCCACTAGCCTGCGGGATGCATCCTCTCGCACGTGTTTTTACTCGACTAGCCTGCGGGATGCATCCTCTCGCACGTGTTTTTACTCGACTAGCCTGCGGGATGCATCCTCTCGCACGTGTTTTTACTCGACTAGCCTGCGGGATGCATCCTCTCGCACGTGTTTTTACTCGACTAGCCTGCGGGATGCATCCTCTCGCACGTGTTTCTACTCGACTAGCCTGCGGGATGCATCCTCTCGCACGTGTTTTTACTCGACTAGCCTGCGGGATGCATCCTCTCGCACGTGTTTTTACTCGGCTAGCCTTGCGCATCCCACAAAACCTGCGCATGCGCATCCCACAAAACCTGCGCATGCGCATCCCACAAAACCTCGCACGTGTTTTTACTCGACTAGCCTGCGAGATGCATCCTCTCGCACGTGTTTTTACTGGACTAGCCTGCGGGATGCATCCTCTCGCACGTGTTTTTACTCGACTAGCCTGCGGGATGCACCCTCTCGCACGTGTTTTTACTCGACTAGCCTGCGTGATGCATCCTCTCGCACGTGTTTCTACTCGACTAGCCTGCGGGATGCATCCTCCCGCACGTGTTTTTACACGACTACCCTGCGGGATGCATCCTCCCGCACGTGTTTTTACTCGACTAGCCTGCGGGATGCATCCTCTCGCACGTGTTTTTACTCGACTAGCCTGCGGGATGCATCCTCTCGCACGTGTTTTTGCTCGACTAGCCTGCGGGATGCATCCTCTCGCACGTGTTTTTGCTCGACTAGCCATGCGCATCCCAAAAAACCTGCGCATGCGCACCCCACAAAACCTGCGCATACGCATCCCACAAAACCTCGCACGTGTTTTTACTCGACTAGCCTGCGGGATGCATCCTCTCGCACGTGTTTTTACTGGACTAGCCTGCGGGATGCATCCTCTCGCACGTGTTTTTACTCGACTAGCCTGCGGGATGCATCCTCTCGCACGTGTTTTTACTCGACTAGCCTGCGGGATGCATCCTCTCGCACGTGTTTTTACTCGACTAGCCTGCGGGATGCATCCTCTCGCACGTGTTTTTACTGGACTAGCCTGCGGGATGCATCCTCTCGCACGTGTTTTTACTCGACTAGCCTGCGGGATGCATCCTCTCGCACGTGTTTTTACTCGACTAGCCTGCGGGATGCATCCTCTCGCACGTGTTTTTACTCGACTAGCCTGCGGGAAGCATCCTCTCGCACGTGTTTTTACTCGACTAGCCTGCGGGATGCATCCTCTCCCACGTGTTTTTGCTCGACTAGCCATGCGCATCCCAAAAAACCTGCGCATGCGCATCCCACAAAACCTGCGCATGCGCATCCCACAAAACCTCGCACGTGTTTTTACTCGACTAGCCTGCGGGATGCATCCTCTCGCACGTGTTTTTACTGGACTAGCCTGCGGGATGCATCCTCTCGCACGTGTTTTTACTCGACTAGCCTGCGGGATGCATCCTCTCGCACGTGTTTTTACTGGACTAGCCTGCGGGATGCATCCTCTCGCACGTGTTTTTACTCGACTAGCCTGCGGGATGCATCCTCTCGCACGTGTTTTTACTCGACTAGCCTGCGGGATGCAACCTCTCGCACGTGTTTTTGCTCGACTAGCCTGCGGGATGCATCCTCTCGCACGTGTTTTTGCTCGACTAGCCATGCGCATCCCAAAAAACCTGCGCATGCGCATCCCAAAAAACCTGCGCATGCGCATCCCACAAAACCTGCGCATGCGCATCCCACAAAACCTGCGCATACGCATCCCACAAAACCTCGCACGTGTCTTTACTCGGCTAGCCGGCGGGATGCATCTTCTCGCACGTGTTTTTACTGGACTAGCCTGCGGGATGCATCCTCTCGCACGTGTTTTTGCTCGACTAGCCATGCGCATCCCAAAAAACCTGCGCATGCGCATCCCAAAAAACCTGCGCATGCGCATCCCACAAAACCTGCGCATACGCATCCCACAAAACCTCGCACGTGTTTTTACTCGACTAGCCTGCGGGATGCATCCTCTCGCACGTGTTTTTACTGGACTAGCCTGCGGGATGCATCCTCTCGCACGTGTTTTTACTCGACTAGCCTGCGGGATGCATCCTCTCGCACGTGTTTTTACTGGACTAGCCTGCGGGATGCATCCTCTCGCACGTGTTTTTACTCGACTAGCCTGCGGGAAGCATCCTCTCGCACGTGTTTTTCCTCGACTAGCCTGCGGGAAGCATCCTCTTGCACGTGTTTTTACTCGACTAGCCTGCGGGATGCATCCTCTCGCACGTGTTTTTACTCGACTAGCCTGCCGGGATGCATCCTCTCGCACGTGTATTTGCTCGACTAGCCATGCGCATCCCAAAAAACCTGCGCATGCGCATCCCACAAAACCTGCTCATGCGTATCCCACAAAACCTGCGCATGCGCATCCCACAAAACCTCGCACGTGTTTTTACTCGACTAGCCTGCGGGATGCATCCTCTCGCACGTGTTTTTACTCGACTAGCCTGCGGGATGCATCCTCTCGCACGTGTTTTTGCTCGACTAGCCTGCGGGATGCATCCTCTCGCACGTGTTTTTACTCGACTAGCCTGCGGGATGCATCCTCTCGCACGTGTTTTTACTCCACTAGCCTGCGGGATGCATCCTCTCGCACGTGTTTTTACTCGACTAGCCTGCGGGATGCATCCTCTCGCACGTGTTTTTACTCGACTAGCCTGCGGGATGCATCCTCTCGCACGTGTTTTTACTCGACTAGCCTGCGGGATGCATCCTCTCGCACGTGTTTTTACTCGACTAGCCTGCGGGATGCATCCTCCCGCACGTGTTTTTACTCGACTAGCCTGCGGGATGCATCCTCTCGCACGTGTTTTTGCTCTACTAGCCTGCGGTATGCATCCTCTCGCACGTGTTTTTGCACGACTAGCCTGCGGGATGCATCCTCTCGCACGTGTTTTTGCTCGACTAGCCTGCGGGATGCATCCTCTCGCACGTGTTTTTACTCGACTAGCCTGCGGGATGCATCCTCTCGCACGTGTTTTTACTCCACTAGCCTGCGGGATGCATCCTCTCGCACGTGTTTTTACTCGACTAGCCTGCGGGATGCATCCTCTCGCACGTGTTTTTACTCGACTAGCCTGCGGGATGCATCCTCTCGCACGTGTTTTTACTCGACTAGCCTGCGGGATGCATCCTCTCGCACGTGTTTTTACTCGACTAGCCTGCGGGATGCATCCTCTCGCACATGTTTTTACTCGACTAGCCTGCGGGATGCATCCTCTCGCACGTGTTTTTACTCGACTAGCCTGCGGGATGCATCCTCTCGCACGTGTTTTTACTCGGCTAGCCTTGCGCATCCCACAAAACCTGCGCATGCGCATCCCACAAAACCTGCGCATGCGCATCCCACAAAACCTCGCACGTGTTTTTACTCGACTAGCCTGCGAGATGCATCCTCTCGCACGTGTTTTTACTGGACTAGCCTGCGGGATGCATCCTCTCGCACGTGTTTTTACTCGACTAGCCTGCGGGATGCACCCTCTCGCACGTGTTTTTACTCGACTAGCCTGCGTGATGCATCCTCTCGCACGTGTTTCTACTCGACTAGCCTGCGGGATGCATCCTCCCGCACGGGTTTTTACACGACTACCCTGCGGGATGCATCCTCCCGCACGTGTTTTTACTCGACTAGCCTGCGGGATGCATCCTCTCGCACGTGTTCTTACTCGACTAGCCTGCGGGATGCATCCTCTCGCACGTGTTTTTGCTCGACTAGCCTGCGGGATGCATCCTCTCGCACGTGTTTTTGCTCGACTAGCCATGCGCATCCCAAAAAACCTGCGCATGCGCACCCCACAAAACCTGCGCATACGCATCCCACAAAACCTCGCACGTGTTTTTACTCGACTAGCCTGCGGGATGCATCCTCTCGCACGTGTTTTTACTGGACTAGCCTGCGGGATGCATCCTCTCGCACGTGTTTTTACTCGACTAGCCTGCGGGATGCATCCTCTCGCACGTGTTTTTACTCGACTAGCCTGCGGGATGCATCCTCTCGCACGTGTTTTTGCTCGACTAGCCTGCGGGATGCATCCTCTCGCACGTGTTTTTGCTCGACTAGCCATGCGCATCCCAAAAAACCTGCGCATGCGCACCCCACAAAACCTGCGCATACGCATCCCACAAAACCTCGCACGTGTTTTTACTCGACTAGCCTGCGGGATGCATCCTCTCGCACGTGTTTTTACTGGACTAGCCTGCGGGATGCATCCTCTCGCACGTGTTTTTACTCGACTAGCCTGCGGGATGCATCCTCTCGCACGTGTTTTTACTCGACTAGCCTGCGGGATGCATCCTCTCGCACGTGTTTTTACTCGACTAGCCTGCGGGATGCATCCTCTCGCACGTGTTTTTACTGGACTAGCCTGCGGGATGCATCCTCTCGCACGTGTTTTTACTCGACTAGCCTGCGGGATGCATCCTCTCGCACGTGTTTTTACTCGACTAGCCTGCGGGATGCATCCTCTCGCACGTGTTTTTACTCGACTAGCCTGCGGGAAGCATCCTCTCGCACGTGTTTTTACTCGACTAGCCTGCGGGATGCATCCTCTCCCACGTGTTTTTGCTCGACTAGCCATGCGCATCCCAAAAAACCTGCGCATGCGCATCCCACAAAACCTCGCACGTGTTTTTACTCGACTAGCCTGCGGGATGCATCCTCTCGCACGTGTTTTTACTGGACTAGCCTGCGGGATGCATCCTCTCGCACGTGTTTTTACTCGACTAGCCTGCGGGATGCATCCTCTCGCACGTGTTTTTACTGGACTAGCCTGCGGGATGCATCCTCTCGCACGTGTTTTTACTCGACTAGCCTGCGGGATGCATCCTCTCGCACGTGTTTTTACTCGACTAGCCTGCGGGATGCAACCTCTCGCACGTGTTTTTGCTCGACTAGCCTGCGGGATGCATCCTCTCGCACGTGTTTTTGCTCGACTAGCCATGCGCATCCCAAAAAACCTGCGCATGCGCATCCCAAAAAACCTGCGCATGCGCATCCCACAAAACCTGCGCATGCGCATCCCACAAAACCTGCGCATACGCATCCCACAAAACCTCGCACGTGTTTTTACTCGGCTAGCCGGCGGGATGCATCCTCTCGCACGTGTTTTTACTGGACTAGCCTGCGGGATGCATCCTCTCGCACGTGTTTTTGCTCGACTAGCCATGCGCATCCCAAAAAACCTGCGCATGCGCATCCCAAAAAACCTGCGCATGCGCATCCCACAAAACCTGCGCATACGCATCCCACAAAACCTCGCACGTGTTTTTACTCGACTAGCCTGCGGGATGCATCCTCTCGCACGTGTTTTTACTGGACTAGCCTGCGGGATGCATCCTCTCGCACGTGTTTTTACTCGACTAGCCTGCGGGATGCATCCTCTCGCACGTGTTTTTACTGGACTAGCCTGCGGGATGCATCCTCTCGCACGTGTTTTTACTCGACTAGCCTGCGGGAAGCATCCTCTCGCACGTGTTTTTCCTCGACTAGCCTGCGGGAAGCATCCTCTTGCACGTGTTTTTACTCGACTAGCCTGCGGGATGCATCCTCTCGCACGTGTTTTTACTCGACTAGCCTGCCGGGATGCATCCTCTCGCACGTGTATTTGCTCGACTAGCCATGCGCATCCCAAAAAACCTGCGCATGCGCATCCCAAAAAACCTGCGCATGCGCATCCCACAAAACCTGCTCATGCGTATCCCACAAAACCTGCGCATGCGCATCCCACAAAACCTCGCACGTGTTTTTACTCGACTAGCCTGCGGGATGCATCCTCTCGCACGTGTTTTTACTCGACTAGCCTGCGGGATGCATCCTCTCGCACGTGTTTTTGCTCGACTAGCCTGCGGGATGCATCCTCTCGCACGTGTTTTTACTCGACTAGCCTGCGGGATGCATCCTCTCGCACGTGTTTTTACTCCACTAGCCTGCGGGATGCATCCTCTCGCACGTGTTTTTACTCGACTAGCCTGCGGGATGCATCCTCTCGCACGTGTTTTTACTCGACTAGCCTGCGGGATGCATCCTCTCGCACGTGTTTTTACTCGACTAGCCTGCGGGATGCATCCTCTCGCACGTGTTTTTACTCGACTAGCCTGCGGGATGCATCCTCCCGCACGTGTTTTTATCGACTAGCCTGCGGGATGCATCCTCTCGCACGTGTTTTTGCTCTACTAGCCTGCGGTATGCATCCTCTCGCACGTGTTTTTGCACGACTAGCCTGCGGGATGCATCCTCTCGCACGTGTTTTTGCTCGACTAGCCTGCGGGATGCATCCTCTCGCACGTGTTTTTACTCGACTAGCCTGCGGGATGCATCCTCTCGCACGTGTTTTTACTCCACTAGCCTGCGGGATGCATCCTCTCGCACGTGTTTTTACTCGACTAGCCTGCGGGATGCATCCTCTCGCACGTGTTTTTACTCGACTAGCCTGCGGGATGCATCCTCTTGCACGTGTTTTTACTCGACTAGCCTGCGGGATGCATCCTCTCGCACGTGTTTTTACTCGACTAGCCTGCGGGATGCATCCTCTCGCACGTGTTTTTACTCGACTAGCCTGCGGGATGCATCCTCTCGCACGTGTTTTTACTCGGCTAGCCTTGCGCATCCCACAAAACCTGTGCATGCGCATCCCACAAAACCTGCGCATGCGCATCCCACAAAACCTCGCACGTGTTTTTACTCGACTAGCCTGCGAGATGCATCCTCTCGCACGTGTTTTTACTGGACTAGCCTGCGGGATGCATCCTCTCGCACGTGTTTTTACTCGACTAGCCTGCGGGATGCACCCTCTCGCACGTGTTTTTACTCGACTAGCCTGCGTGATGCATCCTCTCGCACGTGTTTCTACTCGACTAGCCTGCGGGATGCATCCTCCCGCACGGGTTTTTACACGACTACCCTGCGGGATGCATCCTCCCGCACGTGTTTTTACTCGACTAGCCTGCGGGATGCATCCTCTCGCACGTGTTCTTACTCGACTAGCCTGCGGGATGCATCCTCTCGCACGTGTTTTTGCTCGACTAGCCTGCGGGATGCATCCTCTCGCACGTGTTTTTGCTCGACTAGCCATGCGCATCCCAAAAAACCTGCGCATGCGCACCCCACAAAACCTGCGCATACGCATCCCACAAAACCTCGCACGTGTTTTTACTCGACTAGCCTGCGGGATGCATCCTCTCGCACGTGTTTTTACTGGACTAGCCTGCGGGATGCATCCTCTCGCACGTGTTTTTACTCGACTAGCCTGCGGGATGCATCCTCTCGCACGTGTTTTTACTGGACTAGCCTGCGGGATGCATCCTCTCGCACGTGTTTTTACTGGACTAGCCTGCGGGATGCATCCTCTCGCACGTGTTTTTACTCGACTAGCCTGCGGGATGCACCCTCTCGCACGTGTTTTTACTCGACTATCCTGCGGGATGCATCCTCTCGCACGTGTTTTTACGCGACTAGCCTGCGGGATGCATCCTGTCGCACGTGTTTTTATTCGACTAGCCTGCGGGATGCATCCTCTCGCACGTGTTTTTGCTCGACTAGCCTGCGGGATGCATCCTCTCGCACGTGTTTTTGCTCGACTAGCCTGCGGGATGCATCCTCTCGCACGTGTTTTTACTCGACTAGCCTGCGGGATGCATCCTCTCGCACGTGTTTTTACTCGACTAGCCTGCGGGAAGCATCCTCTCGCACGTGTTTTTACTCGACTAGCCTGCGGGATGCATCCTCTCCCACGTGTTCTTGCTCGACTAGCCATGCGCATCCCAAAAAACCTGCGCATGCGCATCCCAAAAAACCTGCGCATGCGCATCCCACAAAACCTGCGCATGCGCATCCCACAAAACCTCGCACGTGTTTTTACTCGACTAGCCTGCGGGATGCATCCTCTCGCACGTGTTTTTACTGGACTAGCCTGCGGGATGCATCCTCTCGCACGTGTTTTTACTCGACTAGCCTGCGGGATGCATCCTCTCGCACGTGTTTTTACTGGACTAGCCTGCGGGATGCATCCTCTCGCACGTGTTTTTACTCGACTAGCCTGCGGGATGCATCCTCTCGCACGTGTTTTTACTCGACTAGCCTGCGGGATGCAACCTCTCGCACGTGTTTTTGCTCGACTAGCCTGCGGGATGCATCCTCTCGCACGTGTTTTTGCTCGACTAGCCATGCGCATCCCAAAAAACCTGCGCATGCGCATCCCAAAAAACCTGCGCATGCGCATCCCACAAAACCTGCGCATGCGCATCCCACAAAACCTGCGCATACGCATCCCACAAAACCTCGCACGTGTTTTTACTCGGCTAGCCGGCGGGATGCATCCTCTCGCACGTGTTTTTACTGGACTAGCCTGCGGGATGCATCCTCTCGCACGTGTTTTTGCTCGACTAGCCATGCGCATCCCAAAAAACCTGCGCATGCGCATCCCAAAAAACCTGCGCATGCGCATCCCACAAAACCTGCGCATACGCATCCCACAAAACCTCGCACGTGTTTTTACTCGACCAGCCTGCGGGATGCATCCTCTCGCACGTGTTTTTACTGGACTAGCCTGCGGGATGCATCCTCTCGCACGTGTTTTTACTCGACTAGCCTGCGGGATGCATCCTCTCGCACGTGTTTTTACTGGACTAGCCTGCGGGATGCATCCTCTCGCACGTGTTTTTACTCGACTAGCCTGCGGGAAGCATCCTCTCGCACGTGTTTTTCCTCGACTAGCCTGCGGGAAGCATCCTCTTGCACGTGTTTTTACTCGACTAGCCTGCGGGATGCATCCTCTCGCACGTGTTTTTACTCGACTAGCCTGCCGGGATGCATCCTCTCGCACGTGTTTTTGCTCGACTAGCCATGCGCATCCCAAAAAACCTGCGCATGCGCATCCCAAAAAACCTGCGCATGCGCATCCCACAAAACCTGCTCATGCGTATCCCACAAAACCTGCGCATGCGCATCCCACAAAACCTCGCACGTGTTTTTACTGGACTAGCCTGCGGGATGCATCCCCTCGCACGTGTTTTTACTCGACTAGCCTGCGGGATGCATCCTCTCGCACGTGTTTTTACTCGACTAGCCTGCGGGATGCATCCTCACGCACGTGTTTTACTCGACTAGCCTGCAGGATGCATCCTCTCGCACGTGTTTTTACTCGACTAGCCTGCGGGATGCATCCTCCCGCACGTGTTTTTACTCGACTAGCCTGCGGGATGCATCCTCTCGCACGTGTTTTTACTCGACTAGCCTGCGGGATGTATTCTCTCGCACGTGTTTTTACTCGACTAGCCTGCGGGATGCATCCTCTCGCACGTGTTTTTGCTCAACTAGCCTGCGGGATGCATCCTCTCGCACGTGTTTTTGCTCGACTAGACTGCGGGATGCATCCTCTCGCACGTGTTTTTGCTCGACTAGCCATGCGCATCCCAAAAAATCTGCGCATGCGCATCCCAAAAAACCTGCGCATGCGCATCCCACAAAACCTGCTCATGCGCATCCCACAAAACCTGCGCATGCGCATCCCACAAAACCTCGCACGTGTTTTTACTCGACTAGCCTTCGGGATGCATCCTCTCGCACGTGTTTTTACTCGACTAGCCTGCGGGATGCATCCTCTCGCACGTGTTTTTACTCGACTAGCCTGCGGGATGCATCCTCTCGCACGTGTTTTTACTCGACTAGCCTGCGGGATGCATCCTCTCGCACGTGTTTTTACTCGACTAGCCTGCGGGAAGCATCCTCTCGCACGTGTTTTTGCTCGACTAGCCTGCGGGATGCATCCTCTCGCACGTGTTTTTGCTCGACTAGCCATGCGCATCCCAAAAAACCTGCGCATGCGCATCCCACAAAACCTGCGCATGCGCATCCCACAAAACCTCGCACGTGTTTTTACTCGACTAGCCGGCGGGATGCATCCTCTCGCACGTGTTTTTACTGGACTAGCCTGCGGGATGCATCCTCTCGCACGTGTTTTTACTCGACTAGCCTGCGGGATGCACCCTCTCGCACGTGTTTTTACTCGACTAGCCTGCGGGATGCATCCTCTCGCACGTGTTTTTACTCGACTAGCCTGCGGGATGCATCCTCTCGCACGTGTTTTTATTCGACTAGCCTGCGGGATGCATCCTCACGCACGTGTTTTACTCGACTAGCCTGTGGGATGCATCCTCCCGCACGTGTTTTTACTCGACTAGCCTGCGGGATGCATCCTCTCGCACGTGTTTTTGCTCGACTAGCCATGCGCATCCCAAAAAATCTGCGCATGCGCATCCCAAAAAACCTGCGCATGCGCATCCCACAAAACCTGCTCATGCGCATCCCACAAAACCTGCGCATGCGCATCCCACAAAACCTCGCACGTGTTTTTACTCGACTAGCCTGCGGGATGCATCCTCCCGCACGTGTTTTTACTCGACTAGCCTGCGGGATGCATCCTCTCGCACGTGTTTTTACTCGACTAGCCTGCGGGATGTATCCTCTCGCACGTGTTTTTACTCGACTAGCCTGCGGGATGCATCCTCTCGCACGTGTTTTTGCTCAACTAGCCTGCGGGATGCATCCTTTCGCACGTGTTTTTGCTCGACTAGCCATGCGCATCCCAAAAAACCTGCGCATGCGCATCCCACAAAACCTGCGCATACGCATCCCACAAAACCTCGCACGTGTTTTTACTCGACTAGCCTGCGGGATGCATCCTCTCGCACGTGTTTTTACTCGACTAGCCTGCGGGAAGCATCCTCTCGCACGTGTTTTTACTCGACTAGCCTGCGGGATGCATCATCTCGCACGTGTTTTTACTCGACTAGCCTGCGGGATGCATCCGCTCGCACGTGTTTTTGCTCGACTAGCCTGCGGGATGCATCCTCTCGCACGTGTTTTTGCTCGACTAGCCATGCGCATCCCAACAAATCTGCGCATGCGCATCCCAAAAAACCTGCGCATGCGCATCCCAAAAAACCTGCGCATGCGCATCCCACAAAACCTGCGCATGCGCATCCCACAAAACCTCGCACGTGTTTTTACTCGACTAGCCTGCGGGATGCATCCTCTCGCACGTGTTTTTACTGGACTAGCCTGCGGGATGCATCCTCTCGCACGTGTTTTTACTCGACTAGCCTGCGGGATGCATCCTCTCGCACGTGTTTTTACTCGACTAGCCTGCGGGATGCATCCTCTCGCACGTGTTTTTACTCGACTAGCCTGCGGGAAGCATCCTCTCGCACGTGTTTTTGCTCGACTAGCCTGCGGGATGCATCCTCTCGCACGTGTTTTTGCTCGACTAGCCATGCGCATCCCAAAAAACCTGCGCATGCGCATCCCACAAAACCTGCGCATGCGCATCCCACAAAACCTCGCACGTGTTTTTACTCGACTAGCCGGCGGGATGCATCCTCTCGCACGTGTTTTTGCTCGACTAGCCTGCGGGATGCATCCTCTCGCACGTGTTTTTGCTCGACTAGCCATGCGCATCCCAAAAAACCTGCGCATGCGCATCCCACAAAACCTGCGCATACGCATCCCACAAAACCTCGCACGTGTTTTTACTCGACTAGCCGGCGGGATGCATCGTCTCGCACGTGTTTTTACTGGACTAGCCTGCGGGATGCATCCTCTCGCACGTGTTTTTACTCGACTAGCCTGCGGGATGCACCCTCTCGCACGTGTTTTTACTCGACTAGCCTGCGGGATGCATCCTCTCGCACGTGTTTTTACTCGACTAGCCTGCGGGATGCATCCTCTCGCACGTGTTTTTATTCGACTAGCCTGCGGGATGCATCCTCACGCACGTGTTTTACTCGACTAGCCTGCGGGATGCATCCTCCCGCACGTGTTTTTACTCGACTAGGCTGCGGGATGCATCCTCTCGCACGTGTTTTTGCTCGACTAGCCTGCGGGATGCATCCTCTCGCACGTGTTTTTGCTCGACTAGCCATGCGCATCCCAAAAAAACTGCGCATGCGCATTCCAAAAAACCTGCGCATGCGCAACCCACAAAACCTGCGCATGCGCATCCCACAAAACCTGCGCATGCGCATCCCACAAAACCTCGCACGTGTTTTTACTCGACTAGCCTGCGGGATGCATCCTCACGCACGTGTTTTACTCGACTAGCCTGTGGGATGCATCCTCCCGCACGTGTTTTTACTCGACTAGCCTGCGGGATGCATCCTCTCGCACGTGTTTTTGCTCGACTAGCCTGCGGGATGCATCCTCTCGCACGTGTTTATACTCGACTAGCCTGCGGGAAGCATCCTCTCGCACGTGTTTTTGCTCGACTAGCCTGCGGGATGCATCCTCTCGCACGTGTTTTTGCTCGACTAGCCATGCGCATCCCAAAAAACCTGCGCATGCGCATCCCACAAAACCTCGCACGTGTTTTTACTCGACTAGCCTGCGGGATGCATCCTCTCGCACGTGTTTTTACTCGACTAGCCTGCGGGATGCATCCTCTCGCACGTGTTTTTATTCGACTAGCCTGCGGGATGCATCCTCACGCACGTGTTTTACTCGACTAGCCTGCGGGATGCATCCTCCCGCACGTGTTTTTACTCGACTAGCCTGCGGGATGCATCCTCTCGCACGTGTTTTTGCTCGACTAGCCTGCGGGATGCATCCTCTCGCACGTGTTTTTGCTCGACTAGCCATGCGCATCCCAAAAAACCTGCGCATGCGCACCCCACAAAACCTGCGCATACGCATCCCACAAAACCTCGCACGTGTTTTTACTCGACTAGCCTGCGGGATGCATCCTCTCGCACGTGTTTTTACTGGACTAGCCTGCGGGATGCATCCTCTCGCACGTGTTTTTGCTCGACTAGCCATGCGCATCCCAAAAAATCTGCGCATGCGCATCCCAAAAAACCTGCGCATGCGCATCCCACAAAACCTGCTCATGCGCATCCCACAAAACCTGCGCATGCGCATCCCACAAAACCTCGCACGTGTTTTTACTCGACTAGCCTGCGGGATGCATCCTCTCGCACGTGTTTTTACTCGACTAGCCTGCGGGATGCATCCTCTCGCACGTGTTTTTACTGGACTAGCCTGCGGGATGCATCCCCTCGCACGTGTTTTTACTCGACTAGCCTGCGGGATGCATCCTCTCGCACGTGTTTTTACTCGACTAGCCTGCGTAACGCATCCTCACGCACGTGTTTTACTCGACTAGCCTGCAGGATGCATCCTCTCGCACGTGTTTTTGCTCGACTAGCCTGCGGGATGCATCCTCTCGCACGTGTTTTTGCTCGACTAGCCATGCGCATCCCAAAAAACCTGCGCATGCGCATCCCACAAAACCTGCGCATGCGCATCCCACAAAACCTCGCACGTGTTTTTACTCGACTAGCCGGCGGGATGCATCCTCTCGCATGTGTTTTTACTGGACTAGCCTGCGGGATGCATCCTCTCGCACGTGTTTTTGCTCGACTAGCCATGCGCATCCCAAAAAACCTGCGCATGCGCATCCCACAAAACCTGCGCATACGCATCCCACAAAACCTCGCACGTGTTTTTACTCGACTAGCCGGCGGGATGCATCCTCTCGCACGTGTTTTTACTGGACTAGCCTGCGGGATGCATCCTCTCGCACGTGTTTTTACTCGACTAGCCTGCGGGATGCACCCTCTCGCACGTGTTTTTACTCGACTAGCATGCGGGATGCATCCTCTCGCACGTGTTTTTACTCGACTAGCCTGCGGGATGCATCCTCTCGCACGTGTTTTTATTCGACTAGCCTGCGGGATGCATCCTCACGCACGTGTTTTACTCGACTAGCCTGCGGGATGCATCCTCCCGCACGTGTTTTTACTCGACTAGCCTGCGGGATGCATCCTCTCGCACGTGTTTTTGCTCGACTAGCCTGCGGGATGCATCCTCTCGCACGTGTTTTTGCTCGACTAGCCATGCGCATCCCAAAAAAACTGCGCATGCGCATTCCAAAAAACCTGCGCATGCGCAACCCACAAAACCTGCGCATGCGCATCCCACAAAACCTGCGCATGCGCATCCCACAAAACCTCGCACGTGTTTTTACTCGACTAGCCTGCGGGATGCATCCTCACGCACGTGTTTTACTCGACTAGCCTGTGGGATGCATCCTCCCGCACGTGTTTTTACTCGACTAGCCTGCGGGATGCATCCTCTCGCACGTGTTTTTGCTCGACTAGCCATGCGCATCCCAAAAAACCTGGGCATGCGCATCCCACAAAACCTGCGCATGCGCATCCCACAAAACCTCGCACGTGTTTTTACTCGACTAGCCGGCGGGATGCATCCTCTCGCACGTGTTTTTACTGGACTAGCCTGCGGGATGCATCCTCTCGCACGTGTTTTTACTCGACTAGCCTGCGGGATGCACCCTCTCGCACGTGTTTTTACTCGACTAGCCTGCGGGATGCATCCTCTCGCACGTGTTTTTACTCGACTAGCCTGCGGGATGCATCCTCTCGCACGTGTTTTTATTCGACTAGCCTGCGGGATGCATCCTCACGCACGTGTTTTACTCGACTAGCCTGTGGGATGCATCCTCCCGCACGTGTTTTTACTCGACTAGCCTGCGGGATGCATCCTCTCGCACGTGTTTTTACTCGACTAGCCTGCGGGATGCATCCTCTCGCACGTGTTTTTACTCGACTAGCCTGCGGGAAGCATCCTCTCGCACGTGTTTTTGCTCGACTAGCCTGCGGGATGCATCCTCTCGCACGTGTTTTTGCTCGACTAGCCATGCGCATCCCAAAAAACCTGCGCATGCGCATCCCACAAAACCTGCGCATGCGCATCCCACAAAACCTCGCACGTGTTTTTACTCGACTAGCCGGCGGGATGCATCCTCTCGCACGTGTTTTTACTGGACTAGACTGCGGGATGCATCCTCTCGCACGTGTTTTTGCTCGACTAGCCATGCGCATCCCAAAAAACCTGCGCATGCGCATCCCAAAAAACCTGCGCATGCGCATCCCACAAAACCTGCGCATACGCATCCCACAAAACCTCGCACGTGTTTTTACTCGACTAGCCGGCGGGATGCATCCTCTCGCACGTGTTTTTACTGGACTAGCCTGCGGGATGCATCCTCTCGCACGTGTTTTTACTCGACTAGCCTGCGGGATGCACCCTCTCGCACGTGTTTTTACTCGACTAGCCTGCGGGATGCATCCTCTCGCACGTGTTTTTACTCGACTAGCCTGCGGGATGCATCCTCTCGCACGTGTTTTTATTCGACTAGCCTGCGGGATGCATCCTCACGCACGTGTTCTACTCGACTAGCCTGCGGGATGCGTCCTCCCGCACGTGTTTTTACTCGACTAGCCTGCGGGATGCATCCTCTCGCACGTGTTTTTGCTCGACTAGCCTGCGGGATGCATCCTCTCGCACGTGTTTTTGCTCGACTAGCCATGCGCATCCCAAAAAATCTGCGCATGCGCATCCCAAAAAACCTGCGCATGCGCAACCCACAAAACCTGCGCATGCGCATCCCACAAAACCTGCGCATGCGCATCCCACAAAACCTCGCACGTGTTTTTACTCGACTAGCCTGCGGGATGCATCCTCTCGCACGTGTTTTTGCTCGACTAGCCTGCGGGATGCATCCTCTCGCACGTGTTTTTGCTCGACTAGCCATGCGCATTCCAAAAAACCTGCGCATGCGCAACCCACAAAACCTGCGCATGCGCAACCCACAAAACCTGCGCATGCGCATCCCACAAAACCTGCGCATGCGCATCCCACAAAACCTCGCACGTGTTTTTACTCGACTAGCCTGCGGGATGCATCCTCACGCACGTGTTTTACTCGACTAGCCTGTGGGATGCATCCTCCCGCACGTGTTTTTACTCGACTAGCCTGCGGGATGCATCCTCTCGCACGTGTTTTTGCTCGACTAGCCATGCGCATCCCAAAAAACCTGCGCATGCGCATCCCACAAAACCTGCGCATGCGCATCCCACAAAACCTCGCACGTGTTTTTACTCGACTAGCCGGCGGGATGCATCCTCTCGCACGTGTTTTTACTGGACTAGCCTGCGGGATGCATCCTCTCGCACGTGTTTTTGCTCGACTAGCCATGCGCATCCCAAAAAACCTGCGCATGCGCATCCCACAAAACCTGCGCATACGCATCCCACAAAACCTCGCACGTGTTTTTACTCGACTAGCCGGCGGGATGCATCCTCTCGCACGTGTTTTTACTGGACTAGCCTGCGGGATGCATCCTCTCGCACGTGTTTTTACTCGACTAGCCTGCGGGATGCACCCTCTCGCACGTGTTTTTACTCGACTAGCCTGCGGGATGCATCCTCTCGCACGTGTTTTTACTCGACTAGCCTGCGGGATGCATCCTCTCGCACGTGTTTTTATTCGACTAGCCTGCGGGATGCATCCTCACGCACGTGTTTTACTCGACTAGCCTGTGGGATGCATCCTCCCGCACGTGTTTTTACTCGACTAGCCTGCGGGATGCATCCTCTCGCACGTGTTTTTACTCGACTAGCCTGCGGGATGCATCCTCTCGCACGTGTTTTTACTCGACTAGCCTGCGGGAAGCATCCTCTCGCACGTGTTTTTGCTCGACTAGCCTGCGGGATGCATCCTCTCGCAAGTGTTTTTGCTCGACTAGCCATGCGCATCCCAAAAAACCTGCGCATGCGCATCCCACAAAACCTGCGCATGCGCATCCCACAAAACCTCGCACGTGTTTTTACTGACTAGCCGGCGGGATGCATCCTCTCGCACGTGTTTTTACTGGACTAGCCTGCGGGATGCATCCTCTCGCACGTGTTTTTGCTCGACTAGCCATGCGCATCCCAAAAAACCTGCGCATGCGCATCCCAAAAAACCTGCGCATGCGCATCCCACAAAACCTGCGCATACGCATCCCACAAAACCTCGCACGTGTTTTTACTCGACTAGCCGGCGGGATGCATCCTCTCGCACGTGTTTTTACTGGACTAGCCTGCGGGATGCATCCTCTCGCACGTGTTTTTACTCGACTAGCCTGCGGGATGCACCCTCTCGCACGTGTTTTTACTCGACTAGCCTGCGGGATGCATCCTCTCGCACGTGTTTTTACTCGACTAGCCTGCGGGATGCATCCTCTCGCACGTGTTTTTATTCGACTAGCCTGCGGGATGCATCCTCGCGCACGTGTTTTACTCGACTAGCCTGCGGGATGCGTCCTCCCGCACGTGTTTTTACTCGACTAGCCTGCGGGATGCATCCTCTCGCACGTGTTTTTGCTCGACTAGCCTGCGGGATGCATCCTCTCGCACGTGTTTTTGCTCGACTAGCCATGCGCATCCCAAAAAATCTGCGCATGCGCATCCCAAAAAACCTGCGCATGCGCAACCCACAAAACCTGCGCATGCGCATCCCACAAAACCTGCGCATGCGCATCCCACAAAACCTCGCACGTGTTTTTACTCGACTAGCCTGCGGGATGCATCCTCACGCACGTGTTTTACTCGACTAGCCTGCGGGATGCATCCTCCCGCACGTGTTTTTACCCGACTAGCCTGCGGGATGCATCCTCTCGCACGTGTTTTTGCTCGACTAGCCTGCGGGATGCATCCTCTCGCACGTGTTTTTGCTCGACTAGCCATGCGCATCCCAAAAAATCTGCGCATGCGCATCCAAAAAAACCTGCGCATGCGCAACCCACAAAACCTGCGCATGCGCATCCCACAAAACCTGCGCATGCGCATCCCACAAAACCTCGCACATGTTTTTACTGGACTAGCCTGCGGGATGCATCCTCTCGCACGTGTTTTTACTCGACTAGCCTGCGGGATGCATCCTCTCGCACGTGTTTTTATTCGACTAGCCTGCGGGATGCATCCTCACGCACGTGTTTTACTCGACTAGCCTGCGGGATGCGTCCTCCCGCACGTGTTTTTGCTCGACTAGCCATGCGCATCCCAAAAAATCTGCGCATGCGCATCCAAAAAAACCTGCGCATGCGCAACCCACAAAACCTGCGCATGCGCATCCCACAAAACCTGCGCATGCGCATCCCACAAAACCTCGCACATGTTTTTACTGGACTAGCCTGCGGGATGCATCCTCTCGCACGTGTTTTTACTCGACTAGCCTGCGGGATGCATCCTCACGCACGTGTTTTACTCGACTAGCCTGCGGGATGCATCCTCCCGCACGTGTTTTTACCCGACTAGCCTGCGGGATGCATCCTCTCGCACGTGTTTTTGCTCGACTAGCCTGCGGGATGCATCCTCTCGCACGTGTTTTTGCTCGACTAGCCATGCGCATCCCAAAAAATCTGCGCATGCGCATCCAAAAAAACCTGCGCATGCGCAACCCACAAAACCTGCGCATGCGCATCCCACAAAACCTCGCACATGTTTTTACTCGACTAGCCTGCGGGATGCATCCTCTCGCACGTGTTTTTATTCGACTAGCCTGCGGGATGCATCCTCACGCACGTGTTTTACTCGACTAGCCTGTGGGATGCATCCTCCCGCACGTGTTTTTACTCGACTAGCCTGCGGGATGCATCCTCTCGCACGTGTTTTTGCTCGGCTAGCCTGCGGGATGCATCCTCTCGCACGTGTTTTTACTCGACTAGCCTGCGGGATGCACCCTCTCGCACGTGTTTTTACTCGACTAGCCTGCGGGATGCATCCTCTCGCACGTGTTTTTACTCGACTAGCCTGCGGGATGCATCCTCTCGCACGTGTTTTTATTCGACTAGCCTGCGGGATGCATCCTCACGCACGTGTTTTACTCGACTAGCCTGCGGGATGCATCCTCCCGCACGTGTTTTTACTCGACTAGCCTGCGGGATGCATCCTCTCGCACGTGTTTTTGCTCGACTAGCCTGCGGGATGCATCCTCTCGCACGTGTTTTTGCTCGACTAGCCATGCGCATCCCAAAAAATCTGCGCATGCGCATCCCAAAAAACCTGCGCATGCGCAACCCACAAAACCTGCGCATGCGCATCCCACAAAACCTGCGCATGCGCATCCCACAAAACCTCGCACGTGTTTTTACTCGACTAGCCTGCGGGATGCATCCTCACGCACGTGTTTTACTCGACTAGCCTGCGGGATGCATCCTCCCGCACGTGTTTTTACTCGACTAGCCTGCGGGATGCATCCTCTCGCACGTGTTTTTGCTCGACTAGCCTGCGGGATGCATCCTCTCGCACGTGTTTTTGCTCGACTAGCCATGCGCATCCCAAAAAACCTGTGCATGCGCATCCCAAAAAACCTGCGCATGCGCATCCCACAAAACCTGCGCATGCGCATCCCACAAAACCTGCGCATACGCATCCCACAAAACCTCGCACGTGTTTTTACTCGACTAGCCGGCGGGATGCATCCTCTCGCACGTGTTTTTGCTCGACTAGCCATGCGCATCCCAAAAAACCTGCGCATGCGCATCCCACAAAACCTGCGCATGCGCATCCCACAAAACCTCGCACGTGTTTTTACTCGACTAGCCGGCGGGATGCATCCTCTCGCACGTGTTTTTACTCGACTAGCCTGCGGGATGCATCCTCTCGCACGTGTTTTTACTCGACTAGCCTGCGGGATGCACCCTCTCGCACGTGTTTTTACTCGACTAGCCTGCGGGATGCATCCTCTCGCACGTGTTTTTACTCGACTAGCCTGCGGGATGCATCCTCTCGCACGTGTTTTTATTCGACTAGCCTGCGGGATGTATCCTCACGCACGTGTTTTACTCGACTAGCCTGCGGGATGCATCCTCCCGCACGTGTTTTTACTCGACTAGCCTGCGGGATGCATCCTCTCGCACGTGTTTTTGCTCGACTAGCCTGCGGGATGCATCCTCTCGCACGTGTTTTTGCTCGACTAGCCATGCGCATCCCAAAAAATCTGCGCATGCGCATCCCAAAAAACCTGCGCATGCGCAACCCACAAAACCTGCGCACGTGTTTTTACTCGACTAGCCTGCGGGATGCATCCTCTCGCACGTGTTTTTACTCGACTAGCCTGCGGGATGCATCCTCTCGCACGTGTTTTTACTCGACCAGCCGGCGGGATGCATCCTCTCGCACGTGTTTTTACTGGACTAGCCTGCGGGATGCATCCTCTCGCACGTGTTTTTGCTCGACTAGCCATGCGCATCCCAAAAAACCTGCGCATGCGCATCCCAAAAAACCTGCGCATGCGCATCCCACAAAACCTGCGCATACGCAACCCACAAAACCTGCGCATGCGCATCCCACAAAACCTGCGCATGCGCATCCCACAAAACCTCGCACGTGTTTTTACTCGACTAGCCTGCGGGATGCATCCTCTCGCACGTGTTTTTACTCGACTAGCCTGCGGGATGCATCCTCCCGCACGTGTTTTTACTCGACTAGCCTGCGGGATGCATCCTCTCGCACGTGTTTTTGCTCGACTAGCCTGCGGGATGCATCCTCTCGCACGTGTTTTTGCTCGACTAGCCATGCGCATCCCAAAAAACCTGCTCATGCGCATCCCACAAAACCTGCGCATGCGCATCCCACAAAACCTCGCACGTGTTTTTACTCGACTAGCCTGCGGGATGCATCCTCTCGCACGTGTTTTTACTCGACTAGCCTGCGGGATGCATCCTCTCGCACGTGTTTTTACTGGGCTAGCCTGCGGGATGCATCCCCTCGCACGTGTTTTTACTCGACTAGCCTGCGGGATGCATCCTCTCGCACGTGTTTTTACTCGACTAGCCTGCGGGATGCACCCTCTCGCACGTGTTTTTACTCGACTAGCCTGCGGGATGCATCCTCTCGCACGTGTTTTTACTCGACTAGCCTGCGGGATGCATCCTCTCGCACGTGTTTTTATTCGACTAGCCTGCGGGATGCATCCTCACGCACGTGTTTTACTCGACTAGCCTGCGGGATGCATCCCCCCGCACGTGTTTTTACTCGACTAGCCTGCGGGATGCATCCACTCGCACGTGTTTTTGCTCGACTAGCCTGCGGGATGCATCCTCTCGCACGTGTTTTTGCTCGACTAGCCATGCGCATCCCAAAAAATCTGCGCATGCGCATCCCAAAAAACCTGCGCATGCGCAACCCACAAAACCTGCGCATGCGCATCCCACAAAACCTGCGCATGCGCATCCCACAAAACCTGCGCATGCGCATCCCACAAAACCTCGCACGTGTTTTTACTCGACTACCCTGCGGGATGCATCCTCACGCACGTGTTTTTACTCGACTAGCCTGCGGGATGCATCCTCTCGCACGTGTTTTTACTCGACTAGCCTGCGGGATGCATCCTCTCGCACGTGTTTTTACTCGACTAGCCGGCGGGATGCATCCTCTCGCACGTGTTTTTACTGGACTAGCCTGCGGGATGCATCCTCTCGCACGTGTTTTTGCTCGACTAGCCATGCGCATCCCAAAAAACCTGCACATGCGCATCCCAAAAAACCTGCGCATGCGCATCCCACAAAACCTGCGCATACGCATCCCACAAAACCTCGCACGTGTTTTTACTCGACTAGCCTGCGGGATGCATCCTCTCGCACGTGTTTTTACTGGACTAGCCTGCGGGATGCATCCTCTCGCACGTGTTTTTACTCGACTAGCTTGCGGGATGCATCCTCTCGCACGTGTTTTTACTCGACTAGCCTGCGGGATGCATCCTCTCGCACGTGTTTTTACTCGACTAGCCTGCGGGAAGCATCCTCTCGCACGTGTTTTTGCTCGACTAGCCTGCGGGATGCATCCTCTCGCACGTGTTTTTGCTCGACTAGCCATGCGCATCCCAAAAAACCTGCGCATGCGCATCCCAAAAAACCTGCGCTTGCGCATCCCACAAAACCGGCGCATGCGCATCCCACAAAACCTGCGCATACGCATCCCACAAAACCTCGCACGTGTTTTTACTCGACCAGCCGGCGGGATGCATCCTCTCGCACGTGTTTCTACTGGACTAGCCTGCGGGATGCATCCTCTCGCACGTGTTTTTGCTCGACTAGCCATGCGCATCCCAAAAAACCTGCGCATGCGCATCCCAAAAAACCTGCGCATGCGCATCCCACAAAACCTGCGCATACGCATCCCACAAAACCTCGCACGTGTTTTTACTCGACTAGCCGGCGGGATGCATCCTCTCGCACGTGTTTTTACTGGACTAGCCTGCGGGATGCATCCTCTCGCACGTGTTTTTACTCGACTAGCCTGCGGGATGCACCCTCTCGCACGTGTTTTTACTCGACTAGCCTGCGGGATGCATCCTCTCGCACGTGTTTTTACTCGACCAGCCTGCGGGATGCATCCTCTCGCACGTGTTTTTACTCGACTAGCCTGCGGGATGCATCCTCCCGCACGTGTTTTTACTCGACTAGCCTGCGGGATGCATCCTCTCGCACGTGTTTTTACTCGACTAGCCTGCGGGATGCATCCTCTCGCACGTGTTTTTACTCGACTAGCCTGCGGGATGCATCCTCTCGCACGTGTTTTTATTCGACTAGCCTGCGGGATGCATCCTCACGCACGTGTTTTACTCGACTAGCCTGCGGGATGCATCCTCCCGCACGTGTTTTTACTCGACTAGCCTGCGGGATGCATCCCCTCGCACGTGTTTTTGCTCGACTAGCCTGCGGAATGCATCCTCTCGCACGTGTTTTTACTGGACTAGCCTGCGGGATGCATCCTCTCGCACGTGTTTTTGCTCGACTAGCCATGCGCATCCCAAAAAACCTGCGCATGCGCATCCCACAAAACCTGCGCATACGCATCCCACAAAACCTCGCACGTGTTTTTACTCGACTAGCCGGCGGGATGCATCCTCTCGCACGTGTTTTTACTGGACTAGCCTGCGGGATGCATCCCCTCGCACGTGTTTTTACTCGACTAGCCTGCGGGATGTATCCTCTCGCACGTGTTTTTACTCGACTAGCCTGCGGGATGCATCCTCTCGCACGTGTTTTTGCTCAACTAGCCTGCGGGATGCATCCTCTCGCACCTGTTTTTACTCGACTAGCCTGCGGGATGTATCCTCTCGCACGTGTTTTTACTCGACTAGCCTGCGGGATGCATCCTCTCGCACGTGTTTTTGCTCAACTAGCCTGCGGGATGCATCCTCTCCCACGTGTTTTTGCTCGACTAGCCATGCGCATCCCAAAAAACCTGCGCATGCGCATCCCAAAAAACCTGCGCATGCGCATCCCACAAAACCTGCGCATGCGCATCCCACAAAACCTCGCACGTGTTTTTATTCGACTAGCCTGCGGGATGCATCCTCACGCACGTGTTTTACTCGACTAGCCTGCGGGATGCATCCTCCCGCACGTGTTTTTACTCGACTAGCCTGCGGGATGCATCCTCTCGCACGTGTCTTTACTCGACTAGCCTGCGGGATGCATCCTCTCGCACGTGTTTTTGCTCGACTAGCCATGCGCATCCCAAAAAACCTGCGCTTGCGCATCCCACAAAACCGGCGCATGCGCATCCCACAAAACCTGCGCATACGCATCCCACAAAACCTCGCACGTGTTTTTACTCGACTAGCCGGCGGGATGCATCCTCTCGCACGTGTTTCTACTGGACTAGCCTGCGGGATGCATCCTCTCGCACGTGTTTTTGCTCGACTAGCCATGCGCATCCCAAAAAACCTGCGCATGCGCATCCCAAAAAACCTGCGCATGCGCATCCCACAAAACCTGCGCATACGCATCCCACAAAACCTCGCACGTGTTTTTACTCGACTAGCCGGCGGGATGCATCCTCTCGCACGTGTTTTTACTGGACTAGCCTGCGGGATGCATCCTCTCGCACGTGTTTTTACTCGACTAGCCTGCGGGATGCACCCTCTCGCACGTGTTTTTACTCGACTAGCCTGCGGGATGCATCCTCTCGCACGTGTTTTTACTCGACTAGCCTGCGGGATGCATCCTCTCGCACGTGTTTTTATTCGACTAGCCTGCGGGATGCATCCTCACGCACGTGTTTTACTCGACTAGCCTGCGGGATGCATCCTCCCGCACGTGTTTTTACTCGACTAGCCTGCGGGATGCATCCCCTCGCACGTGTTTGTGCTCGACTAGCCTGCGGGATGCATCCTCTCGCACGTGTTTTTACTGGACTAGCCTGCGGGATGCATCCTCTCGCACGTGTTTTTGCTCGACTAGCCATGCGCATCCCAAAAAACCTGCGCATGCGCATCCCACAAAACCTCGCACGTGTTTTTACTCGACTAGCCTGCGGGATGCATCCTCTCGCACGTGTTTTTACTCGACTAGCCTGCGGGATGCATCCCCTCGCACGTGTTTTTACTCGACTAGCCTGCGGGATGTATCCTCTCGCACGTGTTTTTACTCGACTAGCCTGCGGGATGCATCCTCTCGCACGTGTTTTTGCTCGACTAGCCATGCGCATCCCAAAAAACCTGCGCATGCGCATCCCAAAAAACCTGCGCATGCGCATCCCACAAAACCTGCGCATGCGCATCCCACAAAACCTCGCACGTGTTTTTATTCGACTAGCCTGCGGGATGCATCCTCACGCACGTGTTTTACTCGACTAGCCTGCGGGATGCATCCTCCCGCACGTGTTTTTACTCGACTAGCCTGCGGGATGCATCCTCTCGCACGTGTTTTTACTCGACTAGCCTGCGGGATGCATCCTCTCGCACGTGTTTTTGCTCGACTAGCCATGCGCATCCCAAAAAATCTGCGCATGCGCATCCCAAAAAACCTGCGCATGCGCAACCCACAAAACCTGCGCATGCGCATCCCACAAAACCTGCGCATGCGCATCCCACAAAACCTCGCACGTGTTTTTACTCGACTAGCCTGCGGGATGAATCCTCTCGCACGTGTTTTTACTCGACTAGCCTGCGGGATGCATCCTCCCGCACGTGTTTTTACTCGACTAGCCTGCGGGATGCATCCTCTCGCACGTGTTTTTGCTCGACTAGCCTGCGGGATGCATCCTCTCGCACGTGTTTTTGCTCGACTAGCCATGCGAATCCCAAAAAACCTGCTCATGCGCATCCCACAAAACCTGCGCATGCGCATCCCACAAAACCTCGCACGTGTTTTTACTCGACTAGCCTGCGGGATGCATCCTCTCTCACGTGTTTTTACTGGACTAGCCTGCGGGATGCATCCTCTCGCACGTGTTTTTACTCGACTAGCCTGCGGGATGCATCCTCTCGCACGTGTTTTTACTCGACTAGCCTGCGGGATGCATCCTCTCGCACGTGTTTTTACTCGACTAGCCTGCGGGAAGCATCCTCTCGCACGTGTTTTTACTCGACTAGCCGGCGGGATGCATCCTCTCGCACGTGTTTTTGCTCGACTAGCCATGCGCATCCCAAAAAACCTGCGCATGCGCATCCCACAAAACCTGCGCATGCGCATCCCACAAAACCTCGCACGTGTTTTTACTCGACTAGCCGGCGGGATGCATCCTCTCGCACGTGTTCTTACTGGACTAGCCTGCGGGATGCATCCTCTCGCACGTGTTTTTACTCGACTAGCCTGCGGGATGCATCCTCTCGCACGTGTTTTTACTCGACTAGCCTGCGGGATGCATCCTCTCGCACGTGTTTTTGCTCGACTAGCCATGCGCATCCCAAAAAATCTGCGCATGCGCATCCCAAAAAACCTGCGCATGCGCAACCCACAAAACCTGCGCATGCGCATCCCACAAAACCTGCGCATGCGCATCCCACAAAACCTCGCACGTGTTTTTACTCGACTAGCCTGCGGGATGCATCCTCTCGCACGTGTTTTTACTCGACTAGCCTGCGGGATGCATCCTCCCGCACGTGTTTTTACTCGACTAGCCTGCGGGATGCATCCTCTCGCACGTGTTTTTGCTCGACTAGCCTGCGGGATGCATCCTCTCGCACGTGTTTTTGCTCGACTAGCCATGCGCCTCCCAAAAAACCTGCTCATGCGCATCCCACAAAACCTCGCACGTGTTTTTACTCGACTAGCCGGCGGGATGCACCCTCTCGCACGTGTTTTTACTGGACTAGCCTGCGGGATGCATACTCTCGCACGTGTTTTTACTCGACTAGCCTGCGGGATGCACCCTCTCGCACGTGTTTTTACTCGACTAGCCTGCGGGATGCATCCTCTCGCATGTGTTTTTACTCGACTAGCCTGCGGGATGCATCCTCTCGCACGTGTTTTTATTCGACTAGCCTGCGGGATGCATCCTCACGCACGTGTTTTACTCGACTAGCCTGCGGGATGCATCCTCTCGCACGTGTTTTTATTCGACTAGCCTGCGGGATGCATCCTCACGCACGTGTTTTACTCGACTAGCCTGCGGGATGCATCCTCCCGCACGTGTTTTTACTCGACTAGCCTGCGGGATGCATCCTCTCGCACGTGTTTTTACTGGACTAGCCTGCGGGATGCATCCTCTCGCACGTGTTTTTGCTCGACTAGCCATGCGCATCCCAAAAAACCTGCGCATGCGCATCCCACAAAACCTGCGCATACGCATCCCACAAAACCTCGCACGTGTTTTTACTCGACTAGCCGGCGGGATGCATCCTCTCGCACGTGTTTTTACTCGACTAGCCTGCGGGATGCATCCTCTCGCACGTGTTTTTACTCGACTAGCCTGCGGGATGCACCCTCTCGCACGTGTTTTTACTCGACTAGCCTGCGGGATGCATCCTCTCGCACGTGTTTTTACTCGACTAGCCTGCGGGATGCATCCTCTCGCACGTGTTTTTACTCGACTAGCCTGCGGGATGCATCCTCCCGCACGTGTTTTTACTCGACTAGCCTGCGGGATGCATCCTCTCGCACGTGTTTTTACTCGACTAGCCTGCGGGATGCATCCTCTCGCACGTGTTTTTACTCGACTAGCCTGCGGGATGCATCCTCTCGCACGTGTTTTTATTCGACTAGCCTGCGGGATGCATCCTCACGCACGTGTTTTACTCGACTAGCCTGCGGGATGCATCCTCCCGCACGTGTTTTTACTCGACTAGCCTGCGGGATGCATCCCCTCGCACGTGTTTTTGCTCGACTAGCCTGCGGGATGCATCCTCTCGCACGTGTTTTTACTGGACTAGCCTGCGGGATGCATCCTCTCGCACGTGTTTTTGCTCGACTAGCCATGCGCATCCCAAAAAACCTGCGCATGCGCATCCCACAAAACCTGCGCATACGCATCCCACAAAACCTCGCACGTGTTTTTACTCGACTAGCCGGCGGGATGCATCCTCTCGCACGTGTTTTTACTGGACTAGCCTGCGGGATGCATCCCCTCGCACGTGTTTTTAGTCGACTAGCCTGCGGGATGTATCCTCTCGCACGTGTTTTTACTCGACTAGCCTGCGGGATGCATCCTCTCGCACGTGTTTTTGCTCAACTAGCCTGCGGGATGCATCCTCTCGCACGTGTTTTTACTCGACTAGCCTGCGGGATGTATCCTCTCGCACGTGTTTTTACTCGACTAGCCTGCGGGATGCATCCTCTCGCACGTGTTTTTGCTCAACTAGCCTGCGGGATGCATCCTCTCGCACGTGTTTTTACTCGACTAGCCTGCGGGATGTATCCTCTCGCACGTGTTTTTACTCGACTAGCCTGCGGGATGCATCCTCTCGCACGTGTTTTTGCTCGACTAGCCATGCGCATCCCAAAAAACCTGCGCATGCGCATCCCACAAAACCTCGCACGTGTTTTTATTCGACTAGCCTGCGGGATGCATCCTCACGCACGTGTTTTACTCGACTAGCCTGCGGGATGCATCCTCCCGCACGTGTTTTTACTCGACTAGCCTGCGGGATGCATCCTCTCGCACGTGTTTTTACTCGACTAGCCTGCGGGATGCATCCTCTCGCACGTGTTTTTGCTCGACTAGCCATGCGCATCCCAAAAAACCTGCGCATGCGCATCCCAAAAACCTGCGCATGCGCATCCCACAAAACCTGCGCATGCGCATCCCACAAAACCTCGCACGTGTTTTTATTCGACTAGCCTGCGGGATGCATCCTCACGCACGTGTTTTACTCGACTAGCCTGCGGGATGCATCCTCCCGCACGTGTTTTTACTCGACTAGCCTGCGGGATGCATCCTCTCGCACGTGTTTTTACTCGACTAGCCTGCGGGATGCATCCTCTCGCACGTGTTTTTGCTCGACTAGCCATGCGCATCCCAAAAAATCTGCGCATGCGCATCCCAAAAAACCTGCGCATGCGCAACCCACAAAACCTGCGCATGCGCATCCCACAAAACCTGCGCATGCGCATCCCACAAAACCTCGCACGTGTTTTTACTCGACTAGCCTGCGGGATGCATCCTCTCGCACGTGTTTTTACTCGACTAGCCTGCGGGATGCATCCTCCCGCACGTGTTTTTACTCGACTAGCCTGCGGGATGCATCCTCTCGCACGTGTTTTTGCTCGACTAGCCTGCGGGATGCATCCTCTCGCACGTGTTTTTGCTCGACTAGCCATGCGCATCCCAAAAAACCTGCTCATGCGCATCCCACAAAACCTGCGCATGCGCATCCCACAAAACCTCGCACGTGTTTTTACTCGACTAGCCTGCGGGATGCATCCTCTCGCACGTGTTTTTACTGGACTAGCCTGCGGGATGCATCCTCTCGCACGTGTTTTTACTCGACTAGCCTGCGGGATGCATCCTCTCGCACGTGTTTTTACTCGACTAGCCTGCGGGATGCATCCTCTCGCACGTGTTTTTACTCGACTAGCCTGCGGGAAGCATCCTCTCGCACGTGTTTTTACTCGACTAGCCGGCGGGATGCATCCTCTCGCACGTGTTTTTGCTCGACTAGCCATGCGCATCCCAAAAAACCTGCGCATGCGCATCCCACAAAACCTGCGCATGCGCATCCCACAAAACCTCGCACGTGTTTTTACTCGACTAGCCGGCGGGATGCATCCTCTCGCACGTGTTCTTACTGGACTAGCCTGCGGGATGCATCCTCTCGCACGTGTTTTTACTCGACTAGCCTGCGGGATGCACCCTCTCGCACGTGTTTTTACTCGACTAGCCTGCGGGATGCATCCTCTCGCACGTGTTTTTACTCGACTAGCCTGCGGGATGCATCCTCTCGCACGTGTTTTTATTCGACTAGCCTGCGGGATGCATCCTCACGCACGTGTTTTACTCGACTAGCCTGCGGGATGCATCCCCCCGCACGTGTTTTTACTCGACTAGCCTGCGGGATGCATCCTCTCGCACGTGTTTTTGCTCGACTAGCCTGCGGGATGCATCCTCTCGCACGTGTTTTTGCTCGACTAGCCATGCGCATCCCAAAAAATCTGCGCATGCGCATCCCAAAAAACCTGCGCATGCGCAACCCACAAAACCTGCGCATGCGCATCCCACAAAACCTGCGCATGCGCATCCCACAAAACCTGCGCATGCGCATCCCACAAAACCTCGCACGTGTTTTTACTCGACTACCCTGCGGGATGCATCCTCACGCACGTGTTTTTACTCGACTAGCCTGCGGGATGCATCCTCTCGCACGTGTTTTTACTCGACTAGCCTGCGGGATGCATCCTCTCGCACGTGTTTTTACTCGACTAGCCGGCGGGATGCATCCTCTCGCACGTGTTTTTACTGGACTAGCCTGCGGGATGCATCCTCTCGCACGTGTTTTTGCTCGACTAGCCATGCGCATCCCAAAAAACCTGCACATGCGCATCCCAAAAAACCTGCGCATGCGCATCCCACAAAACCTGCGCATACGCATCCCACAAAACCTCGCACGTGTTTTTACTCGACTAGCCTGCGGGATGCATCCTCTCGCACGTGTTTTTACTCGACTAGCCTGCGGGATGCATCCTCTCGCACGTGTTTTTGCTCGACTAGCCTGCGGGATGCATCCTCTCGCACGTGTTTTTGCTCGACTAGCCATGCGCATCCCAAAAAATCTGCGCATGCGCATCCCAAAAAACCTGCGCGTGCGCATCCCAAAAAACCTGCGCATGCGCATCCCACAAAACCTCGCACGTGTTTTTACTCGACTAGCCTGCGGGATGCATCCTCTCGCACGTGTTTTTACTGGACTAGCCTGCGGGATGCATCCTCTCGCACGTGTTTTTACTCGACTAGCCTGCGGGATGCATCCTCTCGCACGTGTTTTTACTCGACTAGCCTGCGGGATGCATCCTCTCGCACGTGTTTTTACTCGACTAGCCTGCGGGAAGCATCCTCTCGCACGTGTTTTTGCTCGACTAGCCTGCGGGATGCATCCTCTCGCACGTGTTTTTGCTCGACTAGCCATGCGCATCCCAAAAAACCTGCGCATGCGCATCCCAAAAAACCTGCGCTTGCGCATCCCACAAAACCGGCGCATGCGCATCCCACAAAACCTGCGCATACGCATCCCACAAAACCTCGCACGTGTTTTTACTCGACTAGCCGGCGGGATGCATCCTCTCGCACGTGTTTCTACTGGACTAGCCTGCGGGATGCATCCTCTCGCACGTGTTTTTGCTCGACTAGCCATGCGCATCCCAAAAAACCTGCGCATGCGCATCCCAAAAAACCTGCGCATGCGCATCCCACAAAACCTGCGCATACGCATCCCACAAAACCTCGCACGTGTTTTTACACGACTAGCCGGCGGGATGCATCCTCTCGCACGTGTTTTTACTGGACTAGCCTGCGGGATGCATCCTCTCGCACGTGTTTTTACTCGACTAGCCTGCGGGATGCACCCTCTCGCACGTGTTTTTACTCGACTAGCCTGCGGGATGCATCCTCTCGCACGTGTTTTTACTCGACTAGCCTGCGGGATGCATCCTCTCGCACGTGTTTTTACTCGACTAGCCTGCGGGATGCATCCTCCCGCACGTGTTTTTACTCGACTAGCCTGCGGGATGCATCCTCTCGCACGTGTTTTTACTCGACTAGCCTGCGGGATGCATCCTCTCGCACGTGTTTTTACTCGACTAGCCTGCGGGATGCATCCTCTCGCACGTGTTTTTATTCGACTAGCCTGCGGGATGCATCCTCACGCACGTGTTTTACTCGACTAGCCTGCGGGATGCATCCTCCCGCACGTGTTTTTACTCGACTAGCCTGCGGGATGCATCCCCTCGCACGTGTTTTTGCTCGACTAGCCTGCGGAATGCATCCTCTCGCACGTGTTTTTACTGGACTAGCCTGCGGGATGCATCCTCTCGCACGTGTTTTTGCTCGACTAGCCATGCGCATCCCAAAAAACCTGCGCATGCGCATCCCACAAAACCTGCGCATACGCATCCCACAAAACCTCGCACGTGTTTTTACTCGACTAGCCGGCGGGATGCATCCTCTCGCACGTGTTTTTACTGGACTAGCCTGCGGGATGCATCCCCTCGCACGTGTTTTTACTCGACTAGCCTGCGGGATGTATCCTCTCGCACGTGTTTTACTCGACTAGCCTGCGGGATGCATCCTCCCGCACGTGTTTTTACTCGACTAGCCTGCGGGATGCATCCTCTCGCACGTGTTTTTACTCGACTAGCCTGCGGGATGCATCCTCTCGCACGTGTTTTTGCTCGACTAGCCATGCGCATCCCAAAAAACCTGCGCATGCGCATCCCAAAAAACCTGCGCATGCGCATCCCACAAAACCTGCGCATACGCATCCCACAAAACCTCGCACGTGTTTTTACTCGACTAGCCGGCGGGATGCATCCTCTCGCACGTGTTTTTACTGGACTAGCCTGCGGGATGCATCCTCTCGCACGTGTTTTTACTCGACTAGCCTGCGGGATGCACCCTCTCGCACGTGTTTTTACTCGACGAGCCTGCGGGATGCATCCTCTCGCACGTGTTTTTACTCGACTAGCATGCGGGATGCATCCTCTCGCACGTGTTTTTATTCGACTAGCATGCGGGATGCATCCTCTCGCACGTGTTTTTATTCGACTAGCCTGCGGGATGCATCCTCACGCACGTGTTTTACTCGACTAGCCTGCGGGATGCATCCTCCCGCACGTGTTTTTATTCGACTAGCCTGCGGGATGCATCCTCACGCACGTGTTTTACTCGACTAGCCTGCGGGATGCATCCTCCCGCACGTGTTTTTACTCGACTAGCCTGCGGGATGCATCCCCTCGCACGTGTTTGTGCTCGACTAGCCTGCGGGATGCATCCTCTCGCACGTGTTTTTACTGGACTAGCCTGCGGGATGCATCCTCTCGCACGTGTTTTTGCTCGACTAGCCATGCGCATCCCAAAAAACCTGCGCATGCGCATCCCACAAAACCTCGCACGTGTTTTTACTCGACTAGCCTGCGGGATGCATCCTCTCGCACGTGTTTTTACTCGACTAGCCTGCGGGATGCATCCCCTCGCACGTGTTTTTACTCGACTAGCCTGCGGGATGTATCCTCTCGCACGTGTTTTTACTCGACTAGCCTGCGGGATGCATCCTCTCGCACGTGTTTTTGCTCAACTAGCCTGCGGGATGCATCCTCTCGCACGTGTTTTTACTCGACTAGCCTGCGGGATGTATCCTCTCGCACGTGTTTTTACTCGACTAGCCTGCGGGATGCATCCTCTCGCACGTGTTTTTGCTCAACTAGCCTGCGGGATGCATCCTCTCCCACGTGTTTTTGCTCGACTAGCCATGCGCATCCCAAAAAACCTGCGCATGCGCATCCCAAAAAACCTGCGCATGCGCATCCCACAAAACCTGCGCATGCGCATCCCACAAAACCTCGCACGTGTTTTTAGTCGACTAGCCTGCGGGATGCATCCTCACGCACGTGTTTTACTCGACTAGCCTGCGGGATGCATCCTCCCGCACGTGTTTTTACTCGACTAGCCTGCGGGATGCATCCTCTCGCACGTGTTTTTACTCGACTAGCCTGCGGGATGCATCCTCTCGCACGTGTTTTTGCTCGACTAGCCTGCGGGATGCATCCTCTCGCACGTGCTTTTGCTCGACTAGCCATGCGCATCCCAAAAAATCTGCGCATGCGCATCCCAAAAAACCTGCGCGTGCGCATCCCAAAAAACCTGCGCATGCGCATCCCACAAAACCTCGCACGTGTTTTTACTCGACTAGCCTGCGGGATGCATCCTCTCGCACGTGTTTTTACTGGACTAGCCTGCGGGATGCATCCTCTCGCACGTGTTTTTACTCGACTAGCCTGCGGGATGCATCCTCTCGCACGTGTTTTTACTCGACTAGCCTGCGGGATGCATCCTCTCGCACGTGTTTTTACTCGACTAGCCTGCGGGAAGCATCCTCTCGCACGTGTTTTTGCTCGACTAGCCTGCGGGATGCATCCTCTCGCACGTGTTTTTGCTCGACTAGCCATGCGCATCCCAAAAAACCTGCGCATGCGCATCCCAAAAAACCTGCGCTTGCGCATCCCACAAAACCGGCGCATGCGCATCCCACAAAACCTGCGCATACGCATCCCACAAAACCTCGCACGTGTTTTTACTCGACTAGCCGGCGGGATGCATCCTCTCGCACGTGTTTCTACTGGACTAGCCTGCGGGATGCATCCTCTCGCACGTGTTTTTGCTCGACTAGCCATGCGCATCCCAAAAAACCTGCGCATGCGCATCCCAAAAAACCTGCGCATGCGCATCCCACAAAACCTGCGCATACGCATCCCACAAAACCTCGCACGTGTTTTTACTCGACTAGCCGGCGGGATGCATCCTCTCGCACGTGTTTTTACTCGACTAGCCTGCGGGATGCACCCTCTCGCACGTGTTTTTACTCGACTAGCCTGCGGGATGCATCCTCTCGCACGTGTTTTTACTCGACTAGCCTGCGGGATGCATCCTCTCGCACGTGTTTTTACTCGACTAGCCTGCGGGATGCATCCTCCCGCACGTGTTTTTACTCGACTAGCCTGCGGGATGCATCCTCTCGCACGTGTTTTTACTCGACTAGCCTGCGGGATGCATCCTCTCGCACGTGTTTTTACTCGACTAGCCTGCGGGATGCATCCTCTCGCACGTGTTTTTATTCGACTAGCCTGCGGGATGCATCCTCACGCACGTGTTTTACTCGACTAGCCTGCGGGATGCATCCTCCCGCACGTGTTTTTACTCGACTAGCCTGCGGGATGCATCCCCTCGCACGTGTTCTTGCTCGACTAGCCTGCGGGATGCATCCTCTCGCACGTGTTTTTACTGGACTAGCCTGCGGGATGCATCCTCTCGCACGTGTTTTTGCTCGACTAGCCATGCGCATCCCAAAAAACCTGCGCATGCGCATCCCACAAAACCTGCGCATACGCATCCCACAAAACCTCGCACGTGTTTTTACTCGACTAGCCGGCGGGATGCATCCTCTCGCACGTGTTTTTACTCGACTAGCCTGCGGGATGCATCCTCTCGCACGTGTTTTTACTCGACTAGCCTGCGGGATGCACCCTCTCGCACGTGTTTTTACTCGACTAGCCTGCGGGATGCATCCTCTCGCACGTGTTTTTACTCGACTAGCCTGCGGGATGCATCCTCTCGCACGTGTTTTTACTCGACTAGCCTGCGGGATGCATCCTCCCGCACGTGTTTTTACTCGACTAGCCTGCGGGATGCATCCTCTCGCACGTGTTTTTACTCGACTAGCCTGCGGGATGCATCCTCTCGCACGTGTTTTTACTCGACTAGCCTGCGGGATGCATCCTCTCGCACGTGTTTTTATTCGACTAGCCTGCGGGATGCATCCTCACGCACGTGTTTTACTCGACTAGCCTGCGGGATGCATCCTCCCGCACGTGTTTTTACTCGACTAGCCTGCGGGATGCATCCCCTCGCACGTGTTTTTGCTCGACTAGCCTGCGGGATGCATCCTCTCGCACGTGTTTTTACTGGACTAGCCTGCGGGATGCATCCTCTCGCACGTGTTTTTGCTCGACTAGCCATGCGCATCCCAAAAAACCTGCGCATGCGCATCCCACAAAACCTGCGCATACGCATCCCACAAAACCTCGCACGTGTTTTTACTCGACTAGCCGGCGGGATGCATCCTCTCGCACGTGTTTTTACTGGACTAGCCTGCGGGATGCATCCCCTCGCACGTGTTTTTACTCGACTAGCCTGCGGGATGTATCCTCTCGCACGTGTTTTTACTCGACTAGCCTGCGGGATGCATCCTCTCGCACGTGTTTTTGCTCAACTAGCCTGCGGGATGCATCCTCTCGCACGTGTTTTTACTCGACTAGCCTGCGGGATGTATCCTCTCGCACGTGTTTTTACTCGACTAGCCTGCGGGATGCATCCTCTCGCACGTGTTTTTGCTCAACTAGCCTGCGGGATGCATCCTCTCCCACGTGTTTTTGCTCGACTAGCCATGCGCATCCCAAAAAACCTGCGCATGCGCATCCCAAAAAACCTGCGCATGCGCATCCCACAAAACCTGCGCATGCGCATCCCACAAAACCTCGCACGTGTTTTTATTCGACTAGCCTGCGGGATGCATCCTCACGCACGTGTTTTACTCGACTAGCCTGCGGGATGCAACCTCCCGCACGTGTTTTTACTCGACTAGCCTGCGGGATGCATCCTCTCGCACGTGTTTTTACTCGACTAGCCTGCGGGATGCATCCTCCCGCACGTGTTTTTGCTCGACTAGCCATGCGCATCTCAAAAAACCTGCGCTTGCGCATCCCACAAAACCGGCGCATGCGCATCCCACAAAACCTGCGCATACGCATCCCACAAAACCTCGCACGTGTTTTTACTCGGCTAGCCGGCGGGATGCATCCTCTCGCACGTGTTTCTACTGGACTAGCCTGCGGGATGCATCCTCTCGCACGTGTTTTTGCTCGACTAGCCATGCGCATCCCAAAAAACCTGCGCATGCGCATCCCAAAAAACCTGCGCATGCGCATCCCACAAAACCTGCGCATACGCATCCCACAAAACCTCGCACGTGTTTTTACTCGACTAGCCGGCGGGATGCATCCTCTCGCACGTGTTTTTACTGGACTAGCCTGCGGGATGCATCCTCTCGCACGTGTTTTTACTCGACTAGCCTGCGGGATGCACCCTCTCGCACGTGTTTTTACTCGACTAGCCTGCGGGATGCATCCTCTCGCACGTGTTTTTACTCGACTAGCCTGCGGGATGCATCCTCTCGCACGTGTTTTTACTCGACTAGCCTGCGGGATGCATCCTCCCGCACGTGTTTTTACTCGACTAGCCTGCGGGATGCATCCTCTCGCACGTGTTTTTACTCGACTAGCCTGCGGGATGCATCCTCTCGCACGTGTTTTTACTCGACTAGCCTGCGGGATGCATCCTCTCGCACGTGTTTTTATTCGACTAGCCTGCGGGATGCATCCTCACGCACGTGTTTTACTCGACTAGCCTGCGGGATGCATCCTCCCGCACGTGTTTTTACTCGACTAGCCTGCGGGATGCATCCCCTCGCACGTGTTTGTGCTCGACTAGCCTGCGGGATGCATCCTCTCGCACGTGTTTTTACTGGACTAGCCTGCGGGATGCATCCTCTCGCACGTGTTTTTGCTCGACTAGCCATGCGCATCCCAAAAAACCTGCGCATGCGCATCCCACAAAACCTGCGCATACGCATCCCACAAAACCTCGCACGTGTTTTTACTCGACTAGCCGGCGGGATGCATCCTCTCGCACGTGTTTTTACTGGACTAGCCTGCGGGATGCATCCCCTCGCACGTGTTTTTACTCGACTAGCCTGCGGGATGTATCCTCTCGCACGTGTTTTTACTCGACTAGCCTGCGGGATGCATCCTCTCGCACGTGTTTTTGCTCAACTAGCCTGCGGGATGCATCCTCTCGCACGTGTTTTTACTCGACTAGCCTGCGGGATGTATCCTCTCGCACGTGTTTTTACTCGACTAGCCTGCGGGATGCATCCTCTCGCACGTGTTTTTGCTCAACTAGCCTGCGGGATGCATCCTCTCCCACGTGTTTTTGCTCGACTAGCCATGCGCATCCCAAAAAACCTGCGCATGCGCATCCCAAAAAACCTGCGCATGCGCATCCCACAAAACCTGCGCATGCGCATCCCACAAAACCTCGCACGTGTTTTTATTCGACTAGCCTGCGGGATGCATCCTCACGCACGTGTTTTACTCGACTAGCCTGCGGGATGCATCCTCCCGCACGTGTTTTTACTCGACTAGCCTGCGGGATGCATCCTCTCGCACGTGTTTTTACTCGACTAGCCTGCGGGATGCATCCTCTCGCACGTGTTTTTGCTCGACTAGCCTGCGGGATGCATCCTCTCGCACGTGTTTTTGCTCGACTAGCCATGCGCATCCCAAAAAATCTGCGCATGCGCATCCCAAAAAACCTGCGCGTGCGCATCCCAAAAAACCTGCGCATGCGCATCCCACAAAACCTCGCACGTGTTTTTACTCGACTAGCCTGCGGGATGCATCCTCTCGCACGTGTTTTTACTGGACTAGCCTGCGGGATGCATCCTCTCGCACGTGTTTTTACTCGACTAGCCTGCGGGATGCATCCTCTCGCACGTGTTTTTACTCGACTAGCCTGCGGGATGCATCCTCTCGCACGTGTTTTTACTCGACTAGCCTGCGGGAAGCATCCTCTCGCACGTGTTTTTGCTCGACTAGCCTGCGGGATGCATCCTCTCGCACGTGTTTTTGCTCGACTAGCCATGCGCATCCCAAAAAACCTGCGCATGCGCATCCCAAAAAACCTGCGCTTGCGCATCCCACAAAACCGGCGCATGCGCATCCCACAAAACCTGCGCATACGCATCCCACAAAACCTCGCACGTGTTTTTACTCGACTAGCCGGCGGGATGCATCCTCTCGCACGTGTTTCTACTGGACTAGCCTGCGGGATGCATCCTCTCGCACGTGTTTTTGCTCGACTAGCCATGCGCATCCCAAAAAACCTGCGCATGCGCATCCCAAAAAACCTGCGCATGCGCATCCCACAAAACCTGCGCATACGCATCCCACAAAACCTCGCACGTGTTTTTACTCGACTAGCCGGCGGGATGCATCCTCTCGCACGTGTTTTTACTGGACTAGCCTGCGGGATGCATCCTCTCGCACGTGTTTTTACTCGACTAGCCTGCGGGATGCACCCTCTCGCACGTGTTTTTACTCGACTAGCCTGCGGGATGCATCCTCTCGCACGTGTTTTTACTCGACTAGCCTGCGGGATGCATCCTCTCGCACGTGTTTTTACTCGACTAGCCTGCGGGATGCATCCTCCCGCACGTGTTTTTACTCGACTAGCCTGCGGGATGCATCCTCTCGCACGTGTTTTTACTCGACTAGCCTGCGGGATGCATCCTCTCGCACGTGTTTTTACTCGACTAGCCTGCGGGATGCATCCTCTCGCACGTGTTTTTATTCGACTAGCCTGCGGGATGCATCCTCACGCACGTGTTTTACTCGACTAGCCTGCGGGATGCATCCTCCCGCACGTGTTTTTACTCGACTAGCCTGCGGGATGCATCCCCTCGCACGTGTTTTTGCTCGACTAGCCTGCGGGATGCATCCTCTCGCACGTGTTTTTACTGGACTAGCCTGCGGGATGCATCCTCTCGCACGTGTTTTTGCTCGACTAGCCGGCGGGATGCATCCTCTCGCACGTGTTTTTACTCGACTAGCCTGCGGGATGCATCCTCTCGCACGTGTTTTTACTCGACTAGCCTGCGGGATGCATCCTCTCGCACGTGTTTTTACTCGACTAGCCTGCGGGATGCATCCTCTCGCACGTGTTTTTATTCGACTAGCCTGCGGGATGCATCCTCACGCACGTGTTTTACTCGACTAGCCTGCGGGATGCATCCTCCCGCACGTGTTTTTGCTCAACTAGCCTGCGGGATGCATCCTCTCGCACGTGTTTTTACTCGACTAGCCTGCGGGATGTATCCTCTCGCACGTGTTTTTACTCGACTAGCCTGCGGGATGCATCCTCTCGCACGTGTTTTTGCTCAACTAGCCTGCGGGATGCATCCTCTCCCACGTGTTTTTGCTCGACTAGCCATGCGCATCCCAAAAAACCTGCGCATGCGCATCCCACAAAACCTGCGCATGCGCATCCCACAAAACCTCGCACGTGTTTTTATTCGACTAGCCTGCGGGATGCATCCTCACGCACGTGTTTTACTCGACTAGCCTGCGGGATGCATCCTCCCGCACGTGTTTTTACTCGACTAGCCTGCGGGATGCATCCTCTCGCACGTGTTTTTACTCGACAAGCCTGCGGGATGCATCCTCTCGCACGTGTTTTTGCTCGACTAGCCATGCGCATCCCAAAAAACCTGCGCATGCGCATCCCACAAAACCTGCGCATACGCATCCCACAAAACCTCGCACGTGTTTTTACTCGACTAGCCGGCGGGATGCATCCTCTCGCACGTGTTTTTACTTGACTAGCCTGCGGGATGCATCCTCTCGCACGTGTTTTTACTCGACTAGCCTGCGGGATGCATCCTCTCGCACGTGTTTTTACTCGACTAGCCTGCGGGATGCATCCTCTCGCACGTGTTTTTATTCGACTAGCCTGCGGGATGCATCCTCACGCACGTGTTTTACTCGACTAGCCTGCGGGATGCATCCTCCCGCACGTGTTTTTGCTCAACTAGCCTGCGGGATGCATCCTCTCGCACGTGTTTTTACTCGACTAGCCTGCGGGATGTATCCTCTCGCACGTGTTTTTACTCGACTAGCCTGCGGGATGCATCCTCTCGCACGTGTTTTTGCTCAACTAGCCTGCGGGATGCATCCTCTCCCACGTGTTTTTGCTCGACTAGCCATGCGCATCCCAAAAAACCTGCGCATGCGCATCCCACAAAACCTGCGCATGCGCATCCCACAAAACCTCGCACGTGTTTTTATTCGACTAGCCTGCGGGATGCATCCTCACGCACGTGTTTTACTCGACTAGCCTGCGGGATGCATCCTCCCGCACGTGTTTTTGCTCAACTAGCCTGCGGGATGCATCCTCTCGCACGTGTTTTTACTCGACTAGCCTGCGGGATGTATCCTCTCGCACGTGTTTTTACTCGACTAGCCTGCGGGATGCATCCTCTCGCACGTGTTTTTGCTCAACTAGCCTGCGGGATGCATCCTCTCCCACGTGTTTTTGCTCGACTAGCCATGCGCATCCCAAAAAACCTGCGCATGCGCATCCCACAAAACCTGCGCATGCGCATCCCACAAAACCTCGCACGTGTTTTTATTCGACTAGCCTGCGGGATGCATCCTCACGCACGTGTTTTACTCGACTAGCCTGCGGGATGCATCCTCCCGCACGTGTTTTTACTCGACTAGCCTGCGGGATGCATCCTCTCGCACGTGTTTTTACTCGACTAGCCTGCGGGATGCATCCTCTCGCACGTGTTTTTACTCGACTAGCCTGCGGGAAGCATCCTCTCGCACGTGTTTTTGCTCGACTAGCCTGCGGGATGCATCCTCTCGCACGTGTTTTTGCTCGACTAGCCATGCGCATCCGAAAAAACCTGCGCATGCGCATCCCAAAAAACCTGCGCTTGCGCATCCCACAAAACCGGCGCATGCGCATCCCACAAAACCTGCGCATACGCATCCCACAAAACCTCGCACGTGTTTTTACTCGACTAGCCGGCGGGATGCATCCTCTCGCACGTGTTTTTACTGGACTAGCCTGCGGGATGCATCCTCTCGCACGTGTTTTTACTCGACTAGCCTGCGGGATGCACCCTCTCGCACGTGTTTTTACTCGACTAGCCTGCGGGATGCATCCTCTCGCACGTGTTTTTACTCGACTAGCCTGCGGGATGCATCCTCTCGCACGTGTTTTTACTCGACTAGCCTGCGGGATGCATCCTCCCGCACGTGTTTTTACTCGACTAGCCTGCGGGATGCATCCTCTCGCACGTGTTTTTACTCGACTAGCCTGCGGGATGCATCCTCTCGCACGTGTTTTTACTCGACTAGCCTGCGGGATGCATCCTCTCGCACGTGTTTTTATTCGACTAGCCTGCGGGATGCATCCTCACGCACGTGTTTTACTCGACTAGCCTGCGGGATGCATCCTCCCGCACGTGTTTTTACTCGACTAGCCTGCGGGATGCATCCCCTCGCACGTGTTTGTGCTCGACTAGCCTGCGGGATGCATCCTCTCGCACGTGTTTTTACTGGACTAGCCTGCGGGATGCATCCTCTCGCACGTGTTTTTGCTCGACTAGCCATGCGCATCCCAAAAAACCTGCGCATGCGCATCCCACAAAACCTGCGCATACGCATCCCACAAAACCTCGCACGTGTTTTTACTCGACTAGCCGGCGGGATGCATCCTCTCGCACGTGTTTTTACTGGACTAGCCTGCGGGATGCATCCCCTCGCACGTGTTTTTACTCGACTAGCCTGCGGGATGTATCCTCTCGCACGTGTTTTTACTCGACTAGCCTGCGGGATGCATCCTCTCGCACGTGTTTTTGCTCAACTAGCCTGCGGGATGCATCCTCTCGCACGTGTTTTTACTCGACTAGCCTGCGGGGTGTATCCTCTCGCACGTGTTTTTACTCGACTAGCCTGCGGGATGCATCCTCTCGCACGTGTTTTTGCTCAACTAGCCTGCGGGATGCATCCTCTCCCACGTGTTTTTGCTCGACTAGCCATGCGCATCCCAAAAAACCTGCGCATGCGCATCCCAAAAAACCTGCGCATGCGCATCCCACAAAACCTGCGCATGCGCATCCCACAAAACCTCGCACGTGTTTTTATTCGACTAGCCTGCGGGATGCATCCTCACGCACGTGTTTTACTCGACTAGCCTGCGGGATGCATCCTCTCGCACGTGTTTTTATTCGACTAGCCTGCGGGATGCATCCTCACGCACGTGTTTTACTCGACTAGCCTGCGGGATGCATCCTCCCGCACGTGTTTTTACTCGACTAGCCTGCGGGATGCATCCCCTCGCACGTGTTTGTGCTCGACTAGCCTGCGGGATGCATCCTCTCGCACGTGTTTTTACTGGACTAGCCTGCGGGATGCATCCTCTCGCACGTGTTTTTGCTCGACTAGCCATGCGCATCCCAAAAAACCTGCGCATGCGCATCCCACAAAACCTGCGCATACGCATCCCACAAAACCTCGCACGTGTTTTTACTCGACTAGCCGGCGGGATGCATCCTCTCGCACGTGTTTTTACTGGACTAGCCTGCGGGATGCATCCCCTCGCACGTGTTTTTACTCGACTAGCCTGCGGGATGTATCCTCTCGCACGTGTTTTTACTCGACTAGCCTGCGGGATGCATCCTCTCGCACGTGTTTTTGCTCAACTAGCCTGCGGGATGCATCCTCTCGCACGTGTTTTTACTCGACTAGCCTGCGGGGTGTATCCTCTCGCACGTGTTTTTACTCGACTAGCCTGCGGGATGCATCCTCTCGCACGTGTTTTTGCTCAACTAGCCTGCGGGATGCATCCTCTCCCACGTGTTTTTGCTCGACTAGCCATGCGCATCCCAAAAAACCTGCGCATGCGCATCCCAAAAAACCTGCGCATGCGCATCCCACAAAAACCTGCGCATGCGCATCCCACAAAACCTCGCACGTGTTTTTATTCGACTAGCCTGCGGGATGCATCCTCACGCACGTGTTTTACTCGACTAGCCTGCGGGATGCATCCTCTCGCACGTGTTTTTATTCGACTAGCCTGCGGGATGCATCCTCACGCACGTGTTTTACTCGACTAGCCTGCGGGATGCATCCTCCCGCACGTGTTTTTACTCGACTAGCCTGCGGGATGCATCCCCTCGCACGTGTTTGTGCTCGACTAGCCTGCGGGATGCATCCTCTCGCACGTGTTTTTACTGGACTAGCCTGCGGGATGCATCCTCTCGCACGTGTTTTTGCTCGACTAGCCATGCGCATCCCAAAAAACCTGCGCATGCGCATCCCACAAAACCTGCGCATACGCATCCCACAAAACCTCGCACGTGTTTTTACTCGACTAGCCGGCGGGATGCATCCTCTCGCACGTGTTTTTACTGGACTAGCCTGCGGGATGCATCCCCTCGCACGTGTTTTTACTCGACTAGCCTGCGGGATGTATCCTCTCGCACGTGTTTTTACTCGACTAGCCTGCGGGATGCATCCTCTCGCACGTGTTTTTGCTCAACTAGCCTGCGGGATGCATCCTCTCGCACGTGTTTTTACTCGACTAGCCTGCGGGGTGTATCCTCTCGCACGTGTTTTTACTCGACTAGCCTGCGGGATGCATCCTCTCGCACGTGTTTTTGCTCAACTAGCCTGCGGGATGCATCCTCTCCCACGTGTTTTTGCTCGACTAGCCATGCGCATCCCAAAAAACCTGCGCATGCGCATCCCAAAAAACCTGCGCATGCGCATCCCACAAAACCTGCGCATGCGCATCCCACAAAACCTCGCACGTGTTTTTATTCGACTAGCCTGCGGGATGCATCCTCACGCACGTGTTTTACTCGACTAGCCTGCGGGATGCATCCTCCCGCACGTGTTTTTACTCGACTAGCCTGCGGGATGCATCCTCTCGCACGTGTTTTTACTCGACTAGCCTGCGGGATGCATCCTCCCGCACGTGTTTTTGCTCGACTAGCCATGCGCATCCCAAAAAACCTGCGCTTGCGCATCCCACAAAACCGGCGCATGCGCATCCCACAAAACCTGCGCATACGCATCCCACAAAACCTCGCACGTGTTTTTACTCGACTAGCCGGCGGGATGCATCCTCTCGCACGTGTTTCTACTGGACTAGCCTGCGGGATGCATCCTCTCGCACGTGTTTTTGCTCGACTAGCCATGCGCATCCCAAAAAACCTGCGCATGCGCATCCCAAAAAACCTGCGCATGCGCATCCCACAAAACCTGCGCATACGCATCCCACAAAACCTCGCACGTGTTTTTACTCGACTAGCCGGCGGGATGCATCCTCTCGCACGTGTTTTTACTGGACTAGCCTGCGGGATGCATCCTCTCGCACGTGTTTTTACTCGACTAGCCTGCGGGATGCACCCTCTCGCACGTGTTTTTACTCGACTAGCCTGCGGGATGCATCCTCTCGCACGTGTTTTTACTCGACTAGCCTGCGGGATGCATCCTCTCGCACGTGTTTTTACTCGACTAGCCTGCGGGATGCATCCTCCCGCACGTGTTTTTACTCGACTAGCCTGCGGGATGCATCCTCTCGCACGTGTTTTTACTCGACTAGCCTGCGGGATGCATCCTCTCGCACGTGTTTTTACTCGACTAGCCTGCGGGATGCATCCTCTCGCACGTGTTTTTATTCGACTAGCCTGCGGGATGCATCCTCACGCACGTGTTTTACTCGACTAGCCTGCGGGATGCATCCTCCCGCACGTGTTTTTACTCGACTAGCCTGCGGGATGCATCCCCTCGCACGTGTTTGTGCTCGACTAGCCTGCGGGATGCATCCTCTCGCACGTGTTTTTACTGGACTAGCCTGCGGGATGCATCCTCTCGCACGTGTTTTTGCTCGACTAGCCATGCGCATCCCAAAAAACCTGCGCATGCGCATCCCACAAAACCTGCGCATACGCATCCCACAAAACCTCGCACGTGTTTTTACTCGACTAGCCGGCGGGATGCATCCTCTCGCACGTGTTTTTACTGGACTAGCCTGCGGGATGCATCCCCTCGCACGTGTTTTTACTCGACTAGCCTGCGGGATGTATCCTCTCGCACGTGTTTTTACTCGACTAGCCTGCGGGATGCATCCTCTCGCACGTGTTTTTGCTCAACTAGCCTGCGGGATGCATCCTCTCGCACGTGTTTTTACTCGACTAGCCTGCGGGATGTATCCTCTCGCACGTGTTTTTACTCGACTAGCCTGCGGGATGCATCCTCTCGCACGTGTTTTTGCTCAACTAGCCTGCGGGATGCATCCTCTCCCACGTGTTTTTGCTCGACTAGCCATGCGCATCCCAAAAAACCTGCGCATGCGCATCCCACAAAACCTGCGCATGCGCATCCCACAAAACCTCGCACGTGTTTTTATTCGACTAGCCTGCGGGATGCATCCTCACGCACGTGTTTTACTCGACTAGCCTGCGGGATGCATCCTCCCGCACGTGTTTTTACTCGACTAGCCTGCGGGATGCATCCTCTCGCACGTGTTTTTACTCGACTAGCCTGCGGGATGCATCCTCTCGCACGTGTTTTTGCTCGACTAGCCTGCGGGATGCATCCTCTCGCACGTGTTTTTGCTCGACTAGCCATGCGCATCCCAAAAAATCTGCGCATGCGCATCCCAAAAAACCTGCGCGTGCGCATCCCAAAAAACCTGCGCATGCGCATCCCACAAAACCTCGCACGTGTTTTTACTCGACTAGCCTGCGGGATGCATCCTCTCGCACGTGTTTTTACTGGACTAGCCTGCGGGATGCATCCTCTCGCACGTGTTTTTATTCGACTAGCCTGCGGGATGCATCCTCACGCACGTGTTTTACTCGACTAGCCTGCGGGATGCATCCTCCCGCACGTGTTTTTGCTCAACTAGCCTGCGGGATGCATCCTCTCGCACGTGTTTTTACTCGACTAGCCTGCGGGATGTATCCTCTCGCACGTGTTTTTACTCGACTAGCCTGCGGGATGCATCCTCTCGCACGTGTTTTTGCTCAACTAGCCTGCGGGATGCATCCTCTCCCACGTGTTTTTGCTCGACTAGCCATGCGCATCCCAAAAAACCTGCGCATGCGCATCCCACAAAACCTGCGCATGCGCATCCCACAAAACCTCGCACGTGTTTTTATTCGACTAGCCTGCGGGATGCATCCTCACGCACGTGTTTTACTCGACTAGCCTGCGGGATGCATCCTCCCGCACGTGTTTTTGCTCAACTAGCCTGCGGGATGCATCCTCTCGCACGTGTTTTTACTCGACTAGCCTGCGGGATGTATCCTCTCGCACGTGTTTTTACTCGACTAGCCTGCGGGATGCATCCTCTCGCACGTGTTTTTGCTCAACTAGCCTGCGGGATGCATCCTCTCCCACGTGTTTTTGCTCGACTAGCCATGCGCATCCCAAAAAACCTGCGCATGCGCATCCCACAAAACCTGCGCATGCGCATCCCACAAAACCTCGCACGTGTTTTTATTCGACTAGCCTGCGGGATGCATCCTCACGCACGTGTTTTACTCGACTAGCCTGCGGGATGCATCCTCCCGCACGTGTTTTTACTCGACTAGCCTGCGGGATGCATCCTCTCGCACGTGTTTTTACTCGACTAGCCTGCGGGATGCATCCTCTCGCACGTGTTTTTACTCGACTAGCCTGCGGGAAGCATCCTCTCGCACGTGTTTTTGCTCGACTAGCCTGCGGGATGCATCCTCTCGCACGTGTTTTTGCTCGACTAGCCATGCGCATCCCAAAAAACCTGCGCATGCGCATCCCAAAAAACCTGCGCTTGCGCATCCCACAAAACCGGCGCATGCGCATCCCACAAAACCTGCGCATACGCATCCCACAAAACCTCGCACGTGTTTTTACTCGACTAGCCGGCGGGATGCATCCTCTCGCACGTGTTTTTACTGGACTAGCCTGCGGGATGCATCCTCTCGCACGTGTTTTTACTCGACTAGCCTGCGGGATGCACCCTCTCGCACGTGTTTTTACTCGACTAGCCTGCGGGATGCATCCTCTCGCACGTGTTTTTACTCGACTAGCCTGCGGGATGCATCCTCTCGCACGTGTTTTTACTCGACTAGCCTGCGGGATGCATCCTCCCGCACGTGTTTTTACTCGACTAGCCTGCGGGATGCATCCTCTCGCACGTGTTTTTACTCGACTAGCCTGCGGGATGCATCCTCTCGCACGTGTTTTTACTCGACTAGCCTGCGGGATGCATCCTCTCGCACGTGTTTTTATTCGACTAGCCTGCGGGATGCATCCTCACGCACGTGTTTTACTCGACTAGCCTGCGGGATGCATCCTCCCGCACGTGTTTTTACTCGACTAGCCTGCGGGATGCATCCCCTCGCACGTGTTTGTGCTCGACTAGCCTGCGGGATGCATCCTCTCGCACGTGTTTTTACTGGACTAGCCTGCGGGATGCATCCTCTCGCACGTGTTTTTGCTCGACTAGCCATGCGCATCCCAAAAAACCTGCGCATGCGCATCCCACAAAACCTGCGCATACGCATCCCACAAAACCTCGCACGTGTTTTTACTCGACTAGCCGGCGGGATGCATCCTCTCGCACGTGTTTTTACTGGACTAGCCTGCGGGATGCATCCCCTCGCACGTGTTTTTACTCGACTAGCCTGCGGGATGTATCCTCTCGCACGTGTTTTTACTCGACTAGCCTGCGGGATGCATCCTCTCGCACGTGTTTTTGCTCAACTAGCCTGCGGGATGCATCCTCTCGCACGTGTTTTTACTCGACTAGCCTGCGGGGTGTATCCTCTCGCACGTGTTTTTACTCGACTAGCCTGCGGGATGCATCCTCTCGCACGTGTTTTTGCTCAACTAGCCTGCGGGATGCATCCTCTCGCACGTGTTTTTACTCGACTAGCCTGCGGGGTGTATCCTCACGCACGTGTTTTACTCGACTAGCCTGCGGGATGCATCCTCCCGCACGTGTTTTTACTCGACTAGCCTGCGGGATGCATCCTCTCGCACGTGTTTTTACTCGACTAGCCTGCGGGATGCATCCTCCCGCACGTGTTTTTGCTCGACTAGCCATGCGCATCCCAAAAAACCTGCGCTTGCGCATCCCACAAAACCGGCGCATGCGCATCCCACAAAACCTGCGCATACGCATCCCACAAAACCTCGCACGTGTTTTTACTCGACTAGCCGGCGGGATGCATCCTCTCGCACGTGTTTTTACTGGACTAGCCTGCGGGATGCATCCTCTCGCACGTGTTTTTACTCGACTAGCCTGCGGGATGCACCCTCTCGCACGTGTTTTTACTCGACTAGCCTGCGGGATGCATCCTCTCGCACGTGTTTTTACTCGACTAGCCTGCGGGATGCATCCTCTCGCACGTGTTTTTACTCGACTAGCCTGCGGGATGCATCCTCCCGCACGTGTTTTTACTCGACTAGCCTGCGGGATGCATCCTCTCGCACGTGTTTTTACTCGACTAGCCTGCGGGATGCATCCTCTCGCACGTGTTTTTACTCGACTAGCCTGCGGGATGCATCCTCTCGCACGTGTTTTTATTCGACTAGCCTGCGGGATGCATCCTCACGCACGTGTTTTACTCGACTAGCCTGCGGGATGCATCCTCCCGCACGTGTTTTTACTCGACTAGCCTGCGGGATGCATCCCCTCGCACGTGTTTGTGCTCGACTAGCCTGCGGGATGCATCCTCTCGCACGTGTTTTTACTGGACTAGCCTGCGGGATGCATCCTCTCGCACGTGTTTTTGCTCGACTAGCCATGCGCATCCCAAAAAACCTGCGCATGCGCATCCCACAAAACCTGCGCATACGCATCCCACAAAACCTCGCACGTGTTTTTACTCGACTAGCCGGCGGGATGCATCCTCTCGCACGTGTTTTTACTGGACTAGCCTGCGGGATGCATCCCCTCGCACGTGTTTTTACTCGACTAGCCTGCGGGATGTATCCTCTCGCACGTGTTTTTACTCGACTAGCCTGCGGGATGCATCCTCTCGCACGTGTTTTTGCTCAACTAGCCTGCGGGATGCATCCTCTCGCACGTGTTTTTACTCGACTAGCCTGCGGGATGTATCCTCTCGCACGTGTTTTTACTCGACTAGCCTGCGGGATGCATCCTCTCGCACGTGTTTTTGCTCAACTAGCCTGCGGGATGCATCCTCTCCCACGTGTTTTTGCTCGACTAGCCATGCGCATCCCAAAAAACCTGCGCATGCGCATCCCACAAAACCTGCGCATGCGCATCCCACAAAACCTCGCACGTGTTTTTATTCGACTAGCCTGCGGGATGCATCCTCACGCACGTGTTTTACTCGACTAGCCTGCGGGATGCATCCTCCCGCACGTGTTTTTACTCGACTAGCCTGCGGGATGCATCCTCTCGCACGTGTTTTTACTCGACTAGCCTGCGGGATGCATCCTCTCGCACGTGTTTTTGCTCGACTAGCCTGCGGGATGCATCCTCTCGCACGTGTTTTTGCTCGACTAGCCATGCGCATCCCAAAAAATCTGCGCATGCGCATCCCAAAAAACCTGCGCGTGCGCATCCCAAAAAACCTGCGCATGCGCATCCCACAAAACCTCGCACGTGTTTTTACTCGACTAGCCTGCGGGATGCATCCTCTCGCACGTGTTTTTACTGGACTAGCCTGCGGGATGCATCCTCTCGCACGTGTTTTTATTCGACTAGCCTGCGGGATGCATCCTCACGCACGTGTTTTTACTCGACTAGCCTGCGGGATGTATCCTCTCGCACGTGTTTTTACTCGACTAGCCTGCGGGATGCATCCTCTCGCACGTGTTTTTGCTCAACTAGCCTGCGGGATGCATCCTCTCCCACGTGTTTTTGCTCGACTAGCCATGCGCATCCCAAAAAACCTGCGCATGCGCATCCCACAAAACCTGCGCATGCGCATCCCACAAAACCTCGCACGTGTTTTTATTCGACTAGCCTGCGGGATGCATCCTCACGCACGTGTTTTACTCGACTAGCCTGCGGGATGCATCCTCCCGCACGTGTTTTTACTCGACTAGCCTGCGGGATGCATCCTCTCGCACGTGTTTTTACTCGACTAGCCTGCGGGATGCATCCTCTCGCACGTGTTTTTGCTCGACTAGCCTGCGGGATGCATCCTCTCGCACGTGTTTTTGCTCGACTAGCCATGCGCATCCCAAAAAATCTGCGCATGCGCATCCCACAAAACCTCGCACGTGTTTTTACTCGACTAGCCTGCGGGATGCATCCTCTCGCACGTGTTTTTACTGGACTAGCCTGCGGGATGCATCCTCTCGCACGTGTTTTTACTCGACTAGCCTGCGGGATGCATCCTCTCGCACGTGTTTTTACTCGACTAGCCTGCGGGATGCATCCTCTCGCACGTGTTTTTACTCGACTAGCCTGCGGGAAGCATCCTCTCGCACGTGTTTTTGCTCGACTAGCCTGCGGGATGCATCCTCTCGCACGTGTTTTTGCTCGACTAGCCATGCGCATCCCAAAAAACCTGCGCATGCGCATCCCAAAAAACCTGCGCTTGCGCATCCCACAAAACCGGCGCATGCGCATCCCACAAAACCTGCGCATACGCATCCCACAAAACCTCGCACGTGTTTTTACTCGACTAGCCGGCGGGATGCATCCTCTCGCACGTGTTTCTACTGGACTAGCCTGCGGGATGCATCCTCTCGCACGTGTTTTTGCTCGACTAGCCATGCGCATCCCAAAAAACCTGCGCATGCGCATCCCAAAAAACCTGCGCATGCGCATCCCACAAAACCTGCGCATACGCATCCCACAAAACCTCGCACGTGTTTTTACTCGACTAGCCGGCGGGATGCATCCTCTCGCACGTGTTTTTACTGGACTAGCCTGCGGGATGCATCCTCTCGCACGTGTTTTTACTCGACTAGCCTGCGGGATGCACCCTCTCGCACGTGTTTTTACTCGACTAGCCTGCGGGATGCATCCTCTCGCACGTGTTTTTACTCGACTAGCCTGCGGGATGCATCCTCTCGCACGTGTTTTTACTCGACTAGCCTGCGGGATGCATCCTCCCGCACGTGTTTTTACTCGACTAGCCTGCGGGATGCATCCTCTCGCACGTGTTTTTACTCGACTAGCCTGCGGGATGCATCCTCTCGCACGTGTTTTTACTCGACTAGCCTGCGGGATGCATCCTCTCGCACGTGTTTTTATTCGACTAGCCTGCGGGATGCATCCTCACGCACGTGTTTTACTCGACTAGCCTGCGGGATGCATCCTCCCGCACGTGTTTTTACTCGACTAGCCTGCGGGATGCATCCCCTCGCACGTGTTTGTGCTCGACTAGCCTGCGGGATGCATCCTCTCGCACGTGTTTTTACTGGACTAGCCTGCGGGATGCATCCTCTCGCACGTGTTTTTGCTCGACTAGCCATGCGCATCCCAAAAAACCTGCGCATGCGCATCCCACAAAACCTGCGCATACGCATCCCACAAAACCTCGCACGTGTTTTTACTCGACTAGCCGGCGGGATGCATCCTCTCGCACGTGTTTTTACTGGACTAGCCTGCGGGATGCATCCCCTCGCACGTGTTTTTACTCGACTAGCCTGCGGGATGTATCCTCTCGCACGTGTTTTTACTCGACTAGCCTGCGGGATGCATCCTCTCGCACGTGTTTTTGCTCAACTAGCCTGCGGGATGCATCCTCTCGCACGTGTTTTTACTCGACTAGCCTGCGGGATGTATCCTCTCGCACGTGTTTTTACTCGACTAGCCTGCGGGATGCATCCTCTCGCACGTGTTTTTGCTCAACTAGCCTGCGGGATGCATCCTCTCCCACGTGTTTTTGCTCGACTAGCCATGCGCATCCCAAAAAACCTGCGCATGCGCATCCCAAAAAACCTGCGCATGCGCATCCCACAAAACCTGCGCATGCGCATCCCACAAAACCTCGCACGTGTTTTTATTCGACTAGCCTGCGGGATGCATCCTCACGCACGTGTTTTACTCGACTAGCCTGCGGGATGCATCCTCCCGCACGTGTTTTTACTCGACTAGCCTGCGGGATGCATCCTCTCGCACGTGTTTTTACTCGACTAGCCTGCGGGATGCATCCTCTCGCACGTGTTTTTGCTCGACTAGCCTGCGGGACGCATCCTCTCGCACGTGTTATTACTCGACTAGCCTGCGGGACGCATCCTCTCGCACGTGTTTTTACTCTACTAGCCTTGCGGGATGCATCCTCTCGCACGTGTTTTTACTCGACTAGCCTGCGGGATGCATCCTCTCGCACGTGTTTTTGCTCGAGTAGCCTGCGGGACGCATCCTCTCGCGCGTGTTTTTCACTCGACTAGCCTGCGGGATGCATCCTCTCGCACGTGTTTTTACTCGACTAGCCTGCGGGAAGCATCCTCTCGCACCTGTTTTTACTCGACTAGCCTGCGGGATGCATCCTCTCGCACGTGTTTTTACTCGACTAGCCTGCGGGATGCATCCTCTCACAAGTGTCTTTACTCGACTAGCCTGCGGGATGCATCCTCTCGCACGCGTTTTTACTCGACTAGCCTGCGGGATGCATCCTATCGCACGTGTTTTTACTCGACTAGCCTGGGGTATGCATCCTCTCGCACGTGTTTTTACTCGACTAGCCTGCGGGATGCATCCTCTCGCACGCGTTTTTACTCGACCAGCCTGCGGGATGCATCCTCTCGCAAGTGTTTTTACTCGACTAGCCTGCGGGATGCATCCTCTCGCACGCGTTTTTACTCGACTAGCCTGCGGGATGCATCCTCTCGCACGCGTTTTTACTCGACTAGCCTGCGGGATGCATCCTCTCGCAAGTGTTTTTACTCGACTAGCCTGCGGGATGCATCCTCTCGCACGCGTTTTTACTCGACTAGCCTGCGGGATGCATCCTCTCGCACGCGTTTTTACTCGACTAGCCTGCGGGATGCATCCTCTCGCACGCGTTTTTACTCGACTAGCCTGCGGGATGCATCCTCTCGCACGCGTTTTTACTCGACTAGCCTGCGGGATGCATCCTCTCGCACGCGTTTTTACTCGACTAGCCTGCGGGATGCATCCTCTCGCACGCGTTTTTACTCGACTAGCCTGCGGGATGCATCCTCTCGCACGCGTTTTTACTCGACTAGCCTGCGGGATGCATCCTGTCGCACGCGTTTTTACTCGACTAGCCTGCGGGATGCATCCTCTCGCACGCGTTTTTACTCGACTAGCCTGCGGGATGCATCCTCTCGCACGTGTTTTTGCTCGACTAGCCTGCGGGACGCATCCTCTCGCACGTGTTTTTCACTCTACTAGCCTGCGGGATGCATCCTCTCGCACGTGTTTTTCACTCGACTAGCCTGCGGGACGCATCCTCTCGCACGTGTTTTTACTCGACTAGCCTGCGGGATGCATCCTCTCGCACGTGTTTTTACTCGACTAGCCTGCGGGAAGCATCCTCTCGCACGTGTTTTTACTCGACTAGCCTGCGGGATGCATCCTCTCGCACGTGTTTTTACTCGACTAGCCTGCGGGAAGCATCCTCTCGCACGTGTTTTTACTCGACTAGCCTGCGGGATGCATCGTCTCGCACGTGTTTTTACTCGACTAGCCTGCGGGATGCATCCTCTCGCACGCGTTTTTACTCGACTAGCCTGCGGGATGCATCCTCTCGCACGCGTTTTTACTCGACTAGCCTGCGGGATGCATCCTCTCGCACGCGTTTTTACTCGACTAGCCTGCGGGATGCATCCTCTCGCACGCGTTTTTACTCGACTAGCCTGCGGGATGCATCCTCTCGCACGCGTTTTTACTCGACTAGCCTGCGGGATGCATCCTCTCGCACGCGTTTTTACTCGACTAGCCTGCGGGATGCATCCTCTCGCACGCGTTTTTACTCGACTAGCCTGCGGGATGCATCCTGTCGCACGCGTTTTTACTCGACTAGCCTGCGGGATGCATCCTCTCGCACGCGTTTTTACTCGACTAGCCTGCGGGATGCATCCTCTCGCACGTGTTTTTGCTCGACTAGCCTGCGGGACGCATCCTCTCGCACGTGTTTTTCACTCTACTAGCCTGCGGGACGCATCCTCTCGCACGTGTTTTTACTCGACTAGCCTGCGGGATGCATCCTCTCGCACGTGTTTTTACTCGACTAGCCTGCGGGAAGCATCCTCTCGCACGTGTTTTTACTCGACTAGCCTGCGGGATGCATCCTCTCGCACGTGTTTTTACTCGACTAGCCTGCGGGAAGCATCCTCTCGCACGTGTTTTTACTCGACTAGCCTGCGGGATGCATCGTCTCGCACGTGTTTTTACTCGACTAGCCTGCGGGATGCATCCTCTCGCTCGTGTTTTTACTCGACTAGCCTGCGGGATGCATCCTCTCGCACGTGTTTTTACTCGACTAGCCTGCGGTATGCATCCTCTCGCACGTGTTTTTCACGCGACTAGCCTGCGGGATGCATCCTCTCGCACGCGTTTTTACTCGACTAGCCTGCGGGATGCATCCTCTCGCACGTGTTTTTGCTCGACTAGCCTGCGGGATGCATCCTCTCGCACGTGTTTTTACTCGACTAGCCTGCGGGATGCATCCTCTCGCACGTGTTTTTGCTCGACTAGCCTGCGGGATGCATCCTCTCGCACGTGTTTTTACTCGACTAACCTGCGGGACGCATCCTCTCGCACGTGTTTTTACTCGACTAGCCTGCGGGATGCATCCTCTCGCACGTGTTTTTACTCGACTAGCCTGCGGGATGCATCCTCTCGCACGTGTTTTTACTCGACTAGCCTGCGGGAAGCATCCTCTCGCACGTGTTTTTACTCGACCAGCCTGCGGGATGCATCCTCTCGCACGTGTATTTACACGACTAGCCTGCGGGATGCATCCTCTCGCACGTGTTTTTGCTCGACTAGCCTGCGGGATGCAACCTCTCGCACGTGTTTTTCACTCGACTAGCCTGCGGGATGCATCCTCTCGCACGTGTTTCTACTCGACTAGCCTGCGGGATGCATCCTTTCGCACGTGTTTTTACTCGACTAGCCTGCGGGACGCATCCTCTCGCACGTGTTTTTGCTCGACTAGCCTGCGGGACGCATCCTCTCGCACGTGTTTTTACTCGACTAGCCTGCGGGATGCATCCTCTCGCACGTGTTTTTCACGCGACTAGCCTGCGGGATGCATCCTCTCGCACGTGTTTTTCACTCGACTAGCCAGCGGGATGCATCCTCTCGCACGTGTGTTTACTCGACTAGCCTGCGGGATGCATCCTCTCGCACGTGTTTTTACTCGACTAGCCTGCGGGACGCATCCTCTCGCACGTGTTTTTACTCGACTAGCCTGCGGGATGCATCCTCTCGCACGTGTTTTTACTCGACTAGCCTGCGGGATGCATCCTCTCGCACGTGTTTTTACTCGACTAGCCTGCGGGAAGCATCCTCTCGCACGTGTTTTTCACTCGACTAGCCTGCGGGATGCATCCTCTCGCACGTGTATTTACACGACTAGCCTGCGGGATGCATCCTCTCGCACGTGTTTTTGCTCGACTAGCCTGCGGGATGCAACCTCTCGCACGTGTTTTTCACTCGACTAGCCTGCGGGATGCATCCTCTCGCACGTGTTTTTACTCGACTGGCCTGCGGGAGGCGTCCTCTCGCACGTGTTTTTACTCGACTAGCCTGCGGGATGCATCCTCTCGCACGTGTTTTTACTCGACTAGCCTGCGGGACGCATCCTCTCGCACGTGTTTTTCACTCGACAAGCCTGCGGGATGCATCCTCTCGCACGTGTTTTTACTCGACTAGCCTGCGGGATGCATCCTCTCGCACGTGTTTTTGCTCTACTAGCCTTGCGGGATGCATCCTCTGGCACGTGTTTTTCACTCGACTAGCCTGCGGGATGCATCCTCTCGCACGTGTTTTTACTCGACTAGCCTGCGGGATGCATCCTTTCGCACGTGTTTTTACTCGACTAGCCTGCGGTATGCATCCTCTTGCACGTGTTTTTCACGCGACTAGCCTGCGGGATGCATCCTCTCGCACGTGTTTTTCACTCGACTAGCCAGCGGGATGCATCCTCTCGCACGTGTTTTTACTCGACTAGCCTGCGGGACGCATCCTCTCGCACGTGTTTTTCACTCGACTAGCCTGCGGGATGCATCCTCTCGCACGTGTTTTTACTCGACTAGCCTGCGGGATGCATCCTCTCGCACGTGTTTTTACTCGACTAGCCTGCGGGGTGCATCCTCTCGCACGTGTTTTTACTCGACTAGCCTGCGGGATGCATCCTCTCGCACGTGTTTTTACTCGACTAGCCTGCGGGATGCATCCTCTCACACGTGTCTTTACTCGACTAGCCTGCGGGATGCATCCTTTCGCACGCGTTTTTACTCGACTAGCCTGCGGGATGCATCCTCTCGCACGTGTTTTTACTCGACTAGCCTGCGGGATGCATCCTCTCGCACGTGTTTCTACTCGACTAGCCTGCGGGATGCATCCTCTCGCACGTGTTTTTACTCGACTAGCCTGCGGGATGCATCCTCTCGCAAGTGTTTTTACTCGACTAGCCTGCGGGATGCATCCTCTCGCACGCGTTTTTACTCGACTAGCCTGCGGGATGCATCCTCTCGCACGTGTTTTTGCTCGACTAGCCTGCGGGATGCATCCTCTCGCACGTGTTTTTCACTCGACTAGTCTGCGGGATGCATCCTCTCGCACGTGTTTTTGCTCGACTAGCCTGCGGGATGCATCCTCTCGCACGTGTTTTTACTCGACTAACCTGCGGGACGCATCCTCTCGCACGTGTTTTTACTCGACTAGCCTGCGGGATGCATCCTCTCGCACGTGTTTTTACTCGACTAGCCTGCGGGATGCATCCTCTCGCACGTGTTTTTACTCGACTAGCCTGCGGGAAGCATCCTCTCGCACGTGTTTTTACTCGACCAGCCTGCGGGATGCATCCTCTCGCACGTGTATTTACACGACTAGCCTGCGGGATGCATCCTCTCGCACGTGTTTTTGCTCGACTAGCCTGCGGGATGCAACCTCTCGCACGTGTTTTTCACTCGACTAGCCTGCGGGATGCATCCTCTCGCACGTGTTTCTACTCGACTAGCCTGCGGGATGCATCCTTTCGCACGTGTTTTTACTCGACTAGCCTGCGGGACGCATCCTCTTGCACGTGTTTTTGCTCGACTAGCCTGCGGGACGCATCCTCTCGCACGTGTGTTTACTCGACTAGCCTGCGGGATGCATCCTCTCGCACGTGTTTTTACTCGACTAGCCTGCGGGACGCATCCTCTCGCACGTGTTTTTACTCGACTAGCCTGCGGGATGCATCCTCTTGCACGTGTTTTTACTCGACTAGCCTGCGGGATGCATCCTCTCGCACGTGTTTTTACTCGACTAGCCTGCGGGATGCATCCTCTCGCACGTGTTTTTACTCGACTAGCCTGCGGGACGCATCCTCTCGCACGTGTTATTCACTCGACTAACCTGCGGGATGCATCCTCTCGCACGTGTTTTTACTCGACTAGCCTGCGGGATGCATCCTCTCGCACGTGTTTTTGCTCTACTAGCCTTGCGGGATGCATCCTCTGGCACGTGTTTTTCACTCGACTAGCCTGCGGGATGCATCCTCTCGCACGTGTTTTTACTCGACTAGCCTGCGGGATGCATCTTCTCGCACGTGTTTTTACTCGACTAGCCTGCGGTATGCATCCTCTCGCACGTGTTTTTCACGCGACTAGCCTGCGGGATGCATCCTCTCGCACGTGTTTTTCACTCGACTAGCCAGCGGGATGCATCCTCTCGCACGTGTTTTTACTCGACTAGCCTGCGGGACGCATCCTCTCGCACGTGTTTTTCACTCGACTAGCCTGCGGGATGCATCCTCTCGCACGTGTTTTTACTCGACTAGCCTGCGGGATGCATCTTCTCGCATGTGTTTTTGCTCTACTAGCCTTGCGGGATGCATCCTCTGGCACGTGTTTTTCACTCGACTAGCCTGCGGGATGCATCCTCTCGCACGTGTTTTTACTCGACTAGCCTGCGGGATGCATCCTCTCGCACGAGTTTTTACTCGACTAGCCTGCGGTATGCATCCTCTCGCACGTGTTTTTCACGCGACTAGCCTGCGGGATGCATCCTCTCGCACGTGTTTTTCACTCGACTAGCCAGCGGGATGCATCCTCTCGCACGTGTTTTTACTCGACTAGCCTGCGGGACGCATCCTCTCGCACGTGTTTTTACTCGACTAGCCTGCGGGACGCATCCTCTCGCACGTGTTTTTACTCGACTAGCCTGCGGGATGCATCCTCTCGCACGTGTTTTTACTCGACTAGCCTGCGGGAAGCATCCTCTCGCACGTGTTTTTACTCGACCATCCTGCGGGATGCATCCTCTCGCACGTGTTTTTACTCGACTAGCCTGCGGGATGCATCCTCTCGCACGCGTTTTTACTCGACTAGCCTGCGGGATGCATCCTCTCGCAAGTGTTTTTACTCGACTAGCCTGCGGGATGCATCCTCTCGCACGCGTTATTACTCGACTAGCCTGCGGGATGCATCCTCTCGCACGCGTTTTTACTCGACTAGCCTGCGGGATGCATCCTCTCGCACGCGTTTTTACTCGACTAGCCTGCGGGATGCATCCTCTCGCACGTGTTTTTGCTCGACTAGCCTGCGGGACGCATCCTCTCGCACGTGTTTTTCACTCGACTAGCCTGCGGGATGCATCCTCTCGCACGTGTTTTTACTCGACTAGCCTGCGGGATGCATCCTCTCGCACGTGTTTTTACTCGACTAGCCTGCGGGATGCATCCTCTCGCACGCGTTTTTACTCGACTAGCCTGCGGAATGCATCCTCTCGCAAGTGTTTTTACTCGACTAGCCTGCGGGATGCATCCTCTCGCACGTGTTTTTACTCGACTAGCCTGCGGGATGCATCCTCTCGCTCGTGTTTTTACTCGACTAGCCTGCGGGATGCATCCTCTCGCACGTGTTTTTACTCGACTAGCCTGCGGGGTGCATCCTCTCGCACGTGTTTTTACTCGACTAGCCTGCGGGATGCATCCTCTCGCACGTGTTTTTACTCGACTAGCCTGCGGGATGCATCCTCTCGCACGTGTTTTTACTCGACTAGCCTGCGGGGTGCATCCTCTCGCACGTGTTTTTACTCGACTAGCCTGCGGGATGCATCCTCTCGCACGTGTTTTTACTCGACTAGCCTGCGGGATGCATCCTCTCACACGTGTCTTTACTCGACTAGCCTGCGGGATGCATCCTCTCGCACGCGTTTTTACTCGACTAGCCTGCGGGATGCATCCTCTCGCACGTGTTTTTACTCGACTAGCCTGCGGGATGCATCCTCTCGCACGTGTTTTTACTCGACTAGCCTGCGGGGTGCATCCTCTCGCACGTGTTTTTACTCGACTAGCCTGCGGGATGCATCCTCTCGCAAGTGTTTTTACTCGACTAGCCTGCGGGATGCATCCTCTCGCACGCGTTTTTACTCGACTAGCCTGCGGGATGCATCCTCTCGCACGTGTTTTTGCTCGACTAGCCTGCGGGATGCATCCTCTCGCACGTGTTTTTACTCGACTAGCCTGCGGGATGCATCCTCTCGCACGTGTTTTTACTCGACCAGCCTGCGGGATGCATCCTCTCGCACGTGTATTTACACGACTAGCCTGCGGGATGCATCCTCTCGCACGTGTTTTTGCTCGACTAGCCTGCGGGATGCAACCTCTCGCACGTGTTTTTCACTCGACTAGCCTGCGGGATGCATCCTCTCGCACGTGTTTTTACTCGACTGGCCTGCGGGAGGCGTCCTCTCGCACGTGTTTTTACTCGACTAGCCTGCGGGATGCATCCTCTCGCACGTGTTTTTACTCGACTAGCCTGCGGGACGCATCCTCTCGCACGTGTTTTTCACTCGACTAGCCTGCGGGATGCATCCTCTCGCACGTGTTTTTACTCGACTAGCCTGCGGGATGCATCCTCTCGCACGTGTTTTTGCTCTACTAGCCTTGCGGGATGCATCCTCTGGCACGTGTTTTTCACTCGACTAGCCTGCGGGATGCATCCTCTCGCACGTGTTTTTACTCGACTAGCCTGCGGGATGCATCCTTTCGCACGTGTTTTTACTCGACTAGCCTGCGGTATGCATCCTCTCGCACGTGTTTTTCACGCGACTAGCCTGCGGGATGCATCCTCTCGCACGTGTTTTTCACTCGACTAGCCAGCGGGATGCATCCTCTCGCACGTGTTTTTACTCGACTAGCCTGCGGGACGCATCCTCTCGCACGTGTTTTTCACTCGACTAGCCTGCGGGATGCATCCTCTCGCACGTGTTTTTACTCGACTAGCCTGCGGGATGCATCCTCTCGCACGTGTTTTTACTCGACTAGCCTGCGGGGTGCATCCTCTCGCACGTGTTTTTACTCGACTAGCCTGCGGGATGCATCCTCTCGCACGTATTTTTACTCGACTAGCCTGCGGGATGCATCCTCTCACACGTGTCTTTACTCGACTAGCCTGCGGGATGCATCCTCTCGCACGCGTTTTTACTCGACTAGCCTGCGGGATGCATCCTCTCGCACGTGTTTTTACTCGACTAGCCTGCGGGATGCATCCTCTCGCACGTGTTTCTACTCGACTAGCCTGCGGGATGCATCCTCTCGCACGTGTTTTTACTCGACTAGCCTGCGGGATGCATCCTCTCGCAAGTGTTTTTACTCGACTAGCCTGCGGGATGCATCCTCTCGCACGCGTTTTTACTCGACTAGCCTGCGGGATGCATCCTCTCGCACGTGTTTTTGCTCGACTAGCCTGCGGGATGCATCCTCTCGCACGTGTTTTACACTCGACTAGCCTGCGGGATGCATCCTCTCGCACGTGTTTTTGCTCGACTAGGCTGCGGGATGCATCCTCTCGCACGTGTTTTTACTCGACTAACCTGCGGGACGCATCCTCTCGCACGTGTTTTTACTCGACTAGCCTGCGGGATGCATCCTCTCGCACGTGTTTTTACTCGACTAGCCTGCGGGATGCATCCTCTCGCACGTGTTTTTCACTCGACTAGCCTGCGGGATGCATCCTCTCGCACGTGTTTCTACTCGACTAGCCTGCGGGACGCATCCTCTCGCACGTGTTTTTGCTCGACTAGCCTGCGGGACGCATCCTCTCGCACGTGTTTTTACTCGACTAGCCTGCGGGATGCATCCTCTCGCACGTGTTTTTCACGCGACTAGCCTGCGGGATGCATCCTCTCGCACGTGTTTTTCACTCGACTAGCCAGCGGGATGCATCCTCTCGCACGTGTGTTTACTCGACTAGCCTGCGGGATGCATCCTCTCGCACGTGTTTTTCACTCGACTAGCCTGCGGGATGCATCCTCTCGCACGTGTATTTACACGACTAGCCTGCGGGATGCATCCTCTCGCACGTGTTTTTGCTCGACTAGCCTGCGGGATGCAACCTCTCGCACGTGTTTTTCACTCGACTAGCCTGCGGGATGCATCCTCTCGCACGTGTTTTTACTCGACTGGCCTGCGGGAGGCGTCCTCTCGCACGTGTTTTTACTCGACTAGCCTGCGGGATGCATCCTCTCGCACGTGTTTTTACTCGACTAGCCTGCGGGACGCATCCTCTCGCACGTGTTATTCTCTCGACTAACCTGCGGGATGCATCCTCTCGCACGTGTTTTTACTCGACTAGCCTGCGGGATGCATCCTCTCGCACGTGTTTTTGCTCTACTAGCCTTGCGGGATGCATCCTCTGGCACGTGTTTTTCACTCGACTAGCCTGCGGGATGCATCCTCTCGCACGTGTTTTTACTCGACTAGCCTGCGGGATGCATCCTCTCGCACGTGTTTTTACTCGACTAGCCTGCGGTATGCATCCTCTCGCACGTGTTTTTCACGCGACTAGCCTGCGGGATGCATCCTCTCGCACGTGTTTTTCACTCGACTAGCCAGCGGGATGCATCCTCTCGCACGTGTTTTTACTCGACTAGCCTGCGGGACGCATCCTCTCGCACGTGTTTTTGCTCGACTAGCCTGCGGGATGCATCCTCTCGCACGTGTTTTTCACTCGACTAGCCTGCGGGATGCATCCTCTCGCACGTGTTTTTGCTCGACTAGCCTGCGGGATGCATCCTCTCGCACGTGTTTTTACTCGACTAACCTGCGGGACGCATCCTCTCGCACGTGTTTTTACTCGACTAGCCTGCGGGATGCATCCTCTCGCACGTGTTTTTACTCGACTAGCCTGCGGGATGCATCCTCTCGCACGTGTTTTTACTCGACTAGCCTGCGGGAAGCATCCTCTCGCACGTGTTTTTACTCGACCAGCCTGCGGGATGCATCCTCTCGCACGTGTATTTACACGACTAGCCTGCGGGATGCATCCTCTCGCACGTGTTTTTGCTCGACTAGCCTGCGGGATGCAACCTCTCGCACGTGTTTTTCACTCGACTAGCCTGCGGGATGCATCCTCTCGCACGTGTTTCTACTCGACTAGCCTGCGGGATGCATCCTTTCGCACGTGTTTTTACTCGACTAGCCTGCGGGACGCATCCTCTCGCAAGTGTTTTTGCTCGACTAGCCTGCGGGACGCATCCTCTCGCACGTGTTTTTACTCGACTAGCCTGCGGGATGCATCCTCTCGCACGTGTTTTTCACGCGACTAGCCTGCGGGATGCATCCTCTCGCACGTGTTTTTCACTCGACTAGCCAGCGGGATGCATCCTCTCGCACGTGTGTTTACTCGACTAGCCTGCGGGATGCATCCTCTCGCACGTGTTTTTACTCGACTAGCCTGCGGGACGCATCCTCTCGCACGTGTTTTTCACTCGACTAGCCTGCGGGATGCATCCTCTCGCACGTGTATTTACACGACTAGCCTGCGGGATGCATCCTCTCGCACGTGTTTTTACTCGACTGGCCTGCGGGAGGCGTCCTCTCGCACGTGTTTTTACTCGACTAGCCTGCGGGATGCATCCTCTCGCACGTGTTTTTACTCGACTAGCCTGCGGGACGCATCCTCTCGCACGTGTTATTCACTCGACTAACCTGCGGGATGCATCCTCTCGCACGTGTTTTTACTCGACTAGCCTGCGGGATGCATCCTCTCGCACGTGTTTTTACTCGACTAGCCTGCGGGAAGCATCCTCTCGCACGTGTTTTTACTCGACCAGCCTGCGGGATGCATCCTCTCGCACGTGTATTTACACGACTAGCCTGCGGGATGCATCCTCTCGCACGTGTTTTTGCTCGACTAGCCTGCGGGATGCAACCTCTCGCACGTGTTTTTCACTCGACTAGCCTGCGGGATGCATCCTCTCGCACGTGTTTCTACTCGACTAGCCTGCGGGATGCATCCTTTCTCACGTGTTTTTACTCGACTAGCCTGCGGGACGCATCCTCTCGCACGTGTTTTTGCTCGACTAGCCTGCGGGACGCATCCTCTCGCACGTGTTTTTACTCGACCAGCATGCGGGATGCATCCTCTCGCACGTGTTTTTCACGCGACTAGCCTGCGGGATGCATCCTCTCGCACGTGTTTTTCACTCGACTAGCCAGCGGGATGCATCCTCTCGCACGTGTGTTTACTCGACTAGCCTGCGGGATGCATCCTCTCGCACGTGTTTTTACTCGACTAGCCTGCGGGACGCATCCTCTCGCACGTGTTTTTACTCGACTAGCCTGCGGGATGCATCCTCTCGCACGTGTTTTTACTCGACTAGCCTGCGGGATGCATCCTCTCGCACGTGTTTTTCACTCGACTAGCCTGCGGGATGCATCCTCTCGCACGTGTATTTACACGACTAGCCTGCGGGATGCATCCTCTCGCACGTGTTTTTGCTCGACTAGCCTGCGGGATGCAACCTCTCGCACGTGTTTTTCACTCGACTAGCCTGCGGGATGCATCCTCTCGCACGTGTTTTTACTCGACTGGCCTGCGGGAGGCGTCCTCTCGCACGTGTTTTTACTCGACTAGCCTGCGGGACGCATCCTCTCGCACGTGTTATTCACTCGACTAACCTGCGGGATGCAACCTCTCGCACGTGTTTTTCACTCGACTAGCCTGCGGGATGCATCCTCTCGCACGTGTTTTTACTCGACTGGCCTGCGGGAGGCGTCCTCTCGCACGTGTTTTTACTCGACTAGCCTGCGGGATGCATCCTCTCGCACGTGTTTTTGCTCTACTAGCCTTGCGGGATGCATCCTCTGGCACGTGTTTTTCACTCGACTAGCCTGCGGGATGCATCCTCTCGCACGTGTTTTTACTCGACTAGCCTGCGGGATGCATCCTCTCGCACGTGTTTTTACTCGACTAGCCTGCGGTATGCATCCTATCGCACGTGTTTTTCACGCGACTAGCCTGCGGGATGCATCCTCTCGCACGTGTTTTTCACTCGACTAGCCAGCGGGATGCATCCTCTCGCACGTGTTTTTACTCGACTAGCCTGCGGGACGCATCCTCTCGCACGTGTTTTTGCTCGACTAGCCTGCGGGATGCATCCTCTCGCACGTGTTTTTCACTCGACTAGCCTGCGGGATGCATCCTCTCGCACGTGTTTTTGCTCGACTAGCCTGCGGGATGCATCCTCTCGCACGTGTTTTTACTCGACTAACCTGCGGGACGCATCCTCTCGCACGTGTTTTTACTCGACTAGCCTGCGGGATGCATCCTCTCGCACGTGTTTTTACTCGACTAGCCTGCGGGATGCATCCTCTCGCACGTGTTTTTACTCGACTAGCCTGCGGGAAGCATCCTCTCGCACGTGTTTTTACTCGACCAGCCTGCGGGATGCATCCTCTCGCACGTGTATTTACACGACTAGCCTGCGGGATGCATCCTCTCGCACGTGTTTTTGCTCGACTAGCCTGCGGGATGCAACCTCTCGCACGTGTTTTTCACTCGACTAGCCTGCGGGATGCATCCTCTCGCACGTGTTTCTACTCGACTAGCCTGCGGGATGCATCCTTTCGCACGTGTTTTTACTCGACTAGCCTGCGGGACGCATCCTCTCGCAAGTGTTTTTGCTCGACTAGCCTGCGGGACGCATCCTCTCGCACGTGTTTTTACTCGACTAGCCTGCGGGATGCATCCTCTCGCACGTGTTTTTCACGCGACTAGCCTGCGGGATGCATCCTCTCGCACGTGTTTTTCACTCGACTAGCCAGCGGGATGCATCCTCTCGCACGTGTGTTTACTCGACTAGCCTGCGGGATGCATCCTCTCGCACGTGTTTTTACTCGACTAGCCTGCGGGACGCATCCTCTCGCACGTGTTTTTACTCGACTAGCCTGCGGGATGCATCCTCTCGCACGTGTTTTTACTCGACTAGCCTGCGGGATGCATCCTCTCGCACGTGTTTTTCACTCGACTAGCCTGCGGGATGCATCCTCTCGCACGTGTATTTACACGACTAGCCTGCGGGATGCATCCTCTCGCACGTGTTTTTGCTCGACTAGCCTGCGGGATGCAACCTCTCGCACGTGTTTTTACTCGACTAGCCTGCGGGATGCATCCTCTCGCACGTGTTTTTACTCGACTAGCCTGCGGGACGCATCCTCTCGCACGTGTTATTCACTCGACTAACCTGCGGGATGCATCCTCTCGCACGTGTTTTTACTCGACTAGCCTGCGGGATGCATCCTCTCGCACGTGTTTTTGCTCTACTAGCCTTGCGGGATGCATCCTCTGGCACGTGTTTTTCACTCGACTAGCCTGCGGGATGCATCCTCTCGCACGTGTTTTTACTCGACTAGCCTGCGGGATGCATCCTCTCGCACGTGTTTTTACTCGACTAGCCTGCGGTATGCATCCTCTCGCACGTGTTTTTACTCGACTAGCCTGCGGGATGCATCCTCTCGCACGTGTTTTTACTCGACTAGCCTGCGGGAAGCATCCTCTCGCACGTGTTTTTACTCGACCAGCCTGCGGGATGCATCCTCTCGCACGTGTATTTACACGACTAGCCTGCGGGATGCATCCTCTCGCACGTGTTTTTGCTCGACTAGCCTGCGGGATGCAACCTCTCGCACGTGTTTTTCACTCGACTAGCCTGCGGGATGCATCCTCTCGCACGTGTTTCTACTCGACTAGCCTGCGGGACGCATCCTCTCGCACGTGTTTTTGCTCGACTAGCCTGCGGGACGCATCCTCTCGCACGTGTTTTTACTCGACTAGCCTGCGGGATGCATCCTCTCGCACGTGTTTTTCACGCGACTAGCCTGCGGGATGCATCCTCTCGCACGTGTTTTTCACTCGACTAGCCAGCGGGATGCATCCTCTCGCACGTGTTTTTACTCGACTAGCCTGCGGGATGCATCCTCTCGCACGTGTTTTTACTCGACTAGCCTGCGGGATGCATCCTCTCGCACGTGTTTTTCACTCGACTAGCCTGCGGGATGCATCCTCTCGCACGTGTATTTACACGACTAGCCTGCGGGATGCATCCTCTCGCACGTGTTTTTGCTCGACTAGCCTGCGGGATGCAACCTCTCGCACGTGTTTTTCACTCGACTAGCCTGCGGGATGCATCCTCTCGCACGTGTTTTTACTCGACTGGCCTGCGGGAGGCGTCCTCTCGCACGTGTTTTTACTCGACTAGCCTGCGGGATGCATCCTCTCGCACGTGTTTTTACTCGACTAGCCTGCGGGACGCATCCTCTCGCACGTGTTATTCTCTCGACTAACCTGCGGGATGCATCCTCTCGCACGTGTTTTTACTCGACTAGCCTGCGGGATGCATCCTCTCGCACGTGTTTTTGCTCTACTAGCCTTGCGGGATGCATCCTCTGGCACGTGTTTTTCACTCGACTAGCCTGCGGGATGCATCCTCTCGCACGTGTTTTTACTCGACTAGCCTGCGGGATGCATCCTCTCGCACGTGTTTTTACTCGACTAGCCTGCGGTATGCATCCTCTCGCACGTGTTTTTCACGCGACTAGCCTGCGGGATGCATCCTCTCGCACGTGTTTTTCACTCGACTAGCCAGCGGGATGCATCCTCTCGCACGTGTTTTTACTCGACTAGCCTGCGGGACGCATCCTCTCGCACGTGTTTTTGCTCGACTAGCCTGCGGGATGCATCCTCTCGCACGTGTTTTTCACTCGACTAGCCTGCGGGATGCATCCTCTCGCACGTGTTTTTGCTCGACTAGCCTGCGGGATGCATCCTCTCGCACGTGTTTTTACTCGACTAACCTGCGGGACGCATCCTCTCGCACGTGTTTTTACTCGACTAGCCTGCGGGATGCATCCTCTCGCACGTGTTTTTACTCGACTAGCCTGCGGGATGCATCCTCTCGCACGTGTTTTTACTCGACTAGCCTGCGGGAAGCATCCACTCGCACGTGTTTTTACTCGACCAGCCTGCGGGATGCATCCTCTCGCACGTGTATTTACACGACTAGCCTGCGGGATGCATCCTCTCGCACGTGTTTTTGCTCGACTAGCCTGCGGGATGCAGCCTCTCGCACGTGTTTTTCACTCGACTAGCCTGCGGGATGCATCCTCTCGCACGTGTTTCTACTCGACTAGCCTGCGGGATGCATCCTTTCGCACGTGTTTTTACTCGACTAGCCTGCGGGACGCATCCTCTCGCAAGTGTTTTTGCTCGACTAGCCTGCGGGACGCATCCTCTCGCACGTGTTTTTACTCGACTAGCCTGCGGGATGCATCCTCTCGCACGTGTTTTTCACGCGACTAGCCTGCGGGATGCATCCTCTCGCACGTGTTTTTCACTCGACTAGCCAGCGGGATGCATCCTCTCGCACGTGTGTTTACTCGACTAGCCTGCGGGATGCATCCTCTCGCACGTGTTTTTACTCGACTAGCCTGCGGGACGCATCCTCTCGCACTTGTTTTTACTCGACTAGCCTGCGGGATGCATCCTCTCGCACGTGTTTTTACTCGACTAGCCTGCGGGATGCATCCTCTCGCACGTGTTTTTCACTCGACTAGCCTGCGGGATGCATCCTCTCGCACGTGTATTTACACGACTAGCCTGCGGGATGCATCCTCTCGCACGTGTTTTTACTCGACTGGCCTGCGGGAGGCGTCCTCTCGCACGTGTTTTTACTCGACTAGCCTGCGGGATGCATCCTCTCGCACGTGTTTTTACTCGACTAGCCTGCGGGACGCATCCTCTCGCACGTGTTATTCACTCGACTAACCTGCGGGATGCATCCTCTCGCACGTGTTTTTACTCGACTAGCCTGCGGGATGCATCCTCTCGCACGTGTTTTTACTCGACTAGCCTGCGGGAAGCATCCTCTCGCACGTGTTTTTACTCGACCAGCCTGCGGGATGCATCCTCTCGCACGTGTATTTACACGACTAGCCTGCGGGATGCATCCTCTCGCACGTGTTTTTGCTCGACTAGCCTGCGGGATGCAACCTCTCGCACGTGTTTTTCACTCGACTAGCCTGCGGGATGCATCCTCTCGCACGTGTTTCTACTCGACTAGCCTGCGGGATGCATCCTTTCGCACGTGTTTTTACTCGACTAGCCTGCGGGACGCATCCTCTCGCACGTGTTTTTGCTCGACTAGCCTGCGGGACGCATCCTCTCGCACGTGTTTTTACTCGACTAGCCTGCGGGATGCATCCTCTCGCACGTGTTTTTCACGCGACTAGCCTGCGGGATGCATCCTCTCGCACGTGTTTTTCACTCGACTAGCCAGCGGGATGCATCCTCTCGCACGTGTGTTTACTCGACTAGCCTGCGGGATGCATCCTCTCGCACGTGTTTTTACTCGACTAGCCTGCGGGACGCATCCTCTCGCACGTGTTTTTACTCGACTAGCCTGCGGGATGCATCCTCTCGCACGTGTTTTTACTCGACTAGCCTGCGGGATGCATCCTCTCGCACGTGTTTTTCACTCGACTAGCCTGCGGGATGCATCCTCTCGCACGTGTATTTACACGACTAGCCTGCGGGATGCATCCTCTCGCACGTGTTTTTGCTCGACTAGCCTGCGGGATGCAACCTCTCGCACGTGTTTTTCACTCGACTAGCCTGCGGGATGCATCCTCTCGCACGTGTTTTTACTCGACTGGCCTGCGGGAGGCGTCCTCTCGCACGTGTTTTTACTCGACTAGCCTGCGGGACGCATCCTCTCGCACGTGTTATTCACTCGACTAACCTGCGGGATGCAACCTCTCGCACGTGTTTTTCACTCGACTAGCCTGCGGGATGCATCCTCTCGCACGTGTTTTTACTCGACTGGCCTGCGGGAGGCGTCCTCTCGCACGTGTTTTTACTCGACTAGCCTGCGGGATGCATCCTCTCGCACGTGTTTTTGCTCTACTAGCCTTGCGGGATGCATCCTCTGGCACGTGTTTTTCACTCGACTAGCCTGCGGGATGCATCCTCTCGCACGTGTTTTTACTCGACTAGCCTGCGGGATGCATCCTCTCGCACGTGTTTTTACTCGACTAGCCTGCGGTATGCATCCTATCGCACGTGTTTTTCACGCGACTAGCCTGCGGGATGCATCCTCTCGCACGTGTTTTTCACTCGACTAGCCAGCGGGATGCATCCTCTCGCACGTGTTTTTACTCGACTAGCCTGCGGGACGCATCCTCTCGCACGTGTTTTTGCTCGACTAGCCTGCGGGATGCATCCTCTCGCACGTGTTTTTCACTCGACTAGCCTGCGGGATGCATCCTCTCGCACGTGTTTTTGCTCGACTAGCCTGCGGGATGCATCCTCTCGCACGTGTATTTACTCGACTAACCTGCGGGACGCATCCTCTCGCACGTGTTTTTACTCGACTAGCCTGCGGGATGCATCCTCTCGCACGTGTTTTTACTCGACTAGCCTGCGGGATGCATCCTCTCGCACGTGTTTTTACTCGACTAGCCTGCGGGAAGCATCCTCTCGCACGTGTTTTTACTCGACCAGCCTGCGGGATGCATCCTCTCGCACGTGTATTTACACGACTAGCCTGCGGGATGCATCCTCTCGCACGTGTTTTTGCTCGACTAGCCTGCGGGATGCAACCTCTCGCACGTGTTTTTCACTCGACTAGCCTGCGGGATGCATCCTCTCGCACGTGTTTCTACTCCACTAGCCTGCGGGATGCATCCTTTCGCACGTGTTTTTACTCGACTAGCCTGCGGGACGCATCCTCTCGCAAGTGTTTTTGCTCGACTAGCCTGCGGGACGCATCCTCTCGCACGTGTTTTTACTCGACTAGCCTGCGGGATGCATCCTCTCGCACGTGTTTTTCACGCGACTAGCCTGCGGGATGCATCCTCTCGCACGTGTTTTTCACTCGACTAGCCAGCGGGATGCATCCTCTCGCACGTGTGTTTACTCGACTAGCCTGCGGGATGCATCCTCTCGCACGTGTTTTTACTCGACTAGCCTGCGGGACGCATCCTCTCGCACGTGTTTTTACTCGACTAGCCTGCGGGATGCATCCTCTCGCACGTGTTTTTACTCGACTAGCCTGCGGGATGCATCCTCTCGCACGTGTTTTTCACTCGACTAGCCTGCGGGATGCATCCTCTCGCACGTGTATTTACACGACTAGCCTGCGGGATGCATCCTCTCGCACGTGTTTTTGCTCGACTAGCCTGCGGGATGCAACCTCTCGCACGTGTTTTTCACTCGACTAGCCTGCGGGATGCATCCTCTCGCACGTGTTTTTACTCGACTGGCCTGCGGGAGGCGTCCTCTCGCACGTGTTTTTACTCGACTAGCCTGCGGGATGCATCCTCTCGCACGTGTTTTTACTCGACTAGCCTGCGGGACGCATCCTCTCGCACGTGTTATTCACTCGACTAACCTGCGGGATGCATCCTCTCGCACGTGTTTTTACTCGACTAGCCTGCGGGATGCATCCTCTCGCACGTGTTTTTGCTCTACTAGCCTTGCGGGATGCATCCTCTGGCACGTGTTTTTCACTCGACTAGCCTGCGGGATGCATCCTCTCGCACGTGTTTTTACTCGACTAGCCTGCGGGATGCATCCTCTCGCACGTGTTTTTACTCGACTAGCCTGCGGTATGCATCCTCTCGCACGTGGTTTTCACGCGACTAGCCTGCGGGATGCATCCTCTCGCACGTGTTTTCACTCGACTAGCCAGCGGGATGCATCCTCTCGCACGTGTTTTTACTCGACTAGCCTGCGGGACGCATCCTCTCGCACGTGTTTTTCTCTCGACTAGCCTGCGGGATGCATCCTCTGGCACGTGTTTTTCACTCGACTAGCCTGCGGGATGCATCCTCTCGCACGTGTTTTTACTCGACTAGCCTGCGGGATGCATCCTCTCGCACGTGTTTTTACTCGACTAGCCTGCGGTATGCATCCTCTCGCACGTGTTTTTCACGCGACTAGCCTGCGGGATGCATCCTCTCGCACGTGTTTTTCACTCGACTAGCCAGCGGGATGCATCCTCTCGCACGTGTTTTTACTCGACTAGCCTGCGGGACGCATCCTCTCGCACGTGTTTTTACTCGACTAGCCTGCGGGACGCATCCTCTCGCACGTGTTTTTACTCGACTAGCCTGCGGGATGCATCCTCTCGCACGTGTTTTTACTCGACTAGCCTGCGGGAAGCATCCTCTCGCACGTGTTTTTACTCGACTAGCCTGCGGGATGCATCCTCTCGCACGTGTATTTACACGACTAGCCTGCGGGATGCATCCTCTCGCACGTGTTTTTACTCGACTAGCCTGCGGGATGCATCATCTCGCACGTGTTTTTACTCGACTAGCCGGCGGGAAGCATCCTCTCGCACGTGTTTTTACTCGACTAGCCTGCGGTATGCATCCTCTCGCACGTGTATTTACACGACTAGCCTGCGGGATGCATCCTCTCGCACGTGTTTTTACTCGACTAGCCTGCGGGACGCATCCTCTCGCACGTGTTTGTACTCGACTAGCCTGCGGGACGCATCCTCTCGCACGTGTTTTTGCTCGACTAGCCTGCGGGACGCATCCTCTCGCACGTGTTTTTCACTCGACTAGCCTGCGGGATGCATCCTCTCGCACGTGTTTTTACTCGACTAGCCTGCGGGATTCATCCTCTCGCACGTGTTTTTGCTCGACTAGCCTGCGGGATGCATCCTCTCGCACGTGTTTTTACTCGACTAGCCTGCGGGATGCATCCTCTCGCACGTGTTTTTACTCGACTAGTCTGCGGGAGGCGTCCTCTCGCACGTGTTTTTACTCGACTAACCTGCGGGACGCATCCTCTCGCACGTGTTTTTACTCGACTAGCCTGCGGGATGCATCCTCTCGCACGTGTTTTTACTCGACTAGCCTGCGGGATGCATCCTCTCGCACGCGTTTTTACTCGACTAGCCTGCGGGATGCATCCTCTCGCACGTGTTTTTACTCGACTAGCCTGCGGGATGCATCCTCTCGCACGTGTTTTTACTCGACTAGCCTGCGGGATGCATCCTCTCGCACGTGTTTTTACTCGACTAGCCTGCGGGATGCATCCTCTCGCAAGTGTTTTTACTCGACTAGCCTGCGGGATGCATCCTCTCGCACGCGTTTTTACTCGACTAGCCGGCGGGATGCATCCTCTCGCACGTGTTTTTGCTCGACTAGCCTGCGGGACGCATCCTCTCGCACGTGTTTTTCACTCGACTAGCCTGCGGGATGCATCCTCTCGCACGTGTTTTTCACTCGACTAGCCTGCGGGATGCATCCTCTCGCACGTGTTTTTGCTGGACTAGCCTGCGGGATGCATCCTCTCGCACGTGTTTTTACTCGACTAACCTGCGGGACGCATCCTCTCGCACGTGTTTTTGCTCGACTAGCCTGCGGGATGCAACCTCTCGCACGTGTTTTTCACTCGACTAGCCTGCGGGATGCATCCTCTCGCACGTGTTTCTACTCGAGTAGCCTGCGGGATGCATCCTTTCGCACGTGTTTTTACTCGACTAGCCTGCGGGACGCATCCTCTCGCACGTGTTTTTGCTCGACTAGCCTGCGGGACGCATCCTCTCGCACGTGTTTTTCACTCGACTTGCCTACGGGATGCATCCTCTCGCACGTGTTTTTACTCGACAGGCCTGCGGGATGCATCCTCTGGCACGTGTTTTTCACTCGACTAGCCTGCGGGATGCATCCTCTCGCACGTATTTTTACTCGACTAGCCTGCGGGATGCATCCTCTCGCACGTGTTTTTACTCGACTGGCCTGCGGGATGCATCCTCTGGCACGTGTTTTTCACTCGACTAGCCTGCGGGATGCATCCTTTCTCACGTGTTTTTACTCGACTAGCCTGCGGGACGCATCCTCTCGCACGTGTTTTTACTCGACTAGCCTGCGGGAGGCGTCCTCTCGCACGTGTTTTTACTCGACTAGCCTGCGGGATGCATCCTCTCGCACGTGTTTTTACTCGACTAGCCTGCGGTATGCATCCTCTCGCACGTGTTTTTCACGCGACTAGCCTGCGGGATGCATCCTCTCGCACGTGTTTTTCACTCGACTAGCCAGCGGGATGCATCCTCTCGCACGTGTTTTTACTCGACTAGCCTGCGGGACGCATCCTCTCGCACGTGTTTTTGCTCGACTAGCCTGCGGGATGCATCCTCTCGCACGTGATTTTCACTCGACTAGCCTGCGGGATGCATCCTCTCGCACGTGTTTTTGCTCGACTAGCCTGCGGGATGCATCCTCTCGCACGTGTTTTTACTCGACTAACCTGCGGGACGCATCCTCTCGCACGTGTTTTTACTCGACTAGCCTGCGGGATGCATCCTCTCGCACGTGTTTTTACTCGACTAGCCTGCGGGAAGCATCCTCTCGCACGTGTTTTTACTCGACCAGCCTGCGGGATGCATCCTCTCGCACGTGTATTTACACGACTAGCCTGCGGGATGCATCCTCTCGCACGTGTTTTTGCTCGACTAGCCTGCGGGATGCAACCTCTCGCACGTGTTTTTCACTCGACTAGCCTGCGGGATGCATCCTCTCGCACGTGTTTCTACTCGACTAGCCTGCGGGATGCATCCTTTCGCACGTGTTTTTACTCGACTAGCCTGCGGGACGCATCCTCTCGCACGTGTTATTCACTCGACTAGCCTGCGGGACGCATCCTCTCGCACGTGTTTTTACTCGACTAGCCTGCGGGATGCATCCTCTCGCACGTGTTTTTCACGCGACTAGCCTGCGGGATGCATCCTCTCGCACGTGTTTTTCACTCGTCTAGCCAGCGGGATGCATCCTCTCGCACGTGTGTTTACTCGACTAGCCTGCGGGATGCATCCTCTCGCACGTGTTTTTACTCGACTAGCCTGCGGTATGCATCCTCTCGCACGTGTTTTTCACGCGACTAGCCTGCGGGATGCATCCTCTCGCACGTGTTTTTCACTCGACTAGCCAGCGGGATGCATCCTCTCGCACGTGTTTTTACTCGACTAGCCTGCGGGACGCATCCTCTCGCACGTGTTTTTCACTCGACTAGCCTGCGGGATGCATCCTCTGGCACGTGTTTTTCACTCGACTAGCCTGCGGGATGCATCCTCTCGCACGTGTTTTTACTCGACTAGCCTGCGGGATGCATCCTCTCGCACGTGTTTTTACTCGACTAGCCTGCGGTATGCATCCTCTCGCACGTGTTTTTCACGCGACTAGCCTGCGGGATGCATCCTCTCGCACGTGTTTTTCACTCGACTAGCCAGCGGAATGCATCCTCTCGCACGTGTTTTTACTCGACTAGCCTGCGGGACGCATCCTCTCGCACGTGTTTTTACTCGACTAGCCTGCGGGACGCATCCTCTCGCACGTGTTTTTACTCGACTAGCCTGCGGGATGCATCCTCTCGCACGTGTTTTTACTCGACTAGCCTGCGGGAAGCATCCTCTCGCACGTGTTTTTACTCGACTAGCCTGCGGGATGCATCCTCTCGCACGTGTATTTACACGACTAGCCTGCGGGATGCATCCTCTCGCACGTGTTTTTACTCGACTAGCCTGCGGGATGCATCATCTCGCACGTGTTTTTACTCGACTAGCCGGCGGGAAGCATCCTCTCGCACGTGTTTTTACTCGACTAGCCTGCGGTATGCATCCTCTCGCACGTGTATTTACACGACTAGCCTGCGGGATGCATCCTCTCGCACGTGTTTTTACTCGACTAGCCTGCGGGACGCATCCTCTCGCACGTGTTTGTACTCGACTAGCCTGCGGGACGCATCCTCTCGCACGTGTTTTTGCTCGACTAGCCTGCGGGACGCATCCTCTCGCACGTGTTTTTCACTCGACTAGCCTGCGGGATGCATCCTCTCGCACGTGTTTTTACTCGACTAGCCTGCGGGATGCATCCTCTCGCACGTGTTTTTGCTCGACTAGCCTGCGGGATGCATCCTCTCGCACGTGTTTTTACTCGACTAGCCTGCGGGATGCATCCTCTCGCACGTGTTTTTACTCGACTAGCCTGCGGGAGGCGTCCTCTCGCACGTGTTTTTACTCGACTAACCTGCGGGACGCATCCTCTCGCACGTGTTTTTACTCGACTAGCCTGCGGGATGCATCCTCTCGCACGTGTTTTTACTCGACTAGCCTGCGGGATGCATCCTCTCGCACGCGTTTTTACTCGACTAGCCTGCGGGATGCATCCTCTCGCACGTGTTTTTACTCGACTAGCCTGCGGGATGCATCCTCTCGCACGTGTTTTTACTCGACTAGCCTGCGGGATGCATCCTCTCGCACGTGTTTTTACTCGACTAGCCTGCGGGATGCATCCTCTCGCAAGTGTTTTTACTCGACTAGCCTGCGGGATGCACCTCTCGCACGCGTTTTTACTCGACTAGCCTGCGGGATGCATCCTCTCGCACGTGTTTTTGCTCGACTAGCCTGCGGGACGCATCCTCTCGCACGTGTTTTTCACTCGACTAGCCTGCGGGATGCATCCTCTCGCACGTGTTTTTCACTCGACTAGCCTGCGGGATGCATCCTCTCGCACGTGTTTTTGCTGGACTAGCCTGCGGGATGCATCCTCTCGCACGTGTTTTTACTCGACTAACCTGCGGGACGCATCCTCTCGCACGTGTTTTTACTCGACTAGCCTGCGGGATGCATCCTCTCGCACGTGTTTTTACTCGACTAGCCTGCGGGATGCATCCTCTCGCACGTGTTTTTACTCGACTAGCCTGCGGGAAGCATCCTCTCGCACGTGTTTTTACTCGACCAGCCTGCGGGATGCATCCTCTCGCACGTGTATTTGCACGACTAGCCTGCGGGATGCATCCACTCGCACGTGTTTTTGCTCGACTAGCCTGCGGGATGCAACCTCTCGCACGTGTTTTTCACTCGACTAGCCTGCGGGATGCATCCTCTCGCACGTGTTTCTACTCGAGTAGCCTGCGGGATGCATCCTTTCGCACGTGTTTTTACTCGACTAGCCTGCGGGACGCATCCTCTCGCACGTGTTTTTGCTCGACTAGCCTGCGGGACGCATCCTCTCGCACGTGTTTTTCACTCGACTTGCCTACGGGATGCATCCTCTCGCACGTGTTTTTACTCGACAGGCCTGCGGGATGCATCCTCTGGCACGTGTTTTTCACTCGACTAGCCTGCGGGATGCATCCTCTCGCACGTATTTTTACTCGACTAGCCTGCGGGATGCATCCTCTCGCACGTGTTTTTACTCGACTGGCCTGCGGGATGCATCCTCTGGCACGTGTTTTTCACTCGACTAGCCTGCGGGATGCATCCTCTCTCACGTGTTTTTACTCGACTAGCCTGCGGGACGCATCCTCTCGCACGTGTTTTTACTCGACTAGCCTGCGGGAGGCGTCCTCTCGCACGTGTTTTTACTCGACTAGCCTGCGGGATGCATCCTCTCGCACGTGTTTTTACTCGACTAGCCTGCGGTATGCATCCTCTCGCACGTGTTTTTCACGCGACTAGCCTGCGGGATGCATCCTCTCGCACGTGTTTTTCACTCGACTAGCCAGCGGGATGCATCCTCTCGCACGTGTTTTTACTCGACTAGCCTGCGGGACGCATCCTCTCGCACGTGTTTTTGCTCGACTAGCCTGCGGGATGCATCCTCTCGCACGTGTTTTTCACTCGACTAGCCTGCGGGATGCATCCTCTCGCACGTGTTTTTGCTCGACTAGCCTGCGGGATGCATCCTCTCGCACGTGTTTTTACTCGACTAACCTGCGGGACGCATCCTCTCGCACGTGTTTTTACTCGACTAGCCTGCGGGATGCATCCTCTCGCACGTGTTTTTACTCGACTAGCCTGCGGGATGCATCCTCTCGCACGTGTTTTTACTCGACTAGCCTGCGGGAAGCATCCTCTCGCACGTGTTTTTACTCGACCAGCCTGCGGGATGCATCCTCTCGCACGTGTATTTACACGACTAGCCTGCGGGATGCATCCTCTCGCACGTGTTTTTGCTCGACTAGCCTGCGGGATGCAACCTCTCGCACGTGTTTTTCACTCGACTAGCCTGCGGGATGCATCCTCTCGCACGTGTTTCTACTCGACTAGCCTGCGGGATGCATCCTTTCGCACGTGTTTTTACTCGACTAGCCTGCGGGACGCATCCTCTCGCAAGTGTTTTTGCTCGACTAGCCTGCGGGACGCATCCTCTCGCACGTGTTTTTACTCGACTAGCCTGCGGGATGCATCCTCTCGCACGTGTTTTTCACGCGACTAGCCTGCGGGATGCATCCTCTCGCACGTGTTTTTCACTCGACTAGCCAGCGGGATGCATCCTCTCGCACGTGTGTTTACTCGACTAGCCTGCGGGATGCATCCTCTCGCACGTGTTTTTACTCGACTAGCCTGCGGGACGCATCCTCTCGCACGTGTTTTTACTCGACTAGCCTGCGGGATGCATCCTCTCGCACGTGTTTTTACTCGACTAGCCTGCGGGATGCATCCTCTCGCACGTGTTTTTCACTCGACTAGCCTGCGGGATGCATCCTCTCGAACGTGTTTTTACTCGACTGGCCTGCGGGAGGCGTCCTCTCGCACGTGTTTTTACTCGACTAGCCTGCGGGATGCATCCTCTCGCACGTGTTTTTACTCGACTAGCCTGCGGGACGCATCCTCTCGCACGTGTTATTCACGCGACTAACCTGCGGGATGCATCCTCTCGCACGTGTTTTTACTCGATTAGCCTGCGGGATGCATCCTCTCGCACGTGTTTTTGCTCTACTAGCCTTGCGGGATGCATCCTCTGGCACGTGTTTTTCACTCGACTAGCCTGCGGGATGCATCCTCTCGCACGTGTTTTTACTCGACTAGCCTGCGGGATGCATCCTCTCGCACGTGTTTTTACTCGACTAGCCTGCGGTATGCATCCTCTCGCACGTGTTTTTCACGCGACTAGCCTGCGGGATGCATCCTCTCGCACGTGTTTTTCACTCGACTAGCCAGCGGGATGCATCCTCTCGCACGTGTTTTTACTCGACTAGCCTGCGGGACGCATCCTCTCGCACGTGTTTTTACTCGACTAGCCTGCGGGACGCATCCTCTCGCACGTGTTTTTACTCGACTAGCCTGCGGGATGCATCCTCTCGCACGTGTTTTTACTCGACTAGCCTGCGGGAAGCATCCTCTCGCACGTGTTTTTACTCGACTAGCCTGCGGGATGCATCCTCTCGCACGTGTATTTACACGACTAGCCTGCGGGATGCATCCTCTCGCACGTGTTTTTACTCGACTAGCCTGCGGGATGCATCATCTCGCACGTGTTTTTACTCGACTAGCCTGCGGGAAGCATCCTCTCGCACGTGTTTTTACTCGACTAGCCTGCGGTATGCATCCTCTCGCACGTGTATTTACACGACTAGCCTGCGGGATGCATCCTCTCGCACGTGTTTTTACTCGACTAGCCTGCGGGACGCATCCTCTCGCACGTGTTTGTACTCGACTAGCCTGCGGGACGCATCCTCTCGCACGTGTTTTTGCTCGACTAGCCTGCGGGACGCATCCTCTCGCACGTGTTTTTCACTCGACTAGCCTGCGGGATGCATCCTCTCGCACGTGTTTTTACTCGACTAGCCTGCGGGATGCATCCTCTCGCACGTGTTTTTGCTCGACTAGCCTGCGGGATGCATCCTCTCGCACGTGTTTTTACTCGACTAGCCTGCGGGATGCATCCTCTCGCACGTGTTTTTACTCGACTAGCCTGCGGGAGGCGTCCTCTCGCACGTGTTTTTACTCGACTAACCTGCGGGACGCATCCTCTCGCACGTGTTTTTACTCGACTAGCCTGCGGGATGCATCCTCTCGCACGTGTTTTTACTCGACTAGCCTGCGGGATGCATCCTCTCGCACGCGTTTTTACTCGACTAGCCTGCGGGAGGCGTCCTCTCGCACGTGTTTTTACTCGACTAGCCTGCGGGATGCGTCCTCTCGCACGTGTTTTTACTCGACTAGCCTGCGGGATGCATCCTCTCGCACGTGTTTTTACTCGACTAGCCTGCGGGATGCATCCTCTCGCAAGTGTTTTTACTCGACTAGCCTGCGGGATGCATCCTCTCGCACGCGTTTTTACTCGACTAGCCTGCGGGATGCATCCTCTCGCACGTGTTTTTGCTCGACTAGCCTGCGGGACGCATCCTCTCGCACGTGTTTTTCACTCGACTAGCCTGCGGGATGCATCCTCTCGCACGTGTTTTTCACTCGACTAGCCTGCGGGATGCATCCTCTCGCACGTGTTTTTGCTGGACTAGCCTGCGGGATGCATCCTCTCGCACGTGTTTTTACTCGACTAACCTGCGGGACGCATCCTCTCGCACGTGTTTTTACTCGACTAGCCTGCGGGATGCATCCTCTCGCACGTGTTTTTACTCGACTAGCCTGCGGGATGCATCCTCTCGCACGTGTTTTTACTCGACTAGCCTGCGGGAAGCATCCTCTCGCACGTGTTTTTACTCGACCAGCCTGCGGGATGCATCCTCTCGCACGTGTATTTGCACGACTAGCCTGCGGGATGCATCCACTCGCACGTGTTTTTGCTCGACTAGCCTGCGGGATGCAACCTCTCGCACGTGTTTTTCACTCGACTAGCCTGCGGGATGCATCCTCTCGCACGTGTTTCTACTCGAGTAGCCTGCGGGATGCATCCTTTCGCACGTGTTTTTACTCGACTAGCCTGCGGGACGCATCCTCTCGCACGTGTTTTTGCTCGACTAGCCTGCGGGATGCATCCTCTCGCACGTGTTTTTCACGCGACTAGCCTGCGGGATGCATCCTCTCGCACGTGTTTTTCACTCGACTAGCCAGCGGGATGCATCCTCTCGCACGTGTGTTTACTCGACTAGCCTGCGGGATGCATCCTCTCGCACGTGTTTTTACTCGACTAGCCTGCGGGACGCATCCTCTCGCACGTGTTTTTACTCGACTAGCCTGCGGGATGCATCCTCTCGCACGTGTTTTTACTCGACTAGCCTGCGGGATGCATCCTCTCGCACGTGTTTTTCACTCGACTAGCCTGCGGGATGCATCCTCTCGCACGTGTTTTTCACTCGACTAGCCTGCGGGATGCATCCTCTCGCACGTGTTTTTGCTGGACTAGCCTGCGGGATGCATCCTCTCGCACGTGTTTTTACTCGACTAACCTGCGGGACGCATCCTCTCGCACGTGTTTTTACTCGACTAGCCTGCGGGATGCATCCTCTCGCACGTGTTTTTACTCGACTAGCCTGCGGGATGCATCCTCTCGCACGTGTTTTTACTCGACTAGCCTGCGGGAAGCATCCTCTCGCACGTGTTTTTACTCGACCAGCCTGCGGGATGCATCCTCTCGCACGTGTATTTGCACGACTAGCCTGCGGGATGCATCCACTCGCACGTGTTTTTGCTCGACTAGCCTGCGGGATGCAACCTCTCGCACGTGTTTTTCACTCGACTAGCCTGCGGGATGCATCCTCTCGCACGTGTTTCTACTCGAGTAGCCTGCGGGATGCATCCTTTCGCACGTGTTTTTACTCGACTAGCCTGCGGGACGCATCCTCTCGCACGTGTTTTTGCTCGACTAGCCTGCGGGACGCATCCTCTCGCACGTGTTTTTCACTCGACTTGCCTACGGGATGCATCCTCTCGCACGTGTTTTTACTCGACAGGCCTGCGGGATGCATCCTCTGGCACGTGTTTTTCACTCGACTAGCCTGCGGGATGCATCCTCTCGCACGTATTTTTACTCGACTAGCCTGCGGGATGCATCCTCTCGCACGTGTTTTTACTCGACTGGCCTGCGGGATGCATCCTCTGGCACGTGTTTTTCACTCGACTAGCCTGCGGGATGCATCCTCTCTCACGTGTTTTTACTCGACTAGCCTGCGGGACGCATCCTCTCGCACGTGTTTTTACTCGACTAGCCTGCGGGAGGCGTCCTCTCGCACGTGTTTTTACTCGACTAGCCTGCGGGATGCATCCTCTCGCACGTGTTTTTACTCGACTAGCCTGCGGTATGCATCCTCTCGCACGTGTTTTTCACGCGACTAGCCTGCGGGATGCATCCTCTCGCACGTGTTTTTCACTCGACTAGCCAGCGGGATGCATCCTCTCGCACGTGTTTTTACTCGACTAGCCTGCGGGACGCATCCTCTCGCACGTGTTTTTGCTCGACTAGCCTGCGGGATGCATCCTCTCGCACGTGTTTTTCACTCGACTAGCCTGCGGGATGCATCCTCTCGCACGTGTTTTTGCTCGACTAGCCTGCGGGATGCATCCTCTCGCACGTGTTTTTACTCGACTAACCTGCGGGACGCATCCTCTCGCACGTGTTTTTACTCGACTAGCCTGCGGGATGCATCCTCTCGCACGTGTTTTTACTCGACTAGCCTGCGGGATGCATCCTCTCGCACGTGTTTTTACTCGACTAGCCTGCGGGAAGCATCCTCTCGCACGTGTTTTTACTCGACCAGCCTGCGGGATGCATCCTCTCGCACGTGTATTTACACGACTAGCCTGCGGGATGCATCCTCTCGCACGTGTTTTTGCTCGACTAGCCTGCGGGATGCAACCTCTCGCACGTGTTTTTCACTCGACTAGCCTGCGGGATGCATCCTCTCGCACGTGTTTCTACTCGACTAGCCTGCGGGATGCATCCTTTCGCACGTGTTTTTACTCGACTAGCCTGCGGGACGCATCCTCTCGCAAGTGTTTTTGCTCGACTAGCCTGCGGGACGCATCCTCTCGCACGTGTTTTTACTCGACTAGCCTGCGGGATGCATCCTCTCGCACGTGTTTTTCACGCGACTAGCCTGCGGGATGCATCCTCTCGCACGTGTTTTTCACTCGACTAGCCAGCGGGATGCATCCTCTCGCACGTGTGTTTACTCGACTAGCCTGCGGGATGCATCCTCTCGCACGTGTTTTTACTCGACTAGCCTGCGGGACGCATCCTCTCGCACGTGTTTTTACTCGACTAGCCTGCGGGATGCATCCTCTCGCACGTGTTTTTACTCGACTAGCCTGCGGGATGCATCCTCTCGCACGTGTTTTTCACTCGACTAGCCTGCGGGATGCATCCTCTCGAACGTGTTTTTACTCGACTGGCCTGCGGGAGGCGTCCTCTCGCACGTGTTTTTACTCGACTAGCCTGCGGGATGCATCCTCTCGCACGTGTTTTTACTCGACTAGCCTGCGGGACGCATCCTCTCGCACGTGTTATTCACGCGACTAACCTGCGGGATGCATCCTCTCGCACGTGTTTTTACTCGATTAGCCTGCGGGATGCATCCTCTCGCACGTGTTTTTGCTCTACTAGCCTTGCGGGATGCATCCTCTGGCACGTGTTTTTCACTCGACTAGCCTGCGGGATGCATCCTCTCGCACGTGTTTTTACTCGACTAGCCTGCGGGATGCATCCTCTCGCACGTGTTTTTACTCGACTAGCCTGCGGTATGCATCCTCTCGCACGTGTTTTTCACGCGACTAGCCTGCGGGATGCATCCTCTCGCACGTGTTTTTCACTCGACTAGCCAGCGGGATGCATCCTCTCGCACGTGTTTTTACTCGACTAGCCTGCGGGACGCATCCTCTCGCACGTGTTTTTACTCGACTAGCCTGCGGGACGCATCCTCTCGCACGTGTTTTTACTCGACTAGCCTGCGGGATGCATCCTCTCGCACGTGTTTTTACTCGACTAGCCTGCGGGAAGCATCCTCTCGCACGTGTTTTTACTCGACTAGCCTGCGGGATGCATCCTCTCGCACGTGTATTTACACGACTAGCCTGCGGGATGCATCCTCTCGCACGTGTTTTTACTCGACTAGCCTGCGGGATGCATCATCTCGCACGTGTTTTTACTCGACTAGCCTGCGGGAAGCATCCTCTCGCACGTGTTTTTACTCGACTAGCCTGCGGTATGCATCCTCTCGCACGTGTATTTACACGACTAGCCTGCGGGATGCATCCTCTCGCACGTGTTTTTACTCGACTAGCCTGCGGGACGCATCCTCTCGCACGTGTTTGTACTCGACTAGCCTGCGGGACGCATCCTCTCGCACGTGTTTTTGCTCGACTAGCCTGCGGGACGCATCCTCTCGCACGTGTTTTTCACTCGACTAGCCTGCGGGATGCATCCTCTCGCACGTGTTTTTACTCGACTAGCCTGCGGGATGCATCCTCTCGCACGTGTTTTTGCTCGACTAGCCTGCGGGATGCATCCTCTCGCACGTGTTTTTACTCGACTAGCCTGCGGGATGCATCCTCTCGCACGTGTTTTTACTCGACTAGCCTGCGGGAGGCGTCCTCTCGCACGTGTTTTTACTCGACTAACCTGCGGGACGCATCCTCTCGCACGTGTTTTTACTCGACTAGCCTGCGGGATGCATCCTCTCGCACGTGTTTTTACTCGACTAGCCTGCGGGATGCATCCTCTCGCACGCGTTTTTACTCGACTAGCCTGCGGGAGGCGTCCTCTCGCACGTGTTTTTACTCGACTAGCCTGCGGGATGCGTCCTCTCGCACGTGTTTTTACTCGACTAGCCTGCGGGATGCATCCTCTCGCACGTGTTTTTACTCGACTAGCCTGCGGGATGCATCCTCTCGCAAGTGTTTTTACTCGACTAGCCTGCGGGATGCATCCTCTCGCACGCGTTTTTACTCGACTAGCCTGCGGGATGCATCCTCTCGCACGTGTTTTTGCTCGACTAGCCTGCGGGACGCATCCTCTCGCACGTGTTTTTCACTCGACTAGCCTGCGGGATGCATCCTCTCGCACGTGTTTTTCACTCGACTAGCCTGCGGGATGCATCCTCTCGCACGTGTTTTTGCTGGACTAGCCTGCGGGATGCATCCTCTCGCACGTGTTTTTACTCGACTAACCTGCGGGACGCATCCTCTCGCACGTGTTTTTACTCGACTAGCCTGCGGGATGCATCCTCTCGCACGTGTTTTTACTCGACTAGCCTGCGGGATGCATCCTCTCGCACGTGTTTTTACTCGACTAGCCTGCGGGAAGCATCCTCTCGCACGTGTTTTTACTCGACCAGCCTGCGGGATGCATCCTCTCGCACGTGTATTTGCACGACTAGCCTGCGGGATGCATCCACTCGCACGTGTTTTTGCTCGACTAGCCTGCGGGATGCAACCTCTCGCACGTGTTTTTCACTCGACTAGCCTGCGGGATGCATCCTCTCGCACGTGTTTCTACTCGAGTAGCCTGCGGGATGCATCCTTTCGCACGTGTTTTTACTCGACTAGCCTGCGGGACGCATCCTCTCGCACGTGTTTTTGCTCGACTAGCCTGCGGGACGCATCCTCTCGCACGTGTTTTTCACTCGACTTGCCTACGGGATGCATCCTCTCGCACGTGTTTTTACTCGACAGGCCTGCGGGATGCATCCTCTGGCACGTGTTTTTCACTCGACTAGCCTGCGGGATGCATCCTCTCGCACGTATTTTTACTCGACTAGCCTGCGGGATGCATCCTCTGGCACGTGTTTTTCACTCGACTAGCCTGCGGGATGCATCCTCTCTCACGTGTTTTTACTCGACTAGCCTGCGGGACGCATCCTCTCGCACGTGTTTTTACTCGACTAGCCTGCGGGAGGCGTCCTCTCGCACGTGTTTTTACTCGACTAGCCTGCGGGATGCATCCTCTCGCACGTGTTTTTACTCGACTAGCCTGCGGGAGGCGTCCTCTCGCACGTGTTTTTACTCGACTAACCTGCGGGACGCATCCTCTCGCACGTGTTTTTACTCGACTAGCCTGCGGGATGCATCCTCTCGCACGTGTTTTTACTCGACTAGCCTGCGGGATGCATCCCCTCGCACGCGTTTTTACTCGACTAGCCTGCGGGATGCATCCTCTCGCACGTGTTTTTACTCGACTAGCCTGCGGGATGCATCCTCTCGCACGTGTTTTTACTCGACTAGCCTGCGGGATGCATCCTCTCGCACGTGTTTTTACTCGACTAGCCTGCGGGATGCATCCTCTCGCAAGTGTTTTTACTCGACTAGCCTGCGGGATGCATCCTCTCGCACGCGTTTTTACTCGACTAGCCTGCGGGATGCATCCTCTCGCACGTGTTTTTGCTCGACTAGCCTGCGGGACGCATCCTCTCGCACGTGTTTTTCACTCGACTAGCCTGCGGGATGCATCCTCTCGCACGTGTTTTTGCTGGACTAGCCTGCGGGATGCATCCTCTCGCACGTGTTTTTACTCGACTAACCTGCGGGACGCATCCTCTCGCACGTGTTTTTACTCGACTAGCCTGCGGGATGCATCCTCTCGCACGTGTTTTTACTCGACTAGCCTGCGGGATGCATCCTCTCGCACGTATTTTTACTCGACTAGCCTGCGGGAAGCATCCTCTCGCACGTGTTTTTACTCGACCAGCCTGCGGGATGCATCCTCTCGCACGTGTATTTGCACGACTAGCCTGCGGGATGCATCCACTCGCACGTGTTTTTGCTCGACTAGCCTGCGGGATGCAACCTCTCGCACGTGTTTTTCACTCGACTAGCCTGCGGGATGCATCCTCTCGCACGTGTTTCTACTCGAGTAGCCTGCGGGATGCATCCTTTCGCACGTGTTTTTACTCGACTAGCCTGCGGGACGCATCCTCTCGCACGTGTTTTTGCTCGACTAGCCTGCGGGACGCATCCTCTCGCACGTGTTTTTCACTCGACTTGCCTACGGGATGCATCCTCTCGCACGTGTTTTTACTCGACAGGCCTGCGGGATGCATCCTCTGGCACGTGTTTTTCACTCGACTAGCCTGCGGGATGCATCCTCTCGCACGTATTTTTACTCGACTAGCCTGCGGGATGCATCCTCTCGCACGTGTTTTTACTCGACTGGCCTGCGGGATGCATCCTCTGGCACGTGTTTTTCACTCGACTAGCCTGCGGGATGCATCCTCTCTCACGTGTTTTTACTCGACTAGCCTGCGGGACGCATCCTCTCGCACGTGTTTTTACTCGACTAGCCTGCGGGAGGCGTCCTCTCGCACGTGTTTTTACTCGACTAGCCTGCGGGATGCATCCTCTCGCACGTGTTTTTACTCGACTAGCCTGCGGTATGCATCCTCTCGCACGTGTTTTTCACGCGACTAGCCTGCGGGATGCATCCTCTCGCACGTGTTTTTCACTCGACTAGCCAGCGGGATGCATCCTCTCGCACGTGTTTTTACTCGACTAGCCTGCGGGACGCATCCTCTCGCACGTGTTTTTGCTCGACTAGCCTGCGGGATGCATCCTCTCGCACGTGTTTTTCACTCGACTAGCCTGCGGGATGCATCCTCTCGCACGTGTTTTTGCTCGACTAGCCTGCGGGATGCATCCTCTCGCACGTGTTTTTACTCGACTAACCTGCGGGACGCATCCTCTCGCACGTGTTTTTACTCGACTAGCCTGCGGGATGCATCCTCTCGCACGTGTTTTTACTCGACTAGCCTGCGGGATGCATCCTCTCGCACGTGTTTTTACTCGACTAGCCTGCGGGAAGCATCCTCTCGCACGTGTTTTTACTCGACCAGCCTGCGGGATGCATCCTCTCGCACGTGTATTTACACGACTAGCCTGCGGGATGCATCCTCTCGCACGTGTTTTTGCTCGACTAGCCTGCGGGATGCAACCTCTCGCACGTGTTTTTCACTCGACTAGCCTGCGGGATGCATCCTCTCGCACGTGTTTCTACTCGACTAGCCTGCGGGATGCATCCTTTCGCACGTGTTTTTACTCGACTAGCCTGCGGGACGCATCCTCTCGCAAGTGTTTTTGCTCGACTAGCCTGCGGGACGCATCCTCTCGCACGTGTTTTTACTCGACTAGCCAGCGGGATGCATCCTCTCGCACGTGTTTTTCACGCGACTAGCCTGCGGGATGCATCCTCTCGCACGTGTTTTTCACTCGACTAGCCAGCGGGATGCATCCTCTCGCACGTGTGTTTACTCGACTAGCCTGCGGGATGCATCCTCTCGCACGTGTTTTTACTCGACTAGCCTGCGGGACGCATCCTCTCGCACGTGTTTTTACTCGACTAGCCTGCGGGATGCATCCTCTCGCACGTGTTTTTACTCGACTAGCCTGCGGGATGCATCCTCTCGCACGTGTTTTTCACTCGACTAGCCTGCGGGATGCATCCTCTCGAACGTGTTTTTACTCGACTGGCCTGCGGGAGGCGTCCTCTCGCACGTGTTTTTACTCGACTAGCCTGCGGGATGCATCCTCTCGCACGTGTTTTTACTCGACTAGCCTGCGGGACGCATCCTCTCGCACGTGTTATTCACTCGACTAACCTGCGGGATGCATCCTCTCGCACGTGTTTTTACTCGACTAGCCTGCGGGATGCATCCTCTCGCACGTGTTTTTGCTCTACTAGCCTTGCGGGATGCATCCTCTGGCACGTGTTTTTCACTCGACTAGCCTGCGGGATGCATCCTCTCGCACGTGTTTTTACTCGACTAGCCTGCGGGATGCATCCTCTCGCACGTGTTTTTACTCGACTAGCCTGCGGTATGCATCCTCTCGCACGTGTTTTTCACGCGACTAGCCTGCGGGATGCATCCTCTCGCACGTGTTTTTCACTCGACTAGCCAGCGGGATGCATCCTCTCGCACGTGTTTTTACTCGACTAGCCTGCGGGACGCATCCTCTCGCACGTGTTTTTACTCGACTAGCCTGCGGGACGCATCCTCTCGCACGTGTTTTTACTCGACTAGCCTGCGGGATGCATCCTCTCGCACGTGTTTTTACTCGACTAGCCTGCGGGAAGCATCCTCTCGCACGTGTTTTTACTCGACTAGCCTGCGGGATGCATCCTCTCGCACGTGTATTTACACGACTAGCCTGCGGGAAGCATCCTCTCGCACGTGTTTTTACTCGACTAGCCTGCGGTATGCATCCTCTCGCACGTGTATTTACACGACTAGCCTGCGGGATGCATCCTCTCGCACGTGTTTTTACTCGACTAGCCTGCGGGACGCATCCTCTCGCACGTGTTTGTACTCGACTAGCCTGCGGGACGCATCCTCTCGCACGTGTTTTTGCTCGACTAGCCTGCGGGACGCATCCTCTCGCACGTGTTTTTCACTCGACTAGCCTGCGAGATGCATCCTCTCGCACGTGTTTTTACTCGACTAGCCTGCGGGATGCATCCTCTCGCACGTGTTTTTGCTCGACTAGCCTGCGGGATGCATCCTCTCGCACGTGTTTTTACTCGACTAGCCTGCGGGATGCATCCTCTCGCACGTGTTTTTACTCGACTAGCCTGCGGGAGGCGTCCTCTCGCACGTGTTTTTACTCGACTAACCTGCGGGACGCATCCTCTCGCACGTGTTTTTACTCGACTAGCCTGCGGGATGCATCCTCTCGCACGTGTTTTTACTCGACTAGCCTGCGGGATGCATCCTCTCGCACGCGTTTTTACTCGACTAGCCTGCGGGATGCATCCTCTCGCACGTGTTTTTACTCGACTAGCCTGCGGGATGCGTCCTCTCGCACGTGTTTTTACTCGACTAGCCTGCGGGATGCATCCTCTCGCACGTGTTTTTACTCGACTAGCCTGCGGGATGCATCCTCTCGCAAGTGTTTTTACTCGACTAGCCTGCGGGATGCATCCTCTCGCACGCGTTTTTACTCGACTAGCCTGCGGGATGCATCCTCTCGCACGTGTTTTTGCTCGACTAGCCTGCGGGACGCATCCTCTCGCACGTGTTTTTCACTCGACTAGCCTGCGGGATGCATCCTCTCGCACGTGTTTTTCACTCGACTAGCCTGCGGGATGCATCCTCTCGCACGTGTTTTTGCTGGACTAGCCTGCGGGATGCATCCTCTCGCACGTGTTTTTACTCGACTAACCTGCGGGACGCATCCTCTCGCACGTGTTTTTACTCGACTAGCCTGCGGGATGCATCCTCTCGCACGTGTTTTTACTCGACTAGCCTGCGGGATGCATCCTCTCGCACGTGTTTTTACTCGACTAGCCTGCGGGAAGCATCCTCTCGCACGTGTTTTTACTCGACCAGCCTGCGGGATGCATCCTCTCGCACGTGTATTTGCACGACTAGCCTGCGGGATGCATCCACTCGCACGTGTTTTTGCTCGACTAGCCTGCGGGATGCAACCTCTCGCACGTGTTTTTCACTCGACTAGCCTGCGGGATGCATCCTCTCGCACGTGTTTCTACTCGAGTAGCCTGCGGGATGCATCCTTTCGCACGTGTTTTTACTCGACTAGCCTGCGGGACGCATCCTCTCGCACGTGTTTTTGCTCGACTAGCCTGCGGGACGCATCCTCTCGCACGTGTTTTTCACTCGACTTGCCTACGGGATGCATCCTCTCGCACGTGTTTTTACTCGACAGGCCTGCGGGATGCATCCTCTGGCACGTGTTTTTCACTCGACTAGCCTGCGGGATGCATCCTCTCGCACGTATTTTTACTCGACTAGCCTGCGGGATGCATCCTCTCGCACGTGTTTTTACTCGACTGGCCTGCGGGATGCATCCTCTGGCACGTGTTTTTCACTCGACTAGCCTGCGGGATGCATCCTCTCTCACGTGTTTTTACTCGACTAGCCTGCGGGACGCATCCTCTCGCACGTGTTTTTACTCGACTAGCCTGCGGGAGGCGTCCTCTCGCACGTGTTTTTACTCGACTAGCCTGCGGGATGCATCCTCTCGCACGTGTTTTTACTCGACTAGCCTGCGGGATGCATCCTCTCGCACGTGTTTTTACTCGACAGGCCTGCGGGATGCATCCTCTGGCACGTGTTTTTCACTCGACTAGCCTGCGGGATGCATCCTCTCGCACGTATTTTTACTCGACTAGCCTGCGGGATGCATCCTCTCGCACGTGTTTTTACTCGACTGGCCTGCGGGATGCATCCTCTGGCACGTGTTTTTCACTCGACTAGCCTGCGGGATGCATCCTCTCTCACGTGTTTTTACTCGACTAGCCTGCGGGACGCATCCTCTCGCACGTGTTTTCACTCGACTAGCCTGCGGGAGGCGTCCTCTCGCACGTGTTTTTACTCGACTAGCCTGCGGGATGCATCCTCTCGCACGTGTTTTTGCTCGACTAGCCTGCGGGATGCAACCTCTCGCACGTGTTTTTCACTCGACTAGCCTGCGGTATGCATCCTCTCGCACGTGTTTTTCACCTGACTAGCCTGCGGGATGCATCCTCTCGCACGTGTTTTTCACTCGACTAGCCAGCGGGATGCATCCTCTCGCACGTGTTTTTACTCGACTAGCCTGCGGGACGCATCCTCTCGCACGTGTTTTTACTCGACTAGCCTGCGGGACGCATCCTCTCGCACGTGTTTTTCACTCGACTTGCCTACGGGATGCATCCTCTCGCACGTGTTTTTACTCGACTAGCCTGCGGGAGGCGTCCTCTCGCACGTGTTTTTACTCGACTAGCCTGCGGGATGCATCCTCTCGCACGTGTTTTTCACTCGACTAGCCTGCGGGATGCATCCTCTCGCACGTGTTTTTACTCGACTAGCCTGCGGGATGCATCCTCCCGCACGTGTTTTTACTCGACTAGCCTGCGGGATGCATCCTCTCGCACGTGTTTTTCACTCGACTAGCCTGCGGGATGCATCCTCTCGCACGTGTTTTTACTCGACTAGCCTGCGGGATGCATCCTCCCGCACGTGTTTTTGCTCGACTAGCCTGCGGGATGCAACCTCTCGCACGTGTTTTTCACTCGACTAGCCTGCGGGATGCATCCTCTCGCACGTGTTTCTACTCGACTAGCCTACGGGATGCATCCTATCGCAAGTGTTTTTACTCGACTAGCCTGCGGGATGCATCCTCTCGCACGTGTTTTTACTCGACTGGCCTGCGGGAGGCGTCCTCTCGCACGTGTTTTTACTCGACTAGCCTGCGGGATGCATCCTCTCGCACGTGTTTTTACTCGGCTAGCCTGCGGGACGCATCCTCTCGCACGTGTTTTTCACTCGACTAGCCTGCGGGATGCATCCTCTCGCACGTGTTTTTACTCGACTAGCCTGCGGGATGCATCCTCTCGCACGTGTTTTTGCTCTACTAGCCTTGCGGGATGCATCCTCTGGCACGTGTTTTTCACTCGACTAGCCTGCGGGATGCATCCTCTCGCACGTGTTTTTACTCGACTAGCCTGCGGGATGCATCCTCTCGCACGTGTTTTTACTCGACTAGCCTGCGGGACGCATCCTCTCGCACGTGTTTTTACTCGACTAGCCTGCGGGATGCATCCTCTCGCACGTGTTTTTACTCGACTAGCCTGCGGGAAGCATCCTCTCGCACGTGTTTTTACTCGACTAGCCTGCGGGATGCATCCTCTCGCATGTGTATTTACACGACTAGCCTGCGGGATGCATCCTCTCGCACGTGTTTTTACTCGACTAGCCTGCGGGACGCATCCTCTCGCACGTGTTTTTACTCGACTAGCCTGCGGGATGCATCCTCTCGCACGTGTTTTTACTCGACTAGCCTGCGGGATGCATCCTCTCGCACGTGTTTTTACTCGACTAGCCTGCGGGATGCATCCTCTCGCACGTGTTTTTACTCGACTAGCCTGCGGGACGCATCCTCTCGCACGTGTTTTTCACTCGACTAGCCTGCGGGATGCATCCTCTCGCACGTGTTTTTACTCGACTAGCCTGCGGGATGCATCCTCTCGCACGTGTTTTTGCTCTACTAGCCTTGCGGGATGCATCCTCTCGCACGTGTTTTTACTCGACTAGCCTGCGGTATGCATCCTCTCGCACGTGTTTTTCACGCGACTAGCCTGCGGGATGCATCCTCTCGCACGTGTTTTTCACTCGACTAGCCAGCGGGATGCATCCTCTCGCACGTGTTTTTACTCGACTAGCCTGCGGGACGCATCCTCTCGCACGTGTTTTTACTCGACTAGCCTGCGGGACGCATCCTCTCGCACGTGTTTTTACTCGACTAGCCTGCGGGATGCATCCTCTCGCACGTGTTTTTACTCGACTAGCCTGCGGGAAGCATCCTCTCGCACGTGTTTTTACTCGACTAGCCTGCGGGATGCATCCTCTCGCATGTGTATTTACACGACTAGCCTGCGGGATGCATCCTCTCGCACGTGTTTTTACTCGACTAGCCTGCGGGACGCATCCTCTCGCACGTGTTTTTACTCGACTAGCCTGCGGGATGCATCCTCTCGCACGTGTTTTTACTCGACTAGCCTGCGGGATGCATCCTCTCGCACGTGTTTTTACTCGACTAGCCTGCGGGATGCATCCTCTCGCACGTGTTTTTGCTCGACTAGCCTGCGGGATGCAACCTCTCGCACGTGTTTTTCACTCGACTAGCCTGCGGGATGCATCCTCTCGCACGTGTTTCTACTCGACTAGCCTGCGGGATGCATCCTATCGCAAGTGTTTTTACTCGACTAGCCTGCGGGATGCATCCTCTCGCACGTGTTTTTACTCGACTGGCCTGCGGGAGGCGTCCTCTCGCACGTGTTTTTACTCGACTAGCCTGCGGGATGCATCCTCTCGCACGTGTTTTTACTCGACTAGCCTGCGGGACGCATCCTCTCGCACGTGTTTTCACTCGACTAGCCTGCGGGAGGCGTCCTCTCGCACGTGTTTTTACTCGACTAGCCTGCGGGATGCATCCTCTCGCACGTGTTTTTACTCGACTAGCCTGCGGGATGCATCCTCTCGCACGTGTTTTTACTCGACTAGCCTGCGGGATGCATCCTCTCGCACGTGTTTTTGCTCGACTAGCCTGCGGGATGCAACCTCTCGCACGTGTTTTTCACTCGACTAGCCTGCGGGATGCATCCTCTCGCACGTGTTTCTACTCGACTAGCCTGCGGGATGCATCCTATCGCAAGTGTTTTTACTCGACTAGCCTGCGGGATGCATCCTCTCGCACGTGTTTTTACTCGACTGGCCTGCGGGAGGCGTCCTCTCGCACGTGTTTTTACTCGACTAGCCTGCGGGATGCATCCTCTCGCACGTGTTTTTACTCGACTAGCCTGCGGGACGCATCCTCTCGCACGTGTTTTCACTCGACTAGCCTGCGGGAGGCGTCCTCTCGCACGTGTTTTTACTCGACTAGCCTGCGGGATGCATCCTCTCGCACGTGTTTTTACTCGACAGGCCTGCGGGATGCATCCTCTGGCACGTGTTTTTCACTCGACTAGCCTGCGGGATGCATCCTCTCGCACGTATTTTTACTCGACTAGCCTGCGGGATGCATCCTCTCGCACGTGTTTTTACTCGACTGGCCTGCGGGATGCATCCTCTGGCACGTGTTTTTCACTCGACTAGCCTGCGGGATGCATCCTCTCTCACGTGTTTTTACTCGACTAGCCTGCGGGACGCATCCTCTCGCACGTGTTTTCACTCGACTAGCCTGCGGGAGGCGTCCTCTCGCACGTGTTTTTACTCGACTAGCCTGCGGGATGCATCCTCTCGCACGTGTTTTTGCTCGACTAGCCTGCGGGATGCAACCTCTCGCACGTGTTTTTCACTCGACTAGCCTGCGGTATGCATCCTCTCGCACGTGTTTTTCACCTGACTAGCCTGCGGGATGCATCCTCTCGCACGTGTTTTTCACTCGACTAGCCAGCGGGATGCATCCTCTCGCACGTGTTTTTACTCGACTAGCCTGCGGGACGCATCCTCTCGCACGTGTTTTTCACTCGACTTGCCTACGGGATGCATCCTCTCGCACGTGTTTTTACTCGACTAGCCTGCGGGAGGCGTCCTCTCGCACGTGTTTTTACTCGACTAGCCTGCGGGATGCATCCTCTCGCACGTGTTTTTCACTCGACTAGCCTGCGGGATGCATCCTCTCGCACGTGTTTTTACTCGACTAGCCTGCGGGATGCATCCTCCCGCACGTGTTTTTACTCGACTAGCCTGCGGGATGCATCCTCTCGCACGTGTTTTTCACTCGACTAGCCTGCGGGATGCATCCTCTCGCACGTGTTTTTACTCGACTAGCCTGCGGGATGCATCCTCCCGCACGTGTTTTTGCTCGACTAGCCTGCGGGATGCAACCTCTCGCACGTGTTTTTCACTCGACTAGCCTGCGGGATGCATCCTCTCGCACGTGTTTCTACTCGACTAGCCTACGGGATGCATCCTATCGCAAGTGTTTTTACTCGACTAGCCTGCGGGATGCATCCTCTCGCACGTGTTTTTACTCGACTGGCCTGCGGGAGGCGTCCTCTCGCACGTGTTTTTACTCGACTAGCCTGCGGGATGCATCCTCTCGCACGTGTTTTTACTCGGCTAGCCTGCGGGACGCATCCTCTCGCACGTGTTTTTCACTCGACTAGCCTGCGGGATGCATCCTCTCGCACGTGTTTTTACTCGACTAGCCTGCGGGATGCATCCTCTCGCACGTGTTTTTGCTCTACTAGCCTTGCGGGATGCATCCTCTGGCACGTGTTTTTCACTCGACTAGCCTGCGGGATGCATCCTCTCGCACGTGTTTTTACTCGACTAGCCTGCGGGATGCATCCTCTCGCACGTGTTTTTACTCGACTAGCCTGCGGGACGCATCCTCTCGCACGTGTTTTTACTCGACTAGCCTGCGGGATGCATCCTCTCGCACGTGTTTTTACTCGACTAGCCTGCGGGAAGCATCCTCTCGCACGTGTTTTTACTCGACTAGCCTGCGGGATGCATCCTCTCGCATGTGTATTTACACGACTAGCCTGCGGGATGCATCCTCTCGCACGTGTTTTTACTCGACTAGCCTGCGGGACGCATCCTCTCGCACGTGTTTTTACTCGACTAGCCTGCGGGATGCATCCTCTCGCACGTGTTTTTACTCGACTAGCCTGCGGGATGCATCCTCTCGCACGTGTTTTTACTCGACTAGCCTGCGGGATGCATCCTCTCGCACGTGTTTTTACTCGACTAGCCTGCGGGACGCATCCTCTCGCACGTGTTTTTCACTCGACTAGCCTGCGGGATGCATCCTCTCGCACGTGTTTTTACTCGACTAGCCTGCGGGATGCATCCTCTCGCACGTGTTTTTGCTCTACTAGCCTTGCGGGATGCATCCTCTCGCACGTGTTTTTACTCGACTAGCCTGCGGTATGCATCCTCTCGCACGTGTTTTTCACGCGACTAGCCTGCGGGATGCATCCTCTCGCACGTGTTTTTCACTCGACTAGCCAGCGGGATGCATCCTCTCGCACGTGTTTTTACTCGACTAGCCTGCGGGACGCATCCTCTCGCACGTGTTTTTACTCGACTAGCCTGCGGGACGCATCCTCTCGCACGTGTTTTTACTCGACTAGCCTGCGGGATGCATCCTCTCGCACGTGTTTTTACTCGACTAGCCTGCGGGAAGCATCCTCTCGCACGTGTTTTTACTCGACTAGCCTGCGGGATGCATCCTCTCGCATGTGTATTTACACGACTAGCCTGCGGGATGCATCCTCTCGCACGTGTTTTTACTCGACTAGCCTGCGGGACGCATCCTCTCGCACGTGTTTTTACTCGACTAGCCTGCGGGATGCATCCTCTCGCACGTGTTTTTACTCGACTAGCCTGCGGGATGCATCCTCTCGCACGTGTTTTTACTCGACTAGCCTGCGGGATGCATCCTCTCGCACGTGTTTTTGCTCGACTAGCCTGCGGGATGCAACCTCTCGCACGTGTTTTTCACTCGACTAGCCTGCGGGATGCATCCTCTCGCACGTGTTTCTACTCGACTAGCCTGCGGGATGCATCCTATCGCAAGTGTTTTTACTCGACTAGCCTGCGGGATGCATCCTCTCGCACGTGTTTTTACTCGACTGGCCTGCGGGAGGCGTCCTCTCGCACGTGTTTTTACTCGACTAGCCTGCGGGATGCATCCTCTCGCACGTGTTTTTACTCGACTAGCCTGCGGGACGCATCCTCTCGCACGTGTTTTTCACTCGACTAGCATGCGGGATGCATCCTCTCGCACGTGTTTTTACTCGACTAGCCTGCGGGATGCATCCTCTCGCACGTGTTTTTGCTCTACTAGCCTTGCGGGATGCATCCTCTGGCACGTGTTTTTCACTCGACTAGCCTGCGGGATGCATCCTCTCGCACGTGTTTTTACTCGACTAGCCTGCGGGATGCATCCTCTCGCACGTGTTTTTACTCGACTAGCCTGCGGTATGCATCCTCTCGCACGTGTTTTTCACGCGACTAGCCTGCGGGATGCATCCTCTCGCACGTGTTTTTCACTCGACTAGCCAGCGGGATGCATCCTCTCGCACGTGTTTTTACTCGACTAGCCTGCGGGACGCATCCTCTCGCACGTGTTTTTCACTCGACTAGCCTGCGGGATGCATCCTCTCGCACGTGTTTTTACTCGACTAGCCTGCGGGATGCATCCTCTCGCACGTGTTTTTGCTCTACTAGCCTTGCGGGATGCATCCTCTAGCACGTGTTTTTACTCGACTAGCCTGCGGTATGCATCCTCTCGCACGTGTTTTTCACGCGACTAGCCTGCGGGATGCATCCTCTCGCACGTGTTTTTACTCGACTAGTCTGCGGGATGCATCCTCTCGCATGTGTATTTACACGACTAGCCTGCGGGATGCATCCTCTCGCACGTGTTTTTACTCGACTAGCCTGCGGGATGCATCCTCTCACACGTGTTTTTACTCGACTAGCCTGCGGGAAGCATCCTCTCGCACGTGTTTTTACTCGACTAGCCTGCGGGATGCATCCTCTCGCAAGTGTTTTTACTCGACTAGCCTGCGGGATGCATCCTCTCGCACGCGTTTTTACTCGACTAGCCTGCGGGAAGCATCCTCTCGCACGTGTTTTTACTCGACTAGCCTGCGGGATGCATCCTCTCGCAAGTGTTTTTACTCGACTAGCCTGCGGGATGCATCCTCTCGCACGTGTTTTTACTCGACTAGCCTGCGGTATGCATCCTCTCGCACGTGTTTTTCACTCGACTAGCCTGCGGGATGCATCCTCTCGCACGTGTTTTTACTCGACTAGCCTGCGGGATGCATCCTCTCGCACGTGTTTTTGCTCTACTAGCCTTGCGGGATGCATCCTCTCGCACGTGTTTTTACTCGACTAGCCTGCGGTATGCATCCTCTCGCACGTGTTTTTCACGCGACTAGCCTGCGGGATGCATCCTCTCGCACGTGTTTTTCACTCGACTAGCCAGCGGGATGCATCCTCTCGCACGTGTTTTTACTCGACTAGCCTGCGGGACGCATCCTCTCGCACGTGTTTTTACTCGACTAGCCTGCGGGACGCATCCTCTCGCACGTGTTTTTACTCGACTAGCCTGCGGGATGCATCCTCTCGCACGTGTTTTTACTCGACTAGCCTGCGGGAAGCATCCTCTCGCACGTGTTTTTACTCGACTAGCCTGCGGGATGCATCCTCTCGCATGTGTATTTACACGACTAGCCTGCGGGATGCATCCTCTCGCACGTGTTTTTACTCGACTAGCCTGCGGGACGCATCCTCTCGCACGTGTTTTTACTCGACTAGCCTGCGGGATGCATCCTCTCGCACGTGTTTTTACTCGACTAGCCTGCGGGATGCATCCTCTCGCACGTGTTTTTACTCGACTAGCCTGCGGGATGCATCCTCTCGCACGTGTTTTTGCTCGACTAGCCTGCGGGATGCAACCTCTCGCACGTGTTTTTCACTCGACTAGCCTGCGGGATGCATCCTCTCGCACGTGTTTCTACTCGACTAGCCTGCGGGATGCATCCTATCGCAAGTGTTTTTACTCGACTAGCCTGCGGGATGCATCCTCTCGCACGTGTTTTTACTCGACTGGCCTGCGGGAGGCGTCCTCTCGCACGTGTTTTTACTCGACTAGCCTGCGGGATGCATCCTCTCGCACGTGTTTTTACTCGACTAGCCTGCGGGACGCATCCTCTCGCACGTGTTTTTCACTCGACTAGCATGCGGGATGCATCCTCTCGCACGTGTTTTTACTCGACTAGCCTGCGGGATGCATCCTCTCGCACGTGTTTTTGCTCTACTAGCCTTGCGGGATGCATCCTCTGGCACGTGTTTTTCACTCGACTAGCCTGCGGGATGCATCCTCTCGCACGTGTTTTTACTCGACTAGCCTGCGGGATGCATCCTCTCGCACGTGTTTTTACTCGACTAGCCTGCGGTATGCATCCTCTCGCACGTGTTTTTCACGCGACTAGCCTGCGGGATGCATCCTCTCGCACGTGTTTTTCACTCGACTAGCCAGCGGGATGCATCCTCTCGCACGTGTTTTTACTCGACTAGCCTGCGGGACGCATCCTCTCGCACGTGTTTTTCACTCGACTAGCCTGCGGGATGCATCCTCTCGCACGTGTTTTTACTCGACTAGCCTGCGGGATGCATCCTCTCGCACGTGTTTTTGCTCTACTAGCCTTGCGGGATGCATCCTCTCGCACGTGTTTTTACTCGACTAGCCTGCGGTATGCATCCTCTCGCACGTGTTTTTCACGCGACTAGCCTGCGGGATGCATCCTCTCGCACGTGTTTTTACTCGACTAGTCTGCGGGATGCATCCTCTCGCATGTGTATTTACACGACTAGCCTGCGGGATGCATCCTCTCGCACGTGTTTTTACTCGACTAGCCTGCGGGATGCATCCTCTCACACGTGTTTTTACTCGACTAGCCTGCGGGAAGCATCCTCTCGCACGTGTTTTTACTCGACTAGCCTGCGGGATGCATCCTCTCGCAAGTGTTTTTACTCGACTAGCCTGCGGGATGCATCCTCTCGCACGCGTTTTTACTCGACTAGCCTGCGGGAAGCATCCTCTCGCACGTGTTTTTACTCGACTAGCCTGCGGGATGCATCCTCTCGCAAGTGTTTTTACTCGACTAGCCTGCGGGATGCATCCTCTCGCACGTGTTTTTACTCGACTAGCCTGCGGGATGCATCCTCTCGCACGTGTTTTTACTCGGCTAGCCTGCGGGATGCATCCTCTCGCACGTGTTTTTACTCGACTAGCCTGCGGGATGCATCCTCTCGCACGTGTTTTTACTCGACTAGCCTGCGGCGTGCATCCTCTCGCACGTGTTTTTACTCGACTAGCCTGCGGGATGCATCCTCTCGCACGTGTTTTTACTCGACTAACCTGCGGCGTGCATCCTCTCGCACGTGTTTTTACTCGACTAGCCTGCGGGATGCATCCTCTCGCACGTGTTTTTACTCGACTAGCCTGCGGGATGCATCCTCTCGCACGTGTTTTTCACTCGACTAGCCTGCGGGATGCATCCTCTCGCACGTGTTTTTACTCGACTAGCCTGCGGGATGCATCCTCTCGCAAGTGTTTTTACTCGACTAGCCTGCGGGATGCATCCTCTCGCACGTGTTTTTACTCGACTAGCCTGCGGGACGCATCCTCTCGCACGTGTTTTTACTCGACTAGCCTGCGGGATGCATCCTCTCGCACGTGTTTTTACTCGACTAGCCTGCGGGAAGCATCCTCTCGCACGTGTTTTTACTCGACTAGCCTGCGGGATGCATCCTCTCGCATGTGTATTTACACGACTAGCCTGCGGGATGCATCCTCTCGCACGTGTTTTTACTCGACTAGCCTGCGGGACGCATCCTCTCGCACGTGTTTTTACTCGACTAGCCTGCGGGATGCATCCTCTCGCACGTGTTTTTACTCGACTAGCCTGCGGGATGCATCCTCTCGCACGTGTTTTTACTCGACTAGCCTGCGGGATGCATCCTCTCGCACGTGTTTTTACTCGACTAGCCTGCGGGACGCATAATCTCGCACGTGTTTTTCACTCGACTAGCCTGCGGGATGCATCCTCTCGCACGTGTTTTTACTCGACTAGCCTGCGGGATGCATCCTCTCGCACGTGTTTTTGCTCTACTAGCCTTGCGGGATGCATCCTCTCGCACGTGTTTTTACTCGACTAGCCTGCGGTATGCATCCTCTCGCACGTGTTTTTCACGCGACTAGCCTGCGGGATGCATCCTCTCGCACGTGTTTTTCACTCGACTAGCCAGCGGGATGCATCCTCTCGCACGTGTTTTTACTCGACTAGCCTGCGGGACGCATCCTCTCGCACGTGTTTTTACTCGACTAGCCTGCGGGACGCATCCTCTCGCACGTGTTTTTACTCGACTAGCCTGCGGGATGCATCCTCTCGCACGTGTTTTTACTCGACTAGCCTGCGGGAAGCATCCTCTCGCACGTGTTTTTACTCGACTAGCCTGCGGGATGCATCCTCTCGCATGTGTATTTACACGACTAGCCTGCGGGATGCATCCTCTCGCACGTGTTTTTACTCGACTAGCCTGCGGGACGCATCCTCTCGCACGTGTTTTTACTCGACTAGCCTGCGGGATGCATCCTCTCGCACGTGTTTTTACTCGACTAGCCTGCGGGATGCATCCTCTCGCACGTGTTTTTACTCGACTAGCCTGCGGGATGCATCCTCTCGCACGTGTTTTTGCTCGACTAGCCTGCGGGATGCAACCTCTCGCACGTGTTTTTCACTCGACTAGCCTGCGGGATGCATCCTCTCGCACGTGTTTCTACTCGACTAGCCTGCGGGATGCATCCTATCGTAAGTGTTTTTACTCGACTAGCCTGCGGGATGCATCCTCTCGCACGTGTTTTTACTCGACTGGCCTGCGGGAGGCGTCCTCTCGCACGTGTTTTTACTCGACTAGCCTGCGGGATGCATCCTCTCGCACGTGTTTTTACTCGACTAGCCTGCGGGACGCATCCTCTCGCACGTGTTTTTACTCGACTAGCCTGCGGGATGCATCCTCTCGCACGTGTTTTTACTCGACTAGCCTGCGGGAAGCATCCTCTCGCACGTGTTTTTACTCGACTAGCCTGCGGGATGCATCCTCTCGCATGTGTATTTACACGACTAGCCTGCGGGATGCATCCTCTCGCACGTGTTTTTACTCGACTAGCCTGCGGGACGCATCCTCTCGCACGTGTTTTTACTCGACTAGCCTGCGGGATGCATCCTCTCGCACGTGTTTTTACTCGACTAGCCTGCGGGATGCATCCTCTCGCACGTGTTTTTACTCGACTAGCCTGCGGGATGCATCCTCTCGCACGTGTTTTTGCTCGACTAGCCTGCGGGATGCAACCTCTCGCACGTGTTTTTCACTCGACTAGCCTGCGGGATGCATCCTCTCGCACGTGTTTCTACTCGACTAGCCTGCGGGATGCATCCTATCGCAAGTGTTTTTACTCGACCAGCCTGCGGGATGCATCCTCTCGCACGTGTTTTTACTCGACTGGCCTGCGGGAGGCGTCCTCTCGCACGTGTTTTTACTCGACTAGCCTGCGGGATGCATCCTCTCGCACGTGTTTTTACTCGACTAGCCTGCGGGACGCATCCTCTCGCACTTGTTTTTCACTCGACTAGCCTGCGGGATGCATCCTCTCGCACGTGTTTTTACTCGACTAGCCTGCGGGATGCATCCTCTCGCACGTGTTTTTGCTCTACTAGCCTTGCGGGATGCATCCTCTGGCACGTGTTTTTCACTCGACTAGCCTGCGGGATGCATCCTCTCGCACGTGTTTTTACTCGACCAGCCTGCGGGATGCATCCTCTCGCACGTGTTTTTACTCGACTAGCCTGCGGTATGCATCCTCTCGCACGTGTTTTTCACGCGACTAGCCTGCGGGATGCATCCTATCGCACGTGTTTTTCACTCGACTAGCCAGCGGGATGCATCCTCTCGCACGTGTTTTTACTCGACTAGCCTGCGGGACGCATCCTCTCGCACGTGTTTTTCACTCGACTAGCCTGCGGGATGCATCCTCTCGCACGTGTTTTTACTCGACTAGCCTGCGGGATGCATCCTCTCGCACGTGTTTTTACTCGACTAGCCTGCGGGATGCATCCTCTCGCACGTGTTTTTGCTCGACTAGCCTGCGGGATGCAACCTCTCGCACGTGTTTTTCACTCGACTAGCCTGCGGGATGCATCCTCTCGCACGTGTTTCTACTCGACTAGCCTGCGGGATGCATCCTATCGCAAGTGTTTTTACTCGACTAGCCTGCGGGATGCATCCTCTCGCACGTGTTTTTACTCGACTGGCTTGCGGGAGGCGTCCTCTCGCACGTGTTTTTACTCGACTAGCCTGCGGGATGCATCCTCTCGCACGTGTTTTTACTCGACTAGCCTGCGGGACGCATCCTCTCGCACTTGTTTTTCACTCGACTAGCCTGCGGGATGCATCCTCTCGCACGTGTTTTTACTCGACTAGCCTGCGGGATGCATCCTCTCGCACGTGTTTTTGCTCTACTAGCCTTGCGGGATGCATCCTCTGGCACGTGTTTTTCACTCGACTAGCCTGCGGGATGCATCCTCTCGCACGTGTTTTTACTCGACCAGCCTGCGGGATGCATCCTCTCGCACGTGTTTTTACTCGACTAGCCTGCGGTATGCATCCTCTCGCACGTGTTTTTCACGCGACTAGCCTGCGGGATGCATCCTATCGCACGTGTTTTTCACTCGACTAGCCAGCGGGATGCATCCTCTCGCACGTGTTTTTACTCGACTAGCCTGCGGGACGCATCCTCTCGCACGTGTTTTTCACTCGACTAGCCTGCGGGATGCATCCTCTCGCACGTGTTTTTACTCGACTAGCCTGCGGGATGCATCCTCTCGCACGTGTTTTTGCTCTACTAGCCTTGCGGGATGCATCCTCTCGCACGTGTTTTTACTCGACTGGCCTGCGGTATGCATCCTCTCGCACGTGTTTTTCACGCGACTAGCCTGCGGGATGCATCCTCTCGCACGTGTTTTTCACTCGACTAGCCAGCGGGATGCATCCTCTCGCACGTGTTTTTACTCGACTAGCCTGCGGGACGCATAATCTCGCACGTGTTTTTACTCGACTAGTCTGCGGGATGCATCCTCTCGCACGTGTTTTTACTCGACTAGCCTGCGGGATGCATCCTCTCGCACGTGTTTCTACTCGACTAGCCTGCGGGATGCATCCTCCCGCACGTGTTTTTACACGACTACCCTGCGGGATGCATCCTCCCGCACGTGTTTTTACTCGACTAGCCTGCGGGATGCATCCTCTCGCACGTGTTTTTACTCGACTAGCCTGCGGGATGTATCCTCTCGCACGTGTTTTTACTCGACTAGCCTGCGGGATGCATCCTCTCGCACGTGTTTTTGCTCAACTAGCCTGCAGGATGCATCCTCTCCCACGTGTTTTTGCTCGACTAGCCATGCGCATCCCAAAAAACCTGCGCATGCGCATCCCAAAAAACCTGCGGATGCGCATCCCACAAAACCTGCGCATGCGCATCCCACAAAACCTCGCACGTGTTTTTACTCGACTAGCCTGCGGGATGCATCCTCTCGCACGTGTTTTTACTGGACTAGCCTGCGGGATGCATCCTCTCGCACGTGTTTTTACTCGACTAGCCTGCGGGATGCATCCTCTCGCACGTGTTTTTACTCGACTAGCCTGCGGGATGCATCCTCTCGCACGTGTTTTTACTCGACTAGCCTGCGGGAAGCATCCTCTCGCACGTGTTTTTCACTCGACTAGCCTGCGGGATGCATCCTCTCGCACGTGTTTTTACTCGACTAGCCTGCGGGATGCATCCTCTCGCACGTGTTTTTACTCTACTAGCCTGCGGGATGCATCCTCTCGCACGTGTTTTTACTCGACTAGCCTGCGGGATGCATCCTCTCGCACGTGTTTTTGCTCTACTAGCCTTGCGCGATGCATCCTCTCGCACGTGTTTTTACTCTACTAGCCTGCGGGATGCATCCTCTCGCACGTGTTTTTACTCGACTAGCCTGCGGGATGCATCCTCTCGCACGTGTTTTTACTCTGCTAGCCTGCGGGATGCATCCTCTCGCACGTGTTTTTCACTCGACTAGCCTGCGGGATGCATCCTCTCGCACGTGTTTTTACTCGACTAGCCTGCGGGATGTATCCTCTCGCAAGTGTTTTTACTCGACTAGCCTGCGGGATGCATCCTCTCGCACGTGTTTTTACTCGACTAGCCTGCGGGATGCATCCTCTCGCACGTGTTTTTACTCGACTAGCCTGCGGGATGCATCCTCTCGCACGTGTTTTTACTCGACTAGCCTGCGGGATGCATCCTCTCGCACGTGTTTTTACTCGACTAGCCTGCGGGATGCATCCTCTTGCACGTGTTTTTACTCGACTAGCCTGCGGGATGCATCCTCTCGCACGTGTTTTTACTCGACTAGCCTGCGGGATGCATCCTCTCGCACGTGTTTTTACTCGACTAGCCTGCGGGATGCATCCTCTCGCACGTGTTTTTACTCGGCTAGCCTGCGGGATGCATCCTCTCGCACGTGTTTTTACTCGACTAGCCTGCGGGATGCATCCTCTCGCACGTGTTTTTACTCGACTAGCCTGCGGCGTGCATCCTCTCGCACGTGTTTTTACTCGACTAGCCTGCGGGATGCATCCTCTCGCACGTGTTTTTACTCGACTAGCCTGCGGGATGCATCCTCTCGCACGTGTTTTTCACTCGACTAGCCTGCGGGATGCATCCTCTCGCACGTGTTTTTACTCGACTAGCCTGCGGGATGCGTCCTCTCGCAAGTGTTTTTACTCGACTAGCCTGCGGGATGCATCCTCTCGCACGTGTTTTTACTCGACTAGCCTGCGGGATGCATCCTCTCGCACGTGTTTTTACTCGACTAGCCTGCGGGATGCATCCTCTCGCACGTGTTTTTACTCGACTAGCCTGCGGGATGCGTCCTCTCGCACGTGTTTTTACTCGACTAGCCTGCGGGATGCATCCTCTCGCACGTGTTTTTACTCGGCTAGCCTGCGGGATGCATCCTCTCGCACGTGTTTTTACTCGACTAGCCTGCGGGATGCATCCTCTCGCACGTGTTTTTACTCGACTAGCCTGCGGGATGCATCCTCTCGCACGTGTTTTTACTCGGCTAGCCTGCGGGATGCATCCTCTCGCACGTGTTTTTACTCGACTAGCCTGCGGGATGCATCCTCTCGCACGTGTTTTTACTCGACTAGCCTGCGGCGTGCATCCTCTCGCACGTGTTTTTACTCGACTAGCCTGCGGGATGCATCCTCTCGCACGTGTTTTTACTCGACTAACCTGCGGCGTGCATCCTCTCGCACGTGTTTTTACTCGACTAGCCTGCGGGATGCATCCTCTCGCACGTGTTTTTACTCGACTAGCCTGCGGGATGCATCCTCTCGCACGTGTTTTTCACTCGACTAGCCTGCGGGATGCATCCTCTCGCACGTGTTTTTACTCGACTAGCCTGCGGGATGCATCCTCTCGCAAGTGTTTTTACTCGACTAGCCTGCGGGATGCATCCTCTCGCACGTGTTTTTACTCGACTAGCCTGCGGGATGCATCCTCTCGCACGTGTTTTTACTCGACTAGCCTGCGGGATGCATCCTCTCGCACGTGTTTTTACTCGACTAGCCTGCGGGATGCATCCTCTCGCACGTGTTTTTACTCGACTAGCCTGCGGGATGCATCCTCTCGCACGTGTTTTTACTCGACTAGCCTGCGGGATACATCCTCTCGCACGTGTTTTTACTCGACTAGCCTGCGGGATGCATCCTCTCGCACGTGTTTTTACTTGACTAGCCTGCGGGATGCATCCTCTCGCACGTGTTTTTACTCGGCTAGCCTGCGGTATGCATCCTCTCGCACGTGTTTTTACTCGACTAGCCTGCGGGATGCATCCTCTCGCACGTGTTTTTACTCGACCAGCCTGCGGGTGCATCCTCTCGCACGTGTTTTTACTCGACTAGCCTGCGGGATGCATCCTCTCGCACGTGTTTTTCACTCGACTAGCCTGCGGGATGCATCCTCTCGCACGTGTTTTTACTCGACTAGCCTGCGGGATGCATCCTCTCGCAAGTGTTTTTACTCGACTAGCCTGCGGGATGCATCCTCTCGCACGTGTTTTTACTCGACTAGCCTGCGGGATGCATCCTCTCGCACGTGTTTTTACTCGACTAGCCTGCGGGATGCATCCTCTCGCACGTGTTTTTACTCGACTAGCCTGCGGGATGCGTCCTCTCGCACGTGTTTTTACTCGACTAGCCTGCGGGATGCATCCTCTCGCACGTGTTTTTACTCGGCTAGCCTGCGGGATGCATCCTCTCGCACGTGTTTTTACTCGACTAGCCTGCGGGATGCATCCTCTCGCACGTGTTTTCACTCGACTAGCCTGCGGGATGCATCCTCTCGCACGTGTTTTTACTCGACTAGCCTGCGGGATGCATCCTCTCGCACGTGTTTTTACTCTACTAGCCTGCGGGATGCATCCTCTCGCACGTGTTTTTACTCGACTAGCCTGCGGGATGCATCCTCCCGCACGTGTTTTTGCTCTACTAGCCTTGCGCGATGCATCCTCTCGCACGTGTTTTTACTCTACTAGCCTGCGGATGCATCCTCTCGCACGTGTTTTTACTCGACTAGCCTGCGGGATGCATCCTCTCGCACGTGTTTTTACTCTGCTAGCCTGCGGGATGCATCCTCTCGCACGTGTTTTTCACTCGACTAGCCTGCGGGATGCATCCTCTCGCACGTGTTTTTACTCGACTAGCCTGCGGGATGCATCCTCTCGCAAGTGTTTTTACTCGACTAGCCTGCGGGATGCATCCTCTCGCACGTGTTTTTGCTCTACTAGCCTTGCGGGATGCATCCTCTCGCACGTGTTTTTACTCGACTGGCCTGCGGTATGCATCCTCTCGCACGTGTTTTTCACGCGACTAGCCTGCGGGATGCATCCTCTCGCACGTGTTTTTCACTCGACTAGCCAGCGGGATGCATCCTCTCGCACGTGTTTTTACTCGACTAGCCTGCGGGACGCATAATCTCGCACGTGTTTTTACTCGACTAGTCTGCGGGATGCATCCTCTCGCACGTGTTTTTACTCGACTAGCCTGCGGGATGCATCCTCTCGCACGTGTTTCTACTCGACTAGCCTGCGGGATGCATCCTCCCGCACGTGTTTTTACACGACTACCCTGCGGGATGCATCCTCCCGCACGTGTT